>NC_034412.1:28499228-28795016 GCF_002078875.1 Numida meleagris | reverse complement strand
TGGATGCCTTGAGCGCTGCTGGTGCTGGGGAGAGCTGTGTTCTCTTTGGGCAGTACAGGGTGGGGGTCCTGTGCTCTTGCTGGTGCTAGGGATGCTACAGGCGCCGGCTTAACCCATCGGGCAGGCAAGAGCTCCAACTGTTGTATCGAGCAAGTCTTATCTTCTCTAACTTAAGAACACCACACGCCTTGGTTAAACCAGGCCATTGCATACCGCTGCGTTTTTCCAGCGGCATCGGTAAAGGCTGTAATACCTTGTAGTGGACTCTCAGCATCCTCTCCAGCGATGAAGACATACTGGAGTACGCTGTCGAGCACCCCTGCGCTCCGAGCACCTCTCCGTGCTCCCCCTTGAGCGCCCCTGCGCTCCGAGCGCCTCTCCGCGCTCCTTCTCGAGCGCCCCTGCGCTCCGAGCGCCTCTCCGCGCTCCATCTTATCACGTCGGGGTCACCAATTGTTGTCTACGACAACGTACTAAGGCTTCCCTTCCGTCCGCACCTCCGCGTGCGGGGGCATACGGGACACATACACGGTATGTAGCGCCGAAATGCCAATTTAATGCTGCGCAACAAGGCTACTTATACCCGTACACGCGACCGCCCCATATACCCGTGACCCCCCCTGCTCCTCCCAGGTGCTCGCAGGCACCACCCGCCGTGACTCCCCGATTCCTTCCTTGGTGCTCGCAGGCACCACCCATCCCATTTAATCCCGCAGAGGACTATGGGAGGAAAGAGACTGCAGTATCAAAAAGCAATACACATCTGATAAATGGTCAATATCCTGGAATTATATGTAGCTTGTCTATGTAAAAGCCTAGTGTGAAATTAATTGAGATGGCATATGAAATAGAGATTTATCTGGAATAAGGAATGTAATTTTGTGCAAATGTTTCTATTGACACTTCTATCTTTGAGCAAGGCCGGTTGTAATATTGCGTTACTAATATATCTTTTCATAGAGCTGATGTAATGACATGGGAAAAGATATGGGAAATGTATAATAAATACTGCTGGTATACCATTTTAGAAAGCCTCTGGAAGTCCTACAGCCCCTTTCTCAGCTGTAGGATTGCCGTCATGTTGAGTGACATGTGCCAAACAACATCAGGTCATAATAGCTCAGTTACATGTTTTCTGAGTCTTTTCTCTGAGAGACTGTTATTTCACATCCTGAGCTGTCAAGAGAAGCTTATACTCCTGGAGTGAGCTAACTCTGTGCTGGAAGGAAACTAACAGCAAGTTCACAAGCTACAGTTGCATCTCAGTGTGCCTGAGCCCTGCTGCATACACAAATCTGTCTAACTGCCTTCAAGAGCAGAATCTCAGCCAAGTCACTTAGTGAGATCAGAAATCTGTGTAGCTTGAAATTCCCAGGTAGCTAAAGAAAGCACTTAGAATAAGAAATGTAAGTGCTGTAATGTTCTTTCTTAGGCAACTTACCTTACTACACTGGTAGTAGTGAGATGCCGACTTCTGAGCCTAATGCCCGTACACTCTCTTATATGCTTGAGGAAACAGCAAGTGACCATGAAGTGAATATTTCCATAGGTAAGTGGAGATGGATCCAAGTTCATGCTGTTTACAGATAGTAAAAGAACTACCCAGCATGCTGGGGGGTGGATTTGATTCCGGTCTTTCTATCAGCTACGTGTTCAATTACTCAGATTTTGGTTCTCCTGGGAATATATTGATAAAATAATAATAATAGAAACTGAAAAAAATGATCTCAATTCAATAATTTCTGTTTTTTTATTTTTATTTTAGAAAGCAGAAGATGGTTTGGGATACACTGTGGTGTAATTCCACTGTGGTGTAGTTCTATCCTCTGGATAGGACATGAGAACTGAGGTTCAAAGATCTGATAGGCCTGACTCCTGTGTAATATTTGACTAGATATGTGATAAATCACAAAAATTTCAGTCATGTAAGGTGCAGAGAATGTTCTGGTGATGGTGAACTGTCCCAAACCCAGTTTAAGTTAACAACATGCTCCAAAATCCCTTTGTTTTTCTCTGCAAAAGAGAGAATTTTTGGTACTTTCACATCTTCATTGAGCTATTGAGTTTCACAGACAAAAAGGTCTAGCTCATAATGTGTGTGCACAGCCTCTGACAAATAATAATCTGTCAGTGTGCTTGTCAAAATAGGTGTACTGCATAAGTCAGTTTGGGTGTTCAAAGCAATCCATGGAGCAGTTTTCTTTTTTAACTTACAAGTCAAACATCTCCCAGTTAGAGAAATCCCCTTGCAGGGGGCTTGGCTTATAGAATGTTCCAGACATTGTGTCATCAGCAGCTTCTTTGTGAACCCCTGGACTTGGTTCTTGAATAGCTGCTTGGAGAAGCAACATCCCAATCAACACATCGCCTCCAGGCAGCATGAGTCATCCTTGTACACAAGACAGGAATGTAAAGGCTGTGTGGTTTGAAGCAATGCTGCCTGCCTGCATTGCTCATCTACAGTGAATGCCCCTTTGCACAGTGCAGTGTCAGAGGATCTTACTTAAGCTTTTGGGAAATATTCTGTAGGTTAGCTGTTCGCTCTTGTTTGTCTTTCAAGTATGTACGGAGGAGAAAAATCAGTGCCCATGTGTACTAATATATGCTATGCTAATAAAAGTTGCAAGATCAACAGTTCTGAAGAGAGAGTCATCCACTGAGTCACAACACAGATCCCTCAAAGGTAGAATTTTACTCGTGTTTCCTGTCTTAGTTTCAGCTGGGATGGAATTGTTTTCTTCAGACTATCTGGAATAATGCAATGTTTTGGCTCTAGGAGAAAAACAATGTCGATAACACACTGATATTTATAGTTGCTGAGAAGCAGTGTTGTACGGAGCCAGGGCCTTTCTCAGCAAAGGGCCCAAGGAGCTGGGAGGGAATAGAATTAGGAGAGCTGACTGAAACTGCCCAAAGGGATACTTTGTACCATATGACATCAAGCAGGAGTTCTTAAGAGGATGGGGCTTCACTGTGCTTTCTTCTGCTGCTGGTGGGGCTAGCTGGGCATCGGTCAGGGGGTGGTGAGCAAGTGTTTGTGCATCACTTGTTGCATGCATTTGTATATATTTATATATTCATAAGTGTTATGCTTTTCCTTTTCTCTATCTTAGTAAATAGGTTTATCTTAACCCACGAGTTCTACTTTTTTTTTTTTTTTTTTTCCTGATTCTATTGCCCAACCCACTGGCGAGTGAGTGAGCGACTGTATGGTACTTAGCCACCTGCCAGGTTAAACACAACATTTGCCCAGCAATATTCTTCAAACTGAAGTCACTTATTTGGTGTAAACAGGTAGCTCTGATTTCTTAACCATTTGACTGGTGATTTCTCTTACCAATAAAAAGGCTATCTGCAGGCATGGCTGGCAGGGAGGCACACTCCCTACCTGTTTCACGGGGGTCACTAACCATCTGTTACATGGCCACAATTTCATGTCATTCCCAGCCATGCAGGACTTCAACTGCTGACTTAGAAGGTGAGTCCTTCTCAGCCTGCGCAGCCCCAGTACCAGGGCCTTCATCTTCCCATCTCCCAGACAGGATCTGATAGATCTGCTCTCCCTGCCATGGTTGTGGATAGGTTCCTCTCCTCTTAGCTGAGAGGAAAGATACAAACAGCAGTTTGCCTTTTCTGCTTCTGCTCCGCTGCATGCTGTGCCTCACTGACTTGTACAGCTCCTTTCAGGCACTTCCTTGAGTTTTAATGTGGCACTATTTCATTATGTGTAATAAGCAACATTGAGGCTGATATTTCACTTTTGAACAGAGTAGACGTAGTGAGATCCCTGCTGGTGGAAGAATAAATAAGCTGAAAAATCCCCCGCACTTCAATATGCAGTACTGATTGCTGCATTGAGCCCTGACATCAGTTGAATGCCTGCGTTCCTCCTCACTTCCCACAAAGGCAAAATAATAGACCTTTTTTACTGAAGTTCAGAAGTTACTTTTTTTTTTTTTTTTTTTTTTTGCAAGTGGTGATCTGACAGTGTCCCCCATGCTCTCCTTTAATTTGTAATATCATTTGTTTTGTATCTCCTACTCCGATATCATTTTTAGGTAACTGTGTTTCTTGCCCCCAAGACAAATCAGCTCCAATTTTATAATGAGAACTTCAGTATTACCTAATTTTGAAAAAGAACCTAGGCCATATGCATTACATAAGGTTGCCATAGTAATGCTTTCTTTGAGGGGAAAACCAAAAGTCCATAGTTTGCACAGAAACCACTCCCTGCTGAGACAGGTACCTCTAGGGGAAGTGAAAGGAATACAGATGAAAGAGAGTGAGAGGCACACACAGATATCATAAAATCTCTGCATTGTAGCAAATTCAGCCATACGTTTCTGGGTTTATTTTTAGCTCGTAAGTTTGGACTGTATGACTGACACCTTCTCTTGGCACATATGCTCTGCCCACCCCTCCCTTCCATGGAACTGGTTGTGCAGATGGAGGTACGGAAATGCTCCACATTGGCAGTGAAGTGACCATGTCTGATAAGGACGTCCAGAGCTCAAGGAACCGCTGTACATGGGAGGATTTAAATGGTAAATGAGAATTTCCCCCTTTTATTAACTCCTCTTTTCTGAAAGAAGTCAGCAAAGACAGGTATGGAAATCCTTCTGGAGAGGAATGATTCTTGACTAATTTGTTGGTTAATGGTTTTCTTCTTTTGGGGTAAAGTATGTGCTGCTTGGGAAAAAGTATAGTTAAAGATCAGGATGTTCTGGAAAGGAATTAACTCAAGTCCTAGGATTTGTTAACTGACGGAAAAAGAAGCCATTTCTTTAACGTACTTTAATGTCACTGAAGGCAAGTATGGATTTGCATTTCTGGAATTCCAGTGACCAAACCAGTGACTGTTTTTTTTTTTTTCTTCAAGAGCAATAAACTGATGACATTCATTCAAGGTTTAATGTGGCCATAGCTACAGATTAACATGCTGGCTACTTCATCTTCATCCTGTCATCTCTCTGCTGCTTTATGGGGAAAGCAGGCTGACATGGTTATTAAATCTGGCAGCTGTGTCGTGTGCACATGGGAAGCAAGTAGAGCACAGCACATAGAAAATGAGTAGCTTTCAGATAGCAGCCTTCCTTTCACCGCTACAAGGCTTGAAAGGCAGACTAAAAAGCTCTTTCTCCTTTTTGTAATCACCAGTCAATGGCTGAAAACATCCTGAGAGTGAATGCTTCTCTGCAGTACTCTCTCATGGTATTTTTCACCTTGAACCTTTAGAAATTCATACATGCAGAACTGGACTTATTAAGAATCTTAGCAGTACCTTATTATTGGAAGTGCAAAAAAACAACCATCATAAGGGGCACCAGTATGACCTGCTAAGAACAATGAACATAGCATGGTGAGCAATGCATGTTTTTAACCCATTTCACTCTGTTTGTACATTAAGAGAATATTTATCTGAAGTGTAGCATAGAGGCAGGATAGTAAGGCAGGTGGGAAGTAACAGAGTTGGAGCTTCCTCAGTGCTGCGGTGATACCATAAAGAAGAGGACTTGTATTTGTCAGTGGGTGTTTTTGATCCCGTGCTAGGGAATAAACAGCATCATGTTTTCTTAGCCTCCTTTCTGATTCAAAGCTTCTGTAGTACCATTGTCCTATGGAGTTTATGGGTAGTGAATTATTACGCTGTGAATTCAATCTGCTTATTGAAAACAAGTACACAAGTGCACATACCAGATAACTGCATGAGAAATACAGGGTGTAGTTGGTTTGTTCGAGTTGCCACGTCATGTTTCCTGCTTTGTTTACATGATTTGTTATTTCTTAGGGATACTGTAGGGGTTTTGTGAGCCTTGTGGAAACAGTCATTGTAACAGTTAACAGGTGATTCCCATTAAGTGACTAGAGAGAGACTTTGAAAGGAAAGGACTAAACGTATTTGTAGTAGTACTACTGTGTCTCTAGTGCTGTTGTAATACAGGTTGTACGTTTGGTCCATCTGTTGTTTTGAAGCTACTTTTCAGTACTTCAGCTTCATTTTGCAAATGTATACATAGAAATAGTTTTCACTGTAGCAACTGAAAAGAGATTTTGGAACTTCTCTTCCTCTCGTTAATTATGATCATGTTTCATTCTGAATCATGTTCTTTGTACACCCATAATATTAATTACAAGTATGTTCCTGTGTGATTTTTTTAAATGCTTGCAGAACTCTAGCAAAATATGTATTTCTGAGGCATTCTATCATTCTGTGGATCCCAATTCTTGTGAAATCAGTGGGACCATATGAAACAGAACTACATTCTTTCAGTAGTTTTGGTTGAATTTTTTCAGTGTAGGAATTCTTGATAGCATTGGTGCATTCATTCTGCAGTTATCCATTTGTCTATAGACGTTTTTGTTATTCTTGTCTTCAATAAGAAGCTTTGTATACTCATTTTGTGAATATTGTCTGTTCTTCATTTTCACTGTGGTTCTTACATGTGTGATTGACAGAACTCTGGGAATATTTTGATGTCCAACTCTTTTTTATTAGGCAGCTGTATTATTAAATGATATAATTAAATCCAGACATGGGGGCAGTTTGGTCATGACTGCTTGACAGCTTTAGCCATATGCTACTTGGATCAGGGACTTGTATGATTTAATCGAATTCTCCCACATGGCTGAAGTGTATAATGTCTTCTGATATTAAGCTCTTCCCCATTCCTGGTGCTCAAACCCCTGTAACAGAGGTCTGCTTGCAAGGTAGTATGGCCTTGCTTTTGTAAGGAACAGGGTAATCACAAGGAACCTGACTTGAAAACACCTGGAAGTCATCAAAAATTCCTTCTTACAGTCCAGTTACATGAGGGTGCTGTTGTGTTTGCTTGCAGTCTTCTGTAAGTGTAAACCACCACTTTTTAAAGCTATCTTTAAATATAGAATCATAGAATTGCTCAGGTTGGAAAAGACCTTCAAGATCATCAAGTCCAACCACAACCTAACCATGCTACCCTAACTCTAACAACCTATACGGATGATTCTGACTTTTGTTGTGCCTTTGCAGTTCCGTTTCAAGTATTTAAGTGTTTAAATGTGCTAAGCAACTAACACATTCTCTAGGCTTGCTAGGTAGTAAAGCAATGCAGATGTAAACTGGGTGTCACATTTTCTTGGTATCCCCCTCATCCTCATTCAGTACGTAGACAGCTTGCATAAAACAGATGGGTAGTCTCATTCAAGGAAAGGTAAACTGATGATTTACGCTGAGAGTGGAAAGGGATGAGGGGAACAGGTCACATTTGGACTGTAAGGTGCAGACCACTCTGGCCATTATTCAGAGCATGTGTTTGTGTCTCTGTGTGTGAGGGGAGTTAATTCCTTTTAGATCCTGGCTAAATCCCTGACTGACCTCAGTGATGTGAGAGTGAAATCAGCAGGAGTTCTCCTATGCTTGAAAGGAATACATGTTAAAGTGCTTTCTTTGAAACAAGGTCACTGTAGTGCTAACTGAGCATTTTTCCTGAGATGGGCAGATAACTCCTTTGAGCACCCTTTGGTCTTGTTTGCAAAGGTTTGGTCCCGTGCCAGACAAGTGAGTGGGATATTTGTGGCTAAGTTCACAATGAATAGGAGTTATAATGGGAGCAGTAGGCACCGCTGTCTTGAAAGGAGTCTTCTAATATTTCATAACCATTTGTTTTTCAACAGCAAGGTCTTCACAAAGTGTGCTTCTGAATATTTCCCCTGAGTTTTACTGCATAAGCAGGGGCATTCCAAACCAGAAAAGTCTGACGAAAAGGTTCATGTACCTAGTAAGGGAGATGGCATGTTTTTCCATATTGCTTTTTCTGTTCCAAAGATACTACTTGAAATGTTTATACTGTAATCTGGAAAAGTATTCCTCAGAGATGAATTTTCTATGTCATTTTAAGTTAGAGTGCATGTATGTGCTGCTGGTGTCAGTGGCTCCTTTTGGAAGCACCTGACACTCCAAATGTAGGTCTGATCCAAAGGCAAAGCGTTTGTCCTTATGGAATATATTTGTGAACTCTAAAGCTAATCATAGCTAACGGCTGTTTAAGCAGTGTTTGAAAAATCCCACTAGAAGTAGATGTATCACCCCTGAACAAGAGTGGATTTAAATGTTGTGTCTAGATTCATTCAGAGAATTTAATGGAGAAATGACTGTAGTGTAGTACAGCACAGCTCAAAGGAGCTTATAGCCAGCTTGGGTATAGGAGAGGTTCATTTAGGGCAGCATGGACTCCAGCACAGGCTGATTTGCTTTGCATGTATAGCAGATAGCTATTTTAGAGCTAGTTTTGGTATTTCTTGCTAATGTTGTTACAGTGCAGACTAGACATGCCTTGTGACTAAAAAACTCTGATTAGCAGACTGCCAGGTGAGATGGGAAATTGAGGACTGTACCCCACAAGTAGGATAGAGCACATCTGAATGGCAAATGGAAGGCCCGCACAAAGAGTAGGCTGCATTTGAAATGCCTTCACATTTTGATTGCAGATGATTACATGTGCTATCAAAGACATCAGTCAGTTCGTTCTATTGCTTGTTACCAAATCCAATGTAGCTCTTAGAAATGTAGCTATTAGAAAGGTCAGTAAAACTTAAAGCCTACTAGAGGTGACCAAGCATGATGATCCTTGAGTGAGTACAAACTGGCAGTTCTGCTGCAGTTTGGGTTTCTGGGATGACGGTTCTATTACCTCAATCATCTTCCTATTCTGATCCTGAAAAAAGCTCTGTCTAGTCCAGGACAAAACCACATCTAAAACTGAGTGAAGGCAGTAAGATCCTGAACAACACCTGAGTGTGTTTCTGTCATTGCTCTTCTATTGTGCTCTTTCAGGTTTATCCTTTGTCATGGCTTTATGATTTTTTGTTATTGGTATTTCACATCATAACATCATGTAGTGCACTGGGAGTTAAAGACTTAATGTTGGCCAATGACATCAGAGGCAATAGGTGGTGGTATGGCAGTAGAGGTTGAACCTTCAACCAGTGTTCCATTACATGTTGTTGTCATGAGATAGATGGCAACAGAGGGGCAGTCTGACAAAATGATGTCTGACATGGCAGTGCGTATGAAGAAAATATTTGTCACTAAATTCCTCCATGTGGAAAAAATGGTACCCACTGGTCTTCATCGATGCTTGCTGAACATTTATGGATGTGAGCACAGAGGGACGGTGTGTAGTGCATTTCAGCAGTGATGAAAGTGACCGTAGGTCACATGTGCTGGTACAGATTTTGATGAGCATGGCAAGCAGCCTCTTGTTCATTTTTTGCAAAAATGTATAGCTAATGGTGGTGACTATGTTGAAAAACAGTGTTTTGTAGCTAAGAATTTGCACTATCAAATGGAGTTACTGCGCTCATTTTATCTGTTGCAGTTTCCACAAAAATAAATAGGAGGCATTACTTTTGGAGCAACCCACATATGTGTGGCCCACGACAATTCCTCTTCACTCAGTGCAGCCCAGGCAAACCAAAAGGTTGGATGCTCATGCTATAAACCATCTGTAGTACAGCTAGATCCTTCAGGTCCTGGGTGCCTTTCTCCAGGGTGGTCCACTTGCCTGGGTTACATACCAGGTAAAAGATTCCCTGAAGGGAAGGAATCTTTTCCTCACAGCTGACAAGAGTCATTTCTGCCTTTGATACATCCTATCTTGGCATCGCCCGTTGGTGGGAGCAGCATATGTTCTGCATCCATCATTTTCTCTCCTTCTGAGCCTATTTTATACCATTGTTATAATGAGATGTAGCCGAGGACAGAATGAAATGAATTTAGCAAACATACACTGCAATGCACAGCACTTAGGTGAGCATTGCCAACCATGGTGTGTAAATAAATTGCAAAATACAAGTAACTCTATAAAACAAGAACATCCTGAGTTTACAAATGCATTATATCCTTCATACATCAGGCATCAGCTTTTTCCACCCTTTTCTCTCTGTAACAATATTTCTGAGCTCAGAAGGGATTTTCCCTGTAGGGGCAGAGATGGGAGGTGTCATGTGAAGAATTCCTTAAAAACTATATATATTTTTAATTACATTTCTGGACATCTACTACTGAGGAAGGAACACGTAATGTTGATGTGACTGTTGAAAGAAACACTGAAATTGAAGAAATGAGTTCCCCACAGCCAGCTCTGCCAGGGCACTTGGTTTGTGAGGTGAGTCCACCTGTGAGGCGGCGCTGCCCCAAGGGGAAGGGCAGCAACGCCTGAGGGAGGGGCCTGTGACCTTCAGGTGACCCCAGCCCAGCCGCCCTCTGTGAGAAAGGGTGGGAATGCTGAGGAAGCGACAGCGGCGTTCCGGGCTCCTATTGGCTGGCGGGCGGCCGGGACTCCTATATAAGGCGCACGGGCGGGCAGCTGTTCTCCTGAGCGCTTGAAAGGAAACTGAGTGTTGTGAGGGACGGGTAGAAAGCGGTCTCTAGAGCCAGGGTGCGACGGGAACAGAGCGGGCCGCAGCTGGGGGCAGATGAAGGTGGGTGCCAAAAAGTTTGTGCTGAGAAGGATGGATGGGGAGGCCAGGGCCAGAGCTGGGCTCGCCACGCAGGCTCCAAGAGGCGGGATCTCTGAGCGCACTCTGACGAGGGGGCAAGGAGCCAGGCGCCGAGTGCAGCGAGCTGCCTCGCAGTAGAAGATGCTACGAGACAATGGCGGGCAGTAACAATAAAGCAAAAGTATTGTGCTGTTCAAGTGATGACCTATATGAATTTTATTTCTACTTCTCACAAAGGAGGTGGTGGGAATGGGAGAGGACATGAGAGAGGCACTAAGGTTGAACAGGGGAAGGAACTGGAGTAGTGTTCTAGTGTTTAAGAAAGTAAATGTGATGAAGAAGCTCTATAGGAGGAAGAGATAGGATGCTTTGAGAAAAACTTACACTAGAATGTAAAAATCTGTATCCTACTAGAAGTAAATCCATGGCAGTATATATTGTGAGTTGGCAAACTCACTTATAACTACCAGTACATTACCAGAAATTGGTAAATGACAAAAAAGATGAAATAATGGGAAGCAGAATCTCAAATCAGCGAGAAGAGGAGCACTGGGCAAAATAACCTCACTGTCACGTTTCATGTGAGCCAAGATGCCACCATGGTTGACTTTGTACAGGACAACCTTGATGTAATGGGAGCTGGTGAGTTTGCAATGGAGGAAGCGGCTGGGGATCCCCTGTAAGCAGGGAAACTGACTCTTTGGCCACCGCTTTTTGTGTTGCCGGCTACATTTGCCCAGTCTGCCTGCCTCCGTGATCCCCTGCAGCACGGGCTGGAACTCCGCCATGTGTCGGTGTGGTGAGAAAAGCTGCTCTAAGTAGTTTTTGCTGGGATGAGTTGGGGATGGGGTGGGATGTGAAGTCTTCCTTGGCTGGGTGGTTGTGTGCGGAGTTCCTTTGGGATGCTGGGTTTCCTGTCTCCTTCAGGTGGAGAGTTTGCTGCTCCTCAGGTCTAACGGTGTCCACCCTCACTTCTCAGAAGCTGCTGCAGAAGAAAGAAGAAGCGGCGTGGGGAACTGGGAGGCCAGAGCAAGCAAGAAGAGGAGGCTGTTGTCTGTCTATCTCATGGGACTAATTTTGGCCTTTTGCAGCCACAGTTCACACGTGTGTATATGACTTGATAGATCCCTATTGCCCCCGTAGACCCCTGAGAATAAAAATTTGCATGTTGTTCAATTGATATCTACTTCTTTTCTCTGGCATATATTCAATTTTGTTATTAAATTAAGTCTTAGGTAGCATGGAGCCACTTGTTTTTTACTGGTTGAATTGCCAGCCAGCTTTTAGTTTCTTTCCTCCACCCACAGGGAAAATCCTTCAAGCTGAGCTGAGGATTTTGGTGGGCTTCATTTGGGGCATTCTGCTGAATGATGTGGCAGAGCTCTTTCCTTATTCTCGCCCATGTCCTGTGTAAAGCAAGCTCAGGGGTAGGTTTTCAGCCAAGTAAGATGCCCACTTTCAGGAACGCTTGTGCTGTACTCTGCTCCCATTGCATTGTTTTCAGGGTCATCAGCCAAATGCTAGACATTTCTTTGGATTTATGGGACATATGGCTTTTGCTCAGGGGTGGTTGTGTGTGCCTGGTTCCCCACCAACTGTTAGTGTTGTCCTCTCTGCTGGTGCTTTATCCCTTCTCTTCTTTAGAACCTGATCTTACTGCATGTTCTGCAGTTTTGTGACCTTGATCAATGGGGTGGTGATTTTGCTTCTCTGTAGTGCTGTGGTTTAATTTGGCAGGTAGTTTAGAGCTATGCAGTTGTTGGCTCACTCTCTAGCTTCCCAGGGGAAGGAGGAGAGACTGGGTAGGGAGGGTGGAGCAAGTAGTACTAGTGGATTGAGGTTAAAAACTATTTATTAATGTAGAGAAAAGAAAGGGGAAAAGAGGATAATGACTATGATACATACACACGTATATTTATGTGTAACTACTGATGCCCAAGCAATTGCTCAGCCCCCATTGACTGATGCCCAGCCAGTCTTAAAGCATCAGTTGCTCTCCTGATGAACATTCTCCTCTTTTTCAAACTTTCCTTACATACCATGGCATAGGGTATGGAATATCGCCTTGACCAGGTTTAGGTCAGCTCTCCTGATTCTGTCCCCTTCCAGCTCCCTGTGCTGCTCCCAGCCCTCTTCCTGGACAGTAGGAGAAGCTGAGAAAACTAAAACATCCTTGACTCTGTTCAGAACTACTCTGTAACAACTAAAAGCATTGGTGTGTTAGCAACATGGTGCTTCTCCAAAACATAGCATCGTACCAGCCACTTTGAAGAAAAACTTCTCTGTCCTTGCTGAAGCTAAGGCATTATCCACCCCTTATCCTGTCCCATTCACGTTATGCTCAGGTTCTGTAATCTTCTTATATGTCCTAACTAATTACCATCTCCTATCTTACTTTTTGATGTATATGCACATCTCTTTCCTATATCCTATGGTCCATCCATGTAAACTGTCCGTCCATGAAGTTCATTTAGTTCATGACTTTGGGATCTATCTGTTGTAGGGTGTAGCAGTCCTTTGGTACAAGGGAGACAATCCAGTGTTGGATTACTGCATGTTCTGACTCCATCAGAAGTCATTCTTTAATTTGGGTGGTTCTTAGTGTACTAGTGTTATCAAGGCAAGGCCTATGACAACCATAACGATAATGGCATGCTTTATTGTGTAGCAACTGACGTCATACAGTACGTATTTTTGTTTATTCTTACCCAGCATTGAATCCCTTTGAGGTGCACAACAGCCACCCCCTTCCTTCTGCTTTACCTACCACATGCCCCCAGGTCCTTTAGCAAAAGCAATCCCACAAATAAGCTTGTCTTTGCCTGAGGCAGGAATGACCCAGCCTGTCTTGCTCAGCATGTTCTTTATGTGCACCACTGGGGCTTTATCCCCCTTCTATGGTACACAGAATGTTTCATTGTACAGGACCAGCCCCACTGGCAGATCCCCAGGTGTTGACTAACCAGGTGGTTTTTGCTAAAAGTGTGTCCCAATGTTTGAATGGCCTAGCGGCCATTGCTCTGAAGGTAGTCTTTAATAGGCCAATGTATTATTTGATTTTTCCAGACACTATGTATGATAGGGTATGTGATATAACCACTCAAAGCTGTGTTCTTTGGCCCAGGTAGTTATGGGATTGTTTCAGAAATGAGTCCGTTCTTCCTGGAGTGCTGTGTCACCACACGGCTTGCTTTTCAGGGCCCAGGATAGTACTTTGAGCAGTAGCATGGTCCACATGCTCTGTTTCCAGCTATCCCTTGATTGCTTCCACTGTTGCAAGCATGTTGCACTTGGCTGGCCAACGGCTGTAATCTTTTCACAAATCTCATAACTCACTCAATGTTAGGAGTCAGACAGTTTCTTTCTCTTTCTTCTCCTCCCACCTCACTCCACCTTCATCTTATCTTAACTTATGAGCTTCTCTCCTTGTTAAACGTTCAGGCTTTTGTAGATGTTTTTTCTTCTTGCTTATAGGGAACAACAGTTATGGGTACTGGTTGGTTCTCTGGTTGAACTGTGGGATTTATTATAGGGATTGGAGTGACCACAAGGCTATTTGTGAGGGTCATGGCAACTGTAGGGCCTGTTAGAAGGGTTACAGTACCCACACATCCGTCACAAGGATTGGAGCGACTGCAGGGCCTGTTGCAGGGATTGGAGCAACTGCAGGATCCATTGCAATGGTTGGAGCAGCAGCAGCACAGCCTGTCGCAGGAGCTGGAGCACCCACAGTGCTGCAGAGGCTGCAACCTAGCTGATCTTCATCATTGCATCATCCTGCTTTGTTTTCAGTTTTTGGAACTGTGATTAAATTCACTTGTAGCTTTCATTAGATAATATAAGTGAATTAGAAGCTGCAGAAGTCTGGACATCAGTACTAAGTGCTCGTGTTTGTTGCCTAATGTACTCAGTGTTTTTAAAGAGATTGAAAATAAACGTTATGAGCTTGACAAATACTTAAAAATGAAATCAAGTTCCAAACTAGGCCCCTTCTGAGAATATCAACTCATACTTTCTAATACTTCTCGTTTATCTTATGTATTTATAGAACAGATTTGTTTTCTAAATTAAGCTTATTAAGCGTTCTTTCAATGTTGTTGTACTTGGCACATATCCTGTCAAACATTTCATAGTAACTGCTTGTCAAAAGTCAGAAGGAACTTCCTCTTACATCCTCCTGCCCAATCAAAGATGAGGGAAGGGAGAAAAAATCTTCAGTTCTTTGTATGTCCATCGTAGGTTGTGCTGAGAGTTGGGAAGGCAAAATCCTTGCTGTTGTCCTCCCGTATACGTTTATGAAGCCATAATGGATCATTAAATTAGTGCTACTGATAAATTTTAATTCCAGATGGGGATCATTTTATTCATTTAAATTGATGTCACACATATCAGAGATCAGGGATCTTGTCCAGAGATCTCTGCATTGGGATTTTTTGGGAAATCTTGCTAATTGCTAGTTCATGTCTTCATCAGCATTGAGGCTTTTCTTTTACTTCAGCACACAACAATGTGCATTTTCGTTTTGTGTTTTGTTAGTTCTTAAATATTGGATTTAATATTTCTTCATCACATGAACAAGAGAAGTGTTTTTTTCCTGTTTATATGGAAAATATTATCAGGAAGTGACCAACACCACGTTTGTTGTAAAAGATGCAAAATTCCTTGCAGTTATGAAATAACTGCATATAAATTCAGTTGCTGTTGTGATTCTGGATTCATTCATTATCTATCTCCATTTGCTTTAGTACTGTTAATCCTTTTAAGCTCTTGGCCTTGGTTATACCTTGTGAAAAAGATTTCCAGAAGCTAATTAGGTTCCTGTTGATAAGCACTTTGTTTTCATATTATTCTCTGTTAGTTTCATTGTATGTACCCTTCTGGAGTTCTGAAGTTTTGAACTGAAACGCTAAAACTAAACAAAAAATGTAGAGCAGTTTGCAAATTTGTGAACTTTAATGTATCATCTTCTGTCAGCCCACTTAGATCCCATTCACTTAAAATGCAGTTATTCTTCCTGGTTATTCTCAACGTTTCTTTTCATTTAGGAATCTTTTCTACTTTTGCTATGACCAAGTCTGATTATCTTACCCGTTCTACACATTTTCAAGCAGAAAAATCCACTACAGTTCTTAAACAGTGCCTTTTGAAAAGTTTTCCCTGCTCCATTCAGTGTTTTGAAATACACTTTTCTTTTCTGAGTAGTGAAAGTCACCATTCATTCCTCTGTAGTGATTACTGAATCTCAGTCCCGAGGTATTTAAACGGAGTAAAAAAAAAAAAAAAAAGTTGAAATCATTCACTTCAGCACATAAGTTAATTTTTATTAACATGTTTTAAATGTATCCTTTTCCTTAGCATTTCTAAACACCATTCCATAAATATTAAAATGATTTTTTCTCTCGCAACTTGTCACAGCAAAAGTAAAGGCAGTACATCTTGCAATGTGATCATAAATTGTGTGTATCTCTTTGTGAAGACAGTAACGTGTTGTCAAGTAACCCCAGACAAATTCAAGGAAACATATACATGGGATGTTATTTTTGCAGTACCAGATATTGTATGTTAAACACATTATCAATTTGGGAAAATAGTAATTTTTAGTATTTATCATGATTTAATTAAAAGGGTGTTTGCTCATCTTTTCTAGTTTCTGCAAATGAAATTCTAGCAGGTGAGGTATCAACTCTTATAAATAAAAAAAATATGTTTGGAAACCTGTAGTCAGATTCAAATCAGAGATGGTTAGTTATATACCTAGTAAAGCTCTGTTTGGCGGCCTTCTGTGCTTTGTTTAACATGCACATCTTAAAGTCAGAATCACCTAAACTCTTAGATGATTTTTATTCCCCGTCAAAATTGTGATCATCTTTAATGTTACTGAAAAATGCTTGGCATATTTAAGTGTACAGAATAGTAACCAATCTAAAATGGGATATTAGTCTGCCAAGGAACTGCCATTATATTCTAGTGTGTAAAGTCTACTATTTTTCATTCCTTTGCAATTTTCTTTCCTCTTATTCATTTTCTATTTTTATTAGTAGGGTACAATTTTTCTGAAGATACTTACAATGAACGTTATTCAGTGCTCATGACAAACCTTCCATTAACAGGCTTTAATGCAGCATGTATCATTATCCCATTATCAAGTCACGCTTTTCTCCATCGGCTTTTCAAGTTATTTATTCATTGTTGAGAAGAGTTCCCCTCTCAATTACTATTTTAAGGTGTCTTTTCAGTGTCTACACTTACACAATAACATCCTGTACAGTGACTGTCATATACCAGAGGTATACGTGGTTCTGTTAAGTCCTAAACATGAATGTATTTTAACCAGGAAAACAACCCAAGCCAACTTAAAGCCTGTCTCCTTTTTATTTTTTTATGAAATTTTCATGCGAAGTGATCTCTCAAGGGTAGAAAATCACAGCAAAATGACCAGGTGCTGATTGTGTGGTAGAGCTATATTATAAGAAAATAGATTTATTTTCCTTTTAAAGTACTAAGTTCTTGAATTAGTAGTAAAATAATTTTACATAAACACGACACAGCAGAGAATTCCATCGTCTGACTTGTCCTTCTCTAATTGTGCTGGAAATTTTGCACAGTAATGGATGTCTCCAAATACTTTTCTGTAGTTTTGTGTGTTGGGGTCCATGAATGGCAAATTACAGGGGAGTTATATTGTAATGATATATAAAAATAATAGATATTATAGTATGTATAATTACAACCTATTAGTATTATCCTTGTATGACAAGGAAGGAGGTAACTTTAAATGAAGTAATAAGTCATAAAGTGAAGCTATGTAAAATTCTTGTGAGCTGGGAAATTGGAGGCTTAAAAGTTCCAAACGAAGCAGAGAGTTAGAGGGTTTTTTCCCACCTGGCTTGCAGAGGAACGCTTACATCTTTGTTAATTCAGTGGCTACACAAATCCAGAGAAAAATTCAGCTTTTGCATCCACGTGTGTGGATGTGTAGTTTATGTGTGTGTACGTGCTCATTTTATGTGTATATATACATTTGCCCAGTTGAAATCATTAGCTTCTCTTATTTGATGGAATGCTATTCAAAGTTTCCATGCTTTGGAACTGAATTCACTTAACTGTGAATGAAGAAATAACTCTGACTTTAAAACTTTTCATCAATCTTTTTAATCTGTCAAACGGCCTGACGGATGTTCAATTACATAGTAATACCTATCTCAGAGTAGGCTCATTTCACACACTTTTAAAAAGTTTATTCTATTCTTTTGTGTCCTACTTTAAATATTTCCATTCAATTGTAAGTGCATGATATCAGCTTAAATAAAATTACTGGCTTTCAATTTAGAGATGAACTACAGTGAAAACAGAACACTGTGGTAGTATAAAATGCTGCCCCTGAGACCAAGTCTTGAATAGTTTGGTATGCCCATGCATCTCTAAATTTAAAATGAGTTAATTTAATGCATGCTTAGGGATTTAGTCCTTGCCCTCTGGTCTCTGCTGTAATATGTGTCTGTGTGCAGGGGGGAATGAGGTTAGAAAGGGTAGAACGAGGGCCTGCCAGGAAGCTTTCCTGAAAGCAGGAGCTGAGTGCTGCAGGGCAGCAGATGATGCATCTTGTAGTTAGTTGGCTGCTGGGGTATAAAGCGTGCATGTGCTTTATTCCTGCAGAATGGAGGTGATTGCCCTCTTTTTATGCCTTTTTTTTTGGGAGGGGAAGGGTCTATTTCTCTTAAGAGATGTGTCAAAATACACGTGAAGTCTTTATGTAATTGTTCCCTTGAACTTCTTTTTGCAGAAAGTCTTGCAAATATAGGAGCTTTTGTTTTA
The DNA here is from genome assembly GCF_002078875.1 of Numida meleagris. NCBI lineage: Eukaryota > Metazoa > Chordata > Aves > Galliformes > Numididae > Numida > Numida meleagris. Next base: position 28,776,722 of record NC_034412.1, on the reverse strand, counting down.
AATACGAATGATCTCTCAATATTATGGACTTGGTGCTCCCTGCAGAGATGCTGTATGAAAGTGTAAGGGAAGGGTGATGCCACCAACCCAATCTTTTGTTATTTGTCACTTGAGCAGCCCTACAAAAATTAAACCAGTGTATGTATTAAGACAGCAAATGCCTTCCTATCTATAGTATGTATTTTTGGAGACCTACGTTTAAAACTTTGACAATGCTTTGACAAGACAAATAATTTGTGTTCTGAATTAGCAGCTGAGGATTCCCATCATAGATCCTCATTCTGTCTTTTTTTAAGATGTAATGTCATACCCTGACAGATGAAACCCAGGCACAATTATTAGTCATGGATGACAAATGTTAAGATTCAGCTACTCCCTAGCTTGGTTAATGGGAGAGGAGTACAACGCAGAAATTCCCTGCACCCCTCTAACCCCAGCTGTCAAAGTGAACTGGTTAAGAGGCAAACATGTATCTGACAGTATGCTCAACTTCTTTCTGTAAGGGATCTAACGAGCAGCATAGCTGAAGAGATCATACATATACATTTTGTGCATGTGAACATAGAGCTAAAGGGTACTCAGAACTCTACTTTTCTCCTCCATTCATGCCAGCTATCAGATACTATCTGCTGTATAGTTGCACTGAGCCTTCGTCTTGTTAGCCTGTGATCAGGATGTTTCCATGAAAGTTTTGTTTTGTTTTTCTTTGCAATTCTTTGTAAGTAGTTAGGACTAGTAGGTGACTTCAAAAGATCCCTTGTAGCCTTTATCTATCTTCTATATTTGCCTTTGCTTTTTTCTTTTCTGTGTTAATTCAAGAAACATCTGTATTTTCTTTCTAAATCCACTCTGCCATTCTTAGATTTGTTTCTTTTATCTTTCTTTGTGTTTTGTTTTTTTTTTTTTTTCTAAGGCAGATGTGAGCTATTGATCCTTTCCCCTCAGGAGAGGTCTGAATTTTCTCATTTAAGTACAGTGCCTTCTTCCAGTCAACCTTAACTGGAGAAAAAAGAATACAAGACTAACCCAGCACACATATGTGCTGTGTGTGAGTGCTCACGCACACGCATGCACAAGATGTGCAATTGAATATAGACCTCTGACAGGACAATCCTTTCTTCTTTAGTACAGTAATCCAGTTCCCTTTATGTTGGGTGGATGTTCAAAATGGGAGGGATTTTTTGTATGCAAAATCTGTGGGCTATAGCCAACCTTTTTATTTAGGTTCTGTTCCAAAGTTAGCAGGTTACACTGAATGTTTTGTAATGTTTCCTGGTTGATGTTCTTTGTATGTATTTTAATACATGTATAAATCTACTGGCTCAACTGTTTGTCCCATTTTATGGAATCAAAATTAGAAAGAAGGATGTCACAGATATATGTAGTTAGGGTTTTGGTAGCTGTTAAGTTCATGCTCAAATGCAGCCTCTGGATTTAGAAGTTTAGGCATGACAGACTGATGGAAGATGTGAACATTTAGCAAGGAGCATGGCTTTTGCTCTCTCTTAACATCGGGCACTGCTTGTTGCTAGAGCTGAGATAACTTTACTGGTTTGCATCTACAGAATCATTCCTTCTCTTTCTATTTCTGCTCATAGGCCTTCTTTCCCCAAGACCAAAAAAAGAAGTGCTAGCTGTGACTATTTTCTGTCAGAAGAACTGACATCAAGCTCAGCAACTCGTATTATGCATCCTCATGAAACAAGCATCAAATAAAACTGATTTTAAGGCCAACAGAGCCATAATTTGGCGTTAAAACCAAGAGTATAAACAAAAAGCTTTGTAGTTATTGGCAATACCTTGAGATATTCAGTGTTTTTAAATTTAAGCAAGATAATATGCTGTGTTCCAGGATTTGTCTTGCCTAAATGCCAAACTGATGGAAAATTCATACTGAGGAGCTGTGAGGGAAGGAAAGCAAACTGGGGATGGAAGTTGAGAGAGAAGACAGTGACTTTGCTATAAAATCTGATGTTGGTTTTGAAGTCCAAATTTCTAACAGAATAGAATTTGCTAATTCAGCCAATATAGCCTTTACAACATTGTTTTCTGTACTGTCCAAATATTCGTGCACAATGCACTCATTCCCATCTTTTCCTTGTAAAAAAGTCCAGATAAAAAGAAGAGAGAAGCGTGGAATTTTCATACCCAAAGAATGCCCATTGATTATTTTTTGTAAAATAGGAAGTAATCTCAGAATGAGTTTTTTGTTTCTCTCTTGATTCATTGATATGAAACTGAGAAGTTGACAGTAGGGAAGGATAGGGGGTGAATTAGAATCATTTGAGTTAGTAGGGCCCTTTAAAGCTCACCCAGTCCAACTGCCCTGCAATGATCAGAGACACCTACAGCTAGATCAGGTTGCATAGAGCCCCGTCCAGCTTCATCTTGAATGTCTCCAAGGACAGGGCCTCAATGACCTCTCTAGGCAACTTGTTCCTGTGTTTTTTTTTTTTTCAATCACTAAAGCTTCCTATGAGTTTTCTTTTTCCATACCTGTTGTTTGCATATGCTTCCCTCTGTTCTGTTGCCGTTGTTAAAATTGAGGTGGTAAGTGTTTTATTTCCTGCATTACTTGTTTGAGTTGTGTAACAGTCTGCATCAGATGTTTTTATGAAGGAGAGGCTGGTTAATCAAATAACTTGTTTGTGGCTGATGGTATTGGAGAATTGAAAAAAATGTTTGTACAAGAATTGATTGTCTACGGTTGCTGTATAGTTTGATATCGCTTATTTTTGTGTGTGTATACATACACACAAGGGCTGCTCTGGAATCTGGTGGTGCAGATTTTGACTAGCGTGGCACGCAGGTTCTGGTTCATCACTGGTGAAAATGCATAGCTAATGGTGGCAACTATGTTAAAAAATAGTGTTTTGTAGCTGAGAATGTGATCTATCAGATAGCGTGATTGTGCTCTTTGCATCTACTGTAGTTCCCGTGGCAATAAATAGGAAGCATTACTTTTGGAGCAACCAATGTATATTTGAGATATATATAGAGAGAGATTCTTCTAAGTCCACAAGTCATCCACAAGTCAAGTCTCAGTTCTGGAAGTCAACCTGTGCAAGTCATGCACGTTTTAATGCTTACTGAATGAAATAATCTAGTTGTAGTGGAAATGCAAGTCATGGCTTGAAGCAGTGATGGAGCACCTGTTAGGAAGGCAGAGCCAACCCACGGGAGCTCAGGTGCATGCAATGCAGCTGAGCAACCAGAAGGGCTGGAGCCAGGATCCACCCCTTCCCAGACTTCATTTAAGTGTTGGTAGGGGGAGGTAAGTGTTTCTCATCTGGAGATGCCTATTTATCAGTAGCTGTTACAGGCCTTCTGAAGGTAAGTATTTTCTTTATCTGATTTCTGTGCCTTTTGCTGTTTTCTCTGAGAGGAACCTCACTTGCTGTGTCCTGGGACTTTGCTGCTCTGCTGTCTTGTTGCACTTTCTATCATGTTACGCTTGTTTAACTGAATCAGCTATAAGCTAAAAAAACCAAGTACATTTATGCATTAAAAAAGTGGATTTGTAGAGGGGAGAAAAATATACCCCTAAAGCACAAGAAATTTTGCAAGTACTGTCTTCACAATCTTGTTCTTGACTGCTAGAATCCAGAAGTGGAGCACAATTGTGAAGTGGCTAAATAATTAAGTTCACATCCAGAAAAGAAAGGAATAACTCAGAGACAGTGTTTTCCTCCCCAGCCCCCATGGAAATAGACAGCCTTATATAATCTGTAGTTAGCTTCTTGGTTGAATTTCTTTGGTAGGCTTTCTGCATGTTATGAGAAATATTTCTTTCCAGGAGTAAGTGAGCTTACTTACTTAAGCTATTAAAATATGGATGGGCGCAATCTCACTCGATTAGTATTTAAGTAGTGCCTTGAAAGTACTGTTGTACTTTATAAAGTAGTGCAACTCCTGGTATCAGAGAGCAAATGAATTATGAAAGTTGTTTTGTGGCAAGTGGTTTCTGAAAGGTATATCATTGATGAGATTTTCTTCTGTGCTATTCCTACACTGCTTGTCAAAGCCAGTGAAGGTTTTTTTTTTTTTTTTTTCCCTAGCCATCTAGAGAATAGGAAGGACAGAATTCTGCTAACCAGCTTTTGTTACACAACATGCCAGCTTGCAGACTAGCTGGTAGGTAAGTAGACCTTTCCCCTTCATTATAAGAGAAGTATGCGTGTGGAGATGATGGAAGTGGGAGGAACATGTGACATTCTTTAAAACATGGGAAGAGAGAAGATGAAACCAGGAATTCTGAAGCATCTGAGCTGTACCTCAGCATCTGTTACTAAAGTATGCTCCAAGTAAGCTGTAAGATCTTTCACTAGTGAAGATGGTACTGGACTGTAGATGTTTATTCAGAACAAACAAACAAAACTGTAGCAGTAGCATTTCTATGGAAAGACAGTCATCTTAGAAAAGGGTGACCAGAGCCACAGCTCATTTGCTTTTCCTTTTTATACTCAGGAAAAGGAGAGCTGGAGACTATTAAATCACTGAGTGTCTCTCTGAGAAGAACTTAAATGCTATTCTGATGAGTACTCTGGGTAACTCCTGAGAGAGCTTAAATTTGCTTGTTGTTTTATTGTTTTTTTTTTTTCCCCCAGTCTCTACATTCTTGTCTTCATGAAGAAGAATGAAATAAGAACTACATATCATGCATCATGTTTTTTTTTCCATTTTCTAATGTAAGGCAGTGTTGAAAGAGGCAGCATCAAACTGAAAGCATCCCATTTATTTTCTCTGGGTAGTCAACTTATTCGTCGTTTGCAAGAACTCTGATCTCTATGTATTTCCATTAAAATGTTATTTACATCTGAACGTTAATAAGAGAATAGTAAAGCCAGTATCTAGAGTGTAGGAGGCAGAGAGGCATGAAATAATGAATAAATTGGATTTCACCTACTTTATCTAGTAAAAGATGGAGATTTCTTCCTCTCAGTAGGGAGCGTAGGAATGCGGGATCTGGCCCTTGTTCAAGAAGGAACTTGTTAAATCTTAGTGTATCTAAGCATTTCTTCCCTTCTCTGCTTTATGTAATGCCTCTAAAGTGTTTGAATGGCTTGTTTTTGTATCAGTGAAATTACAATCCAGATGGTAAAGCAATCAGATGTTGAAGCATACTCATGAGCATGCACATAATGGCCCTGCAGGAGTAGGTGGAAGTATCATATGCAAACTGTCATGTACTTATCATTTTTGTTACTGGTATTCCACATCATACCATTGTGTATTTCACTGGGAGTTACAGAGGTAATGCTCCAGTTCCAAGTACTGTCAGTATTTCTGGGTACCTGGTACTTGGAAGAGAAGAACTACATATCCCAGAAGACTTTCACTGCTCCGTTTCCATTTTCTGCTCAGAGGGAAAGATAAAACTGCTCACAAGTCATGAGAAAGCCCCCCTTCTTTTACTGCTCATCTCTGCAGTGCGTTCTCCCTAGCCATCTCACCTTCAGCATTAGTGTAAAGCCTTCTGTTTTGGACACACTTCCTAATTTTATTTGATTTCTTAGCTTCAATTTCAATTGCATTGCATTCCATTATCATATTTAGTAACTTAATTTTAATCCCTTAGCTCATTGCTGCTGTTTTGTTTTTAGGGCCGTCTCCCTACCTTTTCCCCCTTCTCCCTGGGTGCGAATCCATGGCCCCCCTGTTGTTCCATAGTAGGCATTATTACTCTAAGGCAGGAGAGCTCAGGGCAGCTGCATGTCGAAGAGCCAAACCCTTTAGATGTCCCTTCCAAGTGGTTATGTTTCCTCAGACACAGAGCAGAAATAAAGCAGAAGCAAAGGAAATGAAGGGCCTATTTTGGCCCAGTGCACAGACCCTATTACTTATCCAGGGGTGAAAGTCATACTCTGATACGGCTCTTAGTGGGGGAGGGAGGTGGGAGGAAGCACATTGGTTACATCTACATAAAGGGGAAAGAGAGAGAGAAACCTTGAGTTTGCTTGGAATTAAAAATGGACAAAACATTGGATATGTGTTTGGGACTTCCTTCAAAATCCTCATCACAGAGAAGGGATGATGGTAAATTTTGTATTAGCTCTTCACCTGCACCCTACACTTCTGCCATATGCCATGGTGCCTTCCAATTTAAGGTTTTACTCAGAGCGTAATTCTAATGCTATTAGCATCACAGAGCTGGAAGAGGTTCTGTAGAGATGCATCAAAAGCTTTGGATGTTCATAGACTGTTGGGAAACGCCCCAAGTTTCCCCAAAAGGGTTGCCCTACCAGTACTCGCGTGGGGAACGCAAGATCAACTCAATATGAGATGCGTCCGACTTTATTGTAGCAACACACCATCTTATATAGCATATATGCTTCCAGGGATACAGGGTCCAGGGATACAAGCTCTATGCAACGCGCACGCTAACAATATTGTTGCCTGAATTATCTCCATATATGGGATATGTTGTTAACTACAGCACTATGGATACAGAATACTATAGATATGCTGGAATATACTAGAACACACTGGAAACACCACATTCCACGTATCTAGGGATTACATCATTACATCATAAATCATTAGTAAATCAGTAGCTACGTGCTGCCGAGCAACCTGCTTCTCAACAATAGACGAAGAAGTAGATGGATCCTGGGGTCTTCTAATTACCTTGAGTAAATAACCAGACCCCTGCAGAACAACTGGCACTTGATCCTTCATGACCTTCCTGTGGATGTGGGCAACTCAGCACCTAGCAACCAAACTGAAATCCCAAAGTGTGGGATGTATGTCCTCAAATGCATTTTCCTTCATATCACTGTGTTTCCACAAAAATGTTTGATTACATGTTTCAATCAACCTAATTATTCTGGATTCTTTGTAGACGTGGAATGCATCTCACTTGCTCAGGTCAGTGCAGAATTGAGATAAACTTTTCAAATACAGTGCAGCGTTTGCTTCCAGGTTCTTGTGGAGAAATCTGCTGATGCTGCTTAATGTTTTCACTCCAGCTGTCCTGGAATCTTTGACACCCACTCATAGAATCAAGATCCGAAGTTTCCATGCTACAGATAATATCTTTGAGTTAATTCATTCAGAAAGAAGTAGTGTCTACTTGATTAGTCAAAATATATAGCTCTGAACTATTTTAAATGAACATCCAATTTTAAATAAACATTTGAAATATTCAGTGCTTATTTCTGTTATGTAATTATTAAATCTTCCTCTCCTGTCCTGCACAATGTCATGAATAAATTAAAATTAGTTTGTGAAAATGAACAGTATTAAACTCCTAAAACACTTTCTACTTTATGCTATTTGATGGATGCAGTGGAATTGCTGGGACACAGCCTGAACCAATGGTTGAGCACCAGGTGAGAAGGCATGGTAAACCCAGGGAGGTCTGGTGCAAGCAATGCACCTGAATGACCAGATGCAGGCTGCACCTCTCCTCACCCTCGTTTAAGGGTTAGCAGTCAAGGGAACTGCATCTTTCATGATGGTGATTGCGCTCTGAGCTGCCTCTGGTCAGTGGTAGGGGTGAGTCAATTTTCCTTCTTTTTTACCTGCTGTTGCTCTGTAGCATTTGTATTTCAAAGCACTATTTGTATTACAAAGCACTGTTATGACCTTCTTTTGCCATACAATGTACACTGTGATTTTTTATTTAATAAAATGGCTGACAGGGTGAGGGAAGTGATTGTGCTCCTTTGCTCTGCCCCTGTGAGGCCCAATGTCAAGTTCTGCATCCAGGTCTGCAGCCCCTCCATCCTCCCCACTCCAAACTCAAACCAAGAAAGATTACATACTCTCTGTTGAGACTTCAGAGATATCTGTAGTGAATGCATTTAGGGATGGAAAAAGTAAAGGACAAAGAGGGTTAGAATGTGACCATCCATCTAAAGTTCATTAAGTGCATTTTTTCAAAACTGTACTGAGTACAGACTGTATATTTATCTAGTTATACAGCATGCAATGGTTCAGTTGTTTGAAAAAAGATTCTGTTTATTGAACATAACTGGGATTTGTTTCCCTCTTTCTGACTACCGAAAGCGTATCTCAAACCAGTCGGCATGATCCAAGAAGATAAGTAGAGCATTTCAAAATTTGACATGAAACCATTTACCTTTTTGACATCTGCTCATTGGTAAGAAATAATAAAGTGCATGTCTGTAATGGCAGAGGGACCAGTGCCATAAAATGTTACAAAAAGAAGAATGCTTACACATCTCTGAGGATCTACACTTGCAGAAAAAACTCCCCAAAGGAGAGATCTCCAGCAAGAGATCCCTCCTCAGTTCCAGTCAGCCCTTAAATAAGGCCTAAGAGAGGTGGAGCCTGAATTGCCTTCACCTGTGCTCCCAGGGCTGACCAGGTCTTTTCTCCAGGTGCCCAATCAGTGGTTCAGGATGTGACTCAGTAGTTTCCATACAATGTCTTTTACAGAGTTTCTTTTTACAAGACATGAGTAACATAAACATCACAGAGTAGGAAAAAAAAACAAAAACCAAAGCAGGCAATAGGGAGGTTAGGAACAGTAGAAAAATCCATCTTCCAGAAGACCTTGAAAAATTGTAGGAAATGTGATGCCTCCTACAGAAGATTTGCAGGTAATTCAAATGTTTGTGATATGATTCTTAATTTTAGAAGTCATGCTTGATTTGATTCACTGCTGTTTCAGGTAAGGAACTACAGTTTATGAAGTTCTGTAGACTGTGAAAGTGAGTAAGGTATGTTCAACAAAAAAAAAGGTCATTCATTGTTCATGAACAGAACTGAGTTGGTCCAACATTTGGAACTCTGCCTGTCATACATCTTTCTTTGATTCTTTCAAAAGTACTTTTTGGTTAAAGTGTAGGATATCAGTAGATTAGTCCAAGAAAATTCCACAGAACAGAGATAATATCCAATTTCTTGTTTGCCTGAATATAATTTCTGTTAACATTGGAACAAAAGGAATAAGAAACAGCCCATCTCTAGTCAATCTTGCAATGCTACAATGAAACTCTGAATGCTAGGAACCAGGTTCTAAAGTGTGCTTCTCCATTAAGGCAGAAAATCACGCTAGGGAAAAAGGTACCCAACCTGTTGTAATAGGCGGTTGCGAGGATACGAGGTGTAACGAGAAAGGCCCCCTCCCCGAAGGAATAGGGACAAGTTGACCAAAGAATGTACCCGTGATGCAGGGAAAATGGCAAACTAAGATGATCCGATAAGCTACCTTTTGATATGTCAGTAGATGGAAAATACTGCTTCATGCTTCACTGCTACATGCCTCAGCAAAAATATCCAATCAGCATTAAGGGAGTAAGCTTTAGATGGCAATAGTGGATAACAAGGATTATAAAAGTAGTGCTATACCTTTGAATAAAAAAAAGGGCTTTTCTTGCTGCTATTGTGTGTGTGTCTGTGTGTGTGTGTGAGTGTGTTTTCAAGTGGTGCCGAAACCCGGGAATGTGTATGTGTGCTTTCACCAACCTGTTTCTGCTCCACTGCAGCAGTTTTACAAATGATGCTTTGCTTTAAACTTGTATTGGAAAAAAATTGAATGTTGTTGACAAACTGACAGAATATGAATTCTGATAGGGTGTGCTAATTAAAAGTCAGTTAATTTACATACATATACATTGAAGAGGAGTCTGATATCTCTATAAATCATGGTTCCTAGACATTTCCACTTCTTTCCCATCTCTGACTGCTTTGCATGTCTTTCAAGGAGCACAGATGTATTCCCCAGATTATTAAGAATATATGAAAAATACATTTTTTCCCCCTTCCCTATTACTGTCACCTTTGTAACAGTTTCCTTGTTTACTAATTCTGTTCTCGTTACAGTCTCTGTCACAGAAACCAGAATGGAGATTTAATGCCAATGCAGGCTGTGAAATGGTAATCAAGTGTGTGACTAAGCTGTTGGAATGTGATGTATTAGGTCCGTAGTGTGCTCATGGATTCCCCAAACCATATCAGAAAAGAAGAATAACAAGCAAACTAGTGACGCTGCACAAGGCAGAACATTACGTTTGACTGCTGGTAGTGTGTAGCTAAGGAATTCATTTGGGGGAGTTGGAAAATTTTCTGGAGCTCTTCCTTTTCTGTATGACACCCACAAATTACTTTACACAAACTAAGATATTTACTAACAGATTGCCTATAGAAAGGTAGTAATAACCATGATACTAGAATCCAAGAAACAGAAAATAATTGTTCGTCTTATGCAATTCTATTTTCAGTCATAGTCATGAATGGGTTTGGTCCATGAAATGAATTATGAATACATTTGTTCATGATCACCTAATTCTTTTGTAACATCTGACTCATTTTGTTTTATATGTTGACTCTTGGGGAGTGTATGCTGGGATATGTCTTCAATTAGCTATCACTGCTAATCAAATACTGAAGGTTGGTTATTCAATTATAAACATATAATCACAATAATTGTGTTTATTCAAGCTATTTCAGTTTTACCTTCATACCAATTCATTCATACCAATTTAGGTCTGAATTTGACCGTTATGTGGAATCCTGTTCATACTCAGTGGGTGAAACTCGCTGATTTTTATGAAGACATCATTTTGTTCCACATGCCATAGGCAATTGCTTCATCTAGTTGAATGTATTTAAAAGGTTGAAATTCTTCTGCAAGCATTCTTTGCCTTGCACTCATCTGTAGTACATTTCATGTAATGCCATTCCTTCAGTTTACGATGTGACATTGTCTCGAAGCATTTCATATGATGGTGCCGCGTCTTAGCCATTCCCAATGGTCTTACGTTGTCAGCAGTTATTCTTCAAATTTTCTCTCTCTGAAATCTTTTTTCATGCCTTTGTGAGTTGTACTTTATTGACTGTCCATTTTGAAACACATCAAAAGAACAACCTACTATAATCTTAATTGCGAGAACAAACTTTGTTTTGCCTGCCCTGGTCCAGTTCTCCATATTTTGGATATTTAAAAGAAATTCTGCTAAAGCACTAATGATGTTATTAGTTTGATATCATCCATTTCATCCACATAGCTGTCATAAGAACAACAATCATGGCAAATGTTCTGTTCTTCAGCACTGGTAAAGGAGAAGAAAGGGCATACTTTTAGAGGAATCCTTATAGATGAGTTATCTGCAGATGAACCTCTGCGATTTCCCTGTTCTCTTCTCAAATGAAGATTAAAAAAATGAACAATGTTTTTACTGTGCCATGTAGTACTTTAGTGAAGGTGGTTTGACAGCCACCTCTGTGAAAGAGCAGGTACTGGGAGAATACTGTAGGTGGATTCTTTCCCTCCAGTGGATTCTTTCATTCCGGTATATAGTTGATGCAGAAGGGAAATTCATAGCACAAACTGCTGACTAGAAACATTGTTGTTTTTTGAGAGGCAAACAATGCTTCGTTATTGGAGGGATTTGAAGACTATTGAAAAGATTGCCATTATTAGTTATTTTAAAGGATGTTTGGGCAAAAGAATGACATTGTCTTCTATTCCTTAACAATTTTTAGTACTATTTGAAAAGAGATGATGTACTCAAACACGTGGAAAGTTAGGCTTCTGTTTAGTTTCTCCTACGAGTGTCCTTCTCCCACCACAACCTCATGTGATGCTTTAAAATAGGCAGTGGAGGGCTGAGATGAGTAAGTTTAAATCTCCAAGGATTCAACAGTAGCCTTGAGAAGCAAGCAAACAAGTGGGTAAGCCAGAGCTACCCTCTGTAACCAGTGAGTATCAAGATAGGGATCCAAAGAAATGTTCTGGATGGCCAAGAGAAGATAGAGTGCCAGTTTCTGTGCTGATCAAGAGACATCTATGTTGTCAGACCTTTTCAAAGCAGCAGGGGGACATAGTGAAAAAAGCGTCTAGCTATAGAGGCGCGAGAATAGGCTGCTTTTAAACAGCTGCAGTTGCAGTTTGTTTTCCAAATACATGCAACCTTCCTGAGTGTTTTGATTCCATGTGCCTCTGTAAGATTGCTCAACCAAACCTGGCAAACTCAGCACTTAAAATGGAGGACATTTTTTTGCTCAAAATTTTAGTAGACTTTTTCCTAATTGTCCATAGCAGTAAGGGCAAACCTGTTTTTCACAGTAAAGAAACAGTTCTATGCAAACAGCCACAAACCACGAAATTTGAGCAAGTTATATTAATGAAACATAACATGAAAGAATGATCAAATTATTCTGTTGGGAAACGCCCCAAGTTTTCCCAGAGGGTTGCCCTCCTTGCGTGGGGAAGCATGACCACTCAATGTGAGTGCACACAGCTTCCCCACGCAAGGAGGGCAACCCTCTGGGAAAACTTGGGGTGTTTCCCAACATTTGGCACCCGAACAGGGACACCCAACGAGCAGGGACCCTGCCTGGGTTGTGTGGTTTGAGGACCGCAGTAACTTCCGTTGCATTGTTGGCAGCGGAAGGGGTTTTTGGCTTAACCGGGAGGACCCGGGGTGCGGGTCCGGGGGTTAAAGAAGCTGGCCAGCGTGGAGCCCCCCTCTTCGCCGGCAACTTGTTTTAGAAGTGGACGTCGCGAAGATGGAGCGGGAGGTAGCCCAACAACTTTTATTGCACTTTTTAGAAAAGCGGGGACTTTAAAGTTAATTCCTAATATATTAGATTATGGTCGTTCAGTGGGTGCGTTTTTGCACACTGGAACATTGTTTAATGTCAAATAGTGGCTCTGCAAAGGCGTTACCACATGGGATCTTTTTGATATGTGGTGATAGAGCTTGGGCTGGTATTCCTAAAAACGTTGTGGGAGGTCCATGTTACTTGGGAAAGTTAACATTGTTTGCCCTGAAACAGCAGCAGTGGTTAACAATAGATAGTAAACTTAGAAATGCTTCCCACGAAGAGCTTCGGTCTCTTCAAATCCTTGACAGCACCTGTTTTGATGAAGTACAGCTGTGGAGCGTGACTGCTAGGATTTTCGCCTCATTCCTAGCCCCAGGAGTTGCTGCCGCCCAAGCCTTGAAACAGATCGAACGTCTAGCGTGCTGGACTGTTAAACAGAGCAATCATACTTCAGAGATCCTTGAAGAAATGTTGGAAGATATGAACAGCCTTCGCCATGCAGTGCTGCAGAATCAAGCCACGATAGACTTTCTTTTACTTGCTCAAGGGCATGGCTGTAAGGAATTTGATGGAATGTGTTGTTTTAATCTTTCTGATCATAGCAAATTGATTCAAAAGCAAATTCATTGGTTGCTTAATCACACTCGATCTATTACTAAAGATCATAATCCTATTGATGATTGGTTGCGTTCTGTGTTTCCAGGTCTTATTCCTTGGGTATATGATATTATTAAGGAAGGTGTCAAATGGATCTTAATCATTATCCTACTTGTGATAGTTGCTAGAATATTGTATAGTTGTCTGCTACGTGCCACCGCGCCAAAAGCTGCACTTGTTGTGACTGACAACAAGGATCAGGACATTATCCATGATTGGCTACAAGATCAAGGGGGGCACAATCCGAAGGATTGTTTTGCCCTGCAACCTTAAAAGAAAAAGGGGGGAATTGTTGCAGAGCGATGTGCTCGGGAGCACGTAGCCACCGTAGCTAATGATTCACTAATGACTTACGATGTCATCTTAAATGAAAGAAATAGATTGATAAGTACAGGTGCAGGTGCAGTGGTGTGTATAGTACGCTGCAGCTTAGCAAGATGTTCTGTATACAAAAAATGCTTGGGAAACACCATTGTTCTCTGATACGCTTGGTTGCATGAAACCTGGATCCTGTAAACAAGTATGCTATATAAGGGCTTGTTGCTACAATAAAGTTGAAGCTGCATCCACTCACATTGAGTGGTCGTGCTTCCCCACGCGAGGAGGGCAACCCTTTAGGAAAACTTGGGGCGTTTTCCCAACATTATTCCTCTCTAAGAAATGAAAATACCTGGAAATTATATGCAATGATGAGCTAAAATAGAAACTATTCAGAATTTGCTGCTCTATATAAAATGGGTTTGATGAAACAGAATTGCTATATGCCGAAGCCATTTTGAGAGTGGGAAGGTGGAAAAAAACAGATGCGTATTCTGGATCACCTACATGTGACTGGAAAACATTGTATCTGAAAGAGGAGGGAAAAAAAAGATCATCTATTGCAATGTAGCAGTAAGTGGATAAACATTCATCAGTTTTGAATGTTGATACATGGTTTCCCATGGTACCAGAAAGTTACCTTGGGCACATATTTAGTTCCAACCATTACTATTGATGGTTTTTATTAGATATATGATATCATTTATGTTCAGTGTACAAATATCTGACACTCTGAAAGCTAAGATTATAAAAAGTAGTAGTCCGTGGCATGAGTATGTGACGCTCTTTCAGGAAAAAGTCGTCAGTTAATAGTGAATGTGTTTTCACCACCTTTCATGTGTCTAAGTTTGGAGTAATGTGTTACAGCTGGTGAGAAAAAAATTAAAGAATAAGGTTTTTCTGTTTTTAACTAGCTGTTTAAAGGGATCTTTTGCAGTGAGTTTGTGGTGTGTTTTTATGTAATTAATTATTTATTTCTTTACTGGCATCCAGCTTGAAAGATTTTCTCTAGTTTTGTCCTTGACCATGCTGAATTGCTGGTAAATTTTCTGCCCTGCTATAGCCTTGTTGTAGAAAGTGCTTTTTACAGTGCTCAATGTGGGATGGCCTTTTCAAGTGTACGCCACACTGCTTTCTGAGGAGGAGAGTAAAATTCAATTCTTAATGCCTCTGAAACTCAGTTGGAGCCATTGCTTTTTGCAGTGTTCCTGCAAGCATGGAGCTCTGCTGTGTCACCACTAATGCTGAGCAGCTGCAAGTCACTGCCAATCAGAACTATGCTACCTTTCTTTCAGTGCTAAGGTGATGTTCTTTTCAGCCTGTTTATATACAGTTCTACATTTTATATGGCATTTGCATTTTGTTTTAAGCAAATGTCATGATCTATGATGCCACAGTGTGGTTAAGATAAGCAAATGTCTTACTTTTTAATTAAGATCATGTCTCACTCCAATTTACAGGAGGGAGAAGGGGTTCTTTTAATATATGTATACCCGACGGCGAGATTAAGACACAACGGGTCAAATGTTAGCCCTACCAGTTTGTTACAAATCCTAGTAGCTTAGGGAGATGGGGAAGGGAAGGTGAGCGATAGAAAAGAGATAAAAAAAAAGCAAGGAGTCTTTGTAGAAAGCAAGAGAGATAGTCACCACCAGGGGTCCAGCGTTGTTTGTAGCGCCGATGTTGATCTTCTTGGGTGACAGGTCATCAGGGCTTGTTGTTCGGTTGCCAACCGTTTTTGGTTGATGACCGCTTTGGTCAACGACAACCTCCAACAGCAGTACAAACTTATTTATAAGTCCAAATTCGTTGAGTCAGCTCTCTTTGGAGTGACAGTTCAAATCCAAAGTGGTTGAGTCAGCTCTCTCTGGAGTGGCAGCTTCTGGCTTTTGGATCTCAGCAGAAAACTCCTTTGTTCCTTCTTCTGGGCCTTGCCAGCAGATAAGAGGGAGCAGGGAGGTGCCCACCTGCATCCTGTTTTTCACAGGATACGATGGTAGCATTCCCCAGTCTCCCATACCAAGCTGGCACTACTTGGTCACAGGCCAGATCTTCCACCAGTAAACACTCCTGAGCACTCTCTTCCTGGGGCAAACAGCTCTGAAGGAAATGCTTTTGAATGTTGACACGGTGATGCTGATTGCCACACGGCGACATCCACCATTTGTTTCTTCGGTGAGTCAGTTAGAGTCTTATCACAAAACATACCTCAGAAGGCAAGCTTTGAGCCAAAACAAAAGAAGGGTTCAGACAGATCACTTTCTTGATGATAAAATATTTGTTTGATTATTCATTTCATTATCCTGCAGTAGTCTTGTTTAGGCAAAGCTGTACATCTTTATTATTTCAGTATTGCTTGATGAATCAGTCCCCCCAACCTGGTAATTAATTTAGATGGCATTCTCTGAACTTTGAACTCATTGCAATATATCACCTTTCTGCTGCTGTACAGCACAGGGAAGTGGAGTTTTAGCAATGCCGCGTAAACAGAAACTATTCATCATCCAAAGTTTGTCTATTTGTAACAGTATCTAAGATCCAACAGTGTTAAGTAAATGTTAGAAACAAAAGGGTCAAGCTCAACTGAAATTTAAAGTATTTTATAAAAAATAAACCATCAGGTTTTGTAAATAAATGATCCTGTAAAATGTGGGGCTCTGCTGACTGCAGGGCAGATCCTGTCTGAACAACCTATTGGCCTTTCTTTCTATGATGGTGTAAAGGGACCAGGGAGGAGCCACTGACGTCATCGATCTGGACTTTGGTAAGGCTTTTAACACAGTCCCCTCAACATCCTTCTTGCCAAACTGCAAAGGATTTGATGGCTGGACTGTTTGATGAAAGAGGAAAATGAGTCAATGTCTGGAAGCAGATCAGTGATGAAAGTTGTCCCTCAAGGGTCAGTACTGGGACCGATGTTCTTTATTATCTTCATCAATGACAAACAGTGGGATCAAGTGTACCCTCAGCAAGTTTGCGGATGACGCCACGCTGTCTGATGTGGTCATCATGTTTGAGGGACAGGATGCATTCCAAAGAGTCCTAGACAAACTCAAGCAGCGGGCCCTGTAGAACCTCTGCAAATCCAAATGCAAGACCTTGCACTCGAGTCCCCCAGGTTCAGCAATTCCCACTATCAGTGCAAGCTGGGGAACAAAATAATAGAGCACAGTCCTGCCAAAAAGGATTTGGGGGTACTGGTGGATGGGAAGCTGGAAGTGAGCCAGCAATGTGCTCTCACAGCCTGGAAAGCCAACTGTATCCTGGGCTTCATCAAAAGAAACACAGCCAGCAGGTTGAGGGAGGTGCTCCCACCCATCTGCTCTGTGCTGGTGAGGCCTCACCTGGAGTACTGCATCCGGATGTGGAGTCCTCAGCACAGGAGAGACACAGACCTGCTGTAGCACGTCCAGAGGAGAGCCACAGAAATCTTTGTCAATCTTTGCATTGATGAAAACTATGTAAACATTCAGAGTGATTCATTATCATTTTGTTAAGCATTTCCATCCACATATGAATTTCATTACAAATGAGACAAGAAATAAATAAAGCCACTGTTTTGCAACAAGCTTACCTGACGCTTCTGCTGTGATGTGGTGCCTGTCATAGTTTAAATATATTTTCCAGCTGTTTCGTACTTTTGTCTCTTTATGCTTGAGGAGAGGGAAATCACACTGTCAGAGTTACCAGCTGCTATCAGTGTTATCTTGGCTGGTTTTAATGCTCAGGAGGGAATATTGTTCCTTCATGAATTATGAAACTCTAATACAGTTCATTGCATTGCTGTGCAGTTTTATGAAATCTGCCCGGTGGCAGTTCTGTTCTTGTCTTAGAGATTTGGTTATCTTTCTAAGAGCTCATAAGCATCTAAATGTGTCTAGACTTCAGTAAATAAAACCACAGAGCCTTATCATTGGGATAATCTCTACAAATGTGCCATGATCTCTCACAATCCATAAACTTACATCCTGTAAAATAACGCTTTCCTATGAATGATCGCAGTGCAGGTTTCCCTTTGTTACGCTTTGAAAGTGAGTTTTCATTTCCTATGTATGTGAATATCTGCCTACACAGACGAGTGTGTGAATAGCAAAACCATAGGAAGAATTAAATAACATTTATAGTGGACTTTCAATTGGCTTGCTTCCAATTTGCCCATTAATCTATTTCAAGCGATACCTCTGAGACTTTTTAAAACTACATATTAATGTAAAGATTTCTTACAGATGTGAGGCATAGTGTAACATTTACATTCAAATGGATGGCTGAGAACAAGGAAAGAATGGTAGCGAAGAGGATTATATCTCAATTTTCCATAGAGGTATTTTCAGGCATTGAGAATGTGCCTGTGCACTTGCACAGTAAATCGAAAGTAATAAGCACTGTGAACTTTTCTGGGATCAAAAAAGATGTAATTTTAAACATTTGGCACTGGAACACAAACTCAGAGCAGCAGCAAAACCTGAGGGGTTCCGCAGGAGCTCGTTACGGCATTTGCCTTGAGGAGCCTGTTATAAACGGCTTGCTTATATTGCCCTCTGCCGGAACTACAGAAGATCGCAGACCGACGCCTAACGTGAGGAGAAAAAACTCCGGCAAGAGAACCGCGAGACAGATACAAATAAGTTGTTTCACGCTGCTTAGCAGAATCAAAGATTAGATCAGGACTCTCGGTCCTGTAAGATGCACTGGCAGTAGTTTCGTTCCACCCACTTAATTCATAGTTGTTGTATTCTTGTTCAGGTTTAGCGAGGTCATCCATGCCTTTAAAAGTGCAAGAAAAAAATACTGAAAGGGCAGTTTGTAAGAGCTGATTAAGTTTTTTTTATTTGTTGGACTTCTCACAAATAAACCTCCAGAACATCTCTCAGTAAACAAACACGTTAGGTGTTCTTTCTTCCAAAGGCTATTTAGCAGTCCTAAACTACTATCTGTGGTTTGTTGTCATATTCTCACTGGAACCAAGAATTGACAAGCTTCATTTTGCTTGTCTTGGCTGAAGTGCTGAAGTCTCCCTTGTGTGACTGTGAACGAATGAGGTAAAACTTGGGAGGATTCACCTATATCTCTAAGGAAACTGTACTGATACTGTTTTTATCTCATGTTTCATACAGCATATTTTGATGGCTGAAGTAGCTGCAATATCACTGTCAATAAAAGTGTGTTAGCAGGCAGTGTCTATTTATGCAGAGTGTCAAAGTTGGGGATATATTCTGAAAGTTCTTCACATAGTTCTGTTGCTAGGATTATGCAAAAAGTCACATTTACAGAATTTACTGTAGTGAATTGTTCATAGAAACATAAAGGGCTCCTGCAAAATTAAGGTTCGAGACCAAAATGCAGAGCTATTTAGATCTCCCTCATTAAGTAGCTGGAGGTTTTCATGGGTGTCTTGTATTTTAAAATGGAGGCAGTAGAGAAATGGAAGGATATATTCAGTCTCTGTTTCTTATGTAGGCAGTGATACTTTACTGGAGATAAAGTGGTATGCAGAAGAACACTGAACTCAGCAGACTAAGAGAGATGATGTTACTTCAATTTTAGGTCCTTGCTTTTTTTTTTTTTTTTTTTTTTTTTTTGGTGAAATGAAAGTAAAGTTAGTCACTTTGCATTAAATTTTCCTTTTGACATAGAATGAGAATGAGGAAAATAAAAGGAAGTATTTAGCAAATAAAGTCTATATATCTGGTGATATGCAATAAAATCGTATTCTTTCTATTGACACTGTTGTGGTTAGAGTAAAACCCTGAAAATCTTGTTTTCACAGAAGAAAGAACTTTCTGCTGGAGCCCGATAGAATGATAGATCAGTATTCAGCATATCTAATAAAATACAAAATTTTGTTTTTGTAATTGGTCCTTATTTTGAAAAATGAGATGCAGTCCAGTTCACCCGTCTTCCACTTAGTCTTACAATGATTTGTATGTATAGAATACATTTTAATTTGCCTTTAAAAATAAATAAATAAAGATCACAGAATTAAAATCATAGAATGGCCTGAGTTGAAAAGGACCATAATGATGACTTAGTTTCAATCACCCTGTTGTGCACAGGGTCACCAACCACTAGACCAGGCTGCCCACAGCCACGTCCAGCCTGGCCTTGAACACCTCCAGAGATGGTGCATCTACTACTTCCTTGGGCAACCTATTCCAGTGCATCACCACCCTCTGTGTGAAAAACTTCCTCCTAATATCTAACCCAAACCTTAAAACCATTCCCCCTTGTCCTATCACTATCCACCTATGTAAACAGCCGTAACCCCTCCTGTTTTTACATTCCCTTCAAGTACTGGAAGGCCACAATGAGGTCTCAGTGGAACGTTCTCTTCTCCAAGCTAAACAAGCCCAGTTCCCTCAACCTTTCTTCATAGGAGAGGTGCTCCAGCCCTCTGATCATCTTGGTGGCCCTCCTCTGGACCCACTCCAAGAACTCTGCGTCTTTCTTGTGCTGGGGACCCCAGGCGTGGACACAGCACTCCAGATGGGGCCTCACAGGAGCCAAGTAGAGGGGGACAATCACCTCCCTCTCCCTGCTGGCCACTCCTCTTTTAGTGCAGCACAGAAACACAGTTGGCCTTCTGGGCTGCCAGCACACACTGCTGGCTCATGCCTGGCTTCTCGTCCACCAGGACCCCCAAGTCCTTCTCCACAGGGCTGCCCTCAAGGAGTTCTTCCCCCATCTGTACAAATACCTGGGATTGCCCTGGCCCAAGTGCAGCACCTTGCATTTGGCCTTGTTGAACCTCATTATGTTCACATAGACCCACTTCTCCAGCCTGTCCAGGTCCCTCTGGATGGCTTCCCTTCCCTGCAGTGTATCAAGTGCACCACTCAGCTCGGTGTTGTCCGCAAACTTGCCGAGGGTGCACTCGATGCCATCGTCTATGTCATTGATAAAGATGTTGAAGAGCACCGGTCCCAAGACAGACCCTTGGGGGACACCACTTGCAACTGGCCTCCACCCTGAAATAGAACCGTTGATCACAACCCTTTGGCTGCGACCAGCCAATTTTTAACCCACCGAACAGTCCATCTTTGAAATCCATACCTCTCCAATTTATAGAGAAGGATATGGTGAGGGACCATGTCAAAGGCTTTGCAGAAGTCCAGGTAGATGTCATCCGTCACCCCTGCCCTGAAAAATATCTTGAGTACAGCACTCTGTAGCATATCTATGCAGAACTGGAGAAACATCCTGTGAAACCTCCAGCATCCAAGGTCACCCTCCCTTCTGATAGCCTAGCAGCCTTTATGTTAATTTCCTATTTTCTGCATTTTTAGAAATTTTTTACTTTTATGGTTAAATACTGAGAACAAAGTTCACAAAGGACTAGATTTTGCAAAATGTGAACTTCTTTAGGGTCTAACAAAGTTGTTTTTCAGAAAAATCTGCTACCTGTGTTTTCAGAAAAGTAAAAGTGGCAAATTTATCACATACCAAAAGGAAGCATACATTCAACAGTACTTTTAAATTGTGTAATACTAAATAAGCAGCAAATACATGACTATAACCAAGAATAAAACCAAAGCAACTGATCTTCACGATGTCTTTTAGGACTCTGAACTTTGCTAAAAAGAGATAAACAAAGGAATGATATTTTAAGATGCTGAAGAGAAGAGACTATATGAATGATAATTAGCGTATGTTTTAGATATGCTGCCAGGTGGATGAGACAAAGGTGTGCATCTGTCAGCATTATTGTTCTTGGGTTTGGATTGTTCCAGCAATTTTAAGCAGCTGTTTCAGAAGCGATGCACAAATGTCACAATAGTTTGCATGATCTAATAGAGGTTGTCTAGCCACAACTCAGAGAAATAAATTTTGTTTTTCTCATAGGCTTGAAAATAACCTTTCTTCCTTGACATCCTATGTACTCTGTCCCACAGCTTCTGCTGTATCTGAGCTTAGCTCCAAATTCCTTAGAGTCAGTAATAAACTTTCCGTACAGTTGAAAGACCTAATTCACTTCTACATTTGTTTTTTTTGTTTGTTTTAAAATGATTTTTGTTAACAAGAAATGCTGCTTAAAGCCTTTTCATCCACTCCACCCTCAACCAGAAAATATTTCCTGAAGGCAGCAGGAGAAACTGCACCCAATACCTTTCTTTTTTTTTTAATTTTTATGGACAGAAATCAGAAAGTCTGCACGCTAATGACTTCTTTTCTTTGAAAATGAGCTCATTACTGCTCATTTCCCCCTGCTTTTAATATGTTGAAGTGAGTTTCTTCTTTAAAAATTTCAGAAGGTATTTCATGAATCTGTAACAAAATCAGAGTTAAAACACAGACTCTTTCTAATGAGAAACAGAGTCATGCTTCACTCATGAAGTCGGGAATCAAATTATTGAAGAGAGGAAAAGATGGATGGGCCGCAAAGAAGGGAACTGAGGAACAAATACAAAACTTCATAAAAGGAGTAAAAGGAAAAGCTGAGAAGCCCAAGACCAATATTAGATTTGCCAAGTGAGATGCACAACAGACTACAATATGGTATAAAGTACAAATATGTGTAATTTCCTAGTGTCATGTATTCTGGGCTTTGATTATTTCTAATGTTAAAATTTCTGGATAAAGAATTTAATTTGTACAGTGATAAACTGAAAGACAATTTCTGAATCAAACTGAATTTTAACAAGTTCAGATTTTCCCAGTCTCAGTGCATCTCTGCTGGATGCAATGCTGTGTGTAAAAGAGAATCGTTTGCTTTAGAGTGCTGATGTACGTGCCTGACTTTCAATCTATTTACTTGTGTTCACTTATGGAACTTGATGGAATTACCTGACTTAAAAGTGGATGAAACTACTTGTCAAATAACATCAGAGATCCTTTGCAGAATCACACAAAATTCTACACAGTTCTCTGTGTAACAGTAAATATCCCTTACTCTTTTCTTCTTCTTCTGAATCCTCGGTTTCATATGCTTTTGTTTAATTATTTTTCTTCTTTCTCACCATCGAGTAATAAATACTAAACCATTTAAAGTTATTATTACTGAACTTTCTGCTTTCTCACATAAATTAAGATTTTATTTTGTCAAGCAGCGTAAGGATTCGAATATGAACAGTTCTTTCCACTTTTTTTTGTTGTGTGATAGTGCTTTCTGTTATTTCAGGTGGCTTAGCACGTGTCATTTTTGTGACACTGGAAGCATGATTTATAACTGAAAAATGGGCTCTGAAGTTGCACAGTTATCAAAAATTGTGGCCTAAAAAGGCATCAAAGACCTTTCAAAATGTCAAAACAAATGTTTCATAAAGAGAATTGTTCTTTGCCTTGTACTGTAGCATATAAAATTAAAATAATGGAAAGAGACTTCATTAGGTGTGGGGGGAGATTTAACAACAAAGAGCCCAACAGACTCTGGTAGATCTTATCTCTATGAGGCCTCCGGAGTCTGGAGACAGGGCTAAGGTGTAAACAGAATACTCTTTAGTATGCACAGCTAATGTGGTCACTTCCGGGACAGTTAAGCAACCCTTTGTTTGTTATCTACGTTGTTGTGAAGAACTTAAGGATAATTAACCGTGAGTGGATTTACTGCTTAGGAGTGAAGGATATATAAGGTGTGTGTAAAACACAATAAAGAGAACTTGCTATTCTAAGAACTTGCTATTCTAAAAGAACTTGCTATTCTGAAGACTTGCTATTCTGATGCCATACTGACTGAGGGAATTCTGTAATGGGACCAAGCGCCGACAATTAGGCATAATCAGAAAGGCACACTCATCTCTAATAAAAGCTTCGCAAGGCACAGCTTGAAGCGTATTTTTTTCCCATTGAGATTGCATTTCTATTACACATTTTATATATTGTTTTCAATATGCTACAAAGTTAATTTTCTCTATCAGATAGTCACAAATGATGACTGGGATCCTTTGTTATTTACTGAAACAAATTAATATTAATAAAAGTAATAATAAGGTCTGAACTGTCCCGGCATTCCCAGGTGTGCTACAAGTAATAAACTGAGTATCCTAACAACACAACATGAGGGCTGTAGTAACTAGAAGTCAGATGTTTCGTACACAGCATGTGAACTAATTTGGCGTCTGCGATGTTGGCCAAAAATAGGAGCTCACTGGTGATTCTCGAGTCAGGGAAAAAAAGAACTAAGGAGAGTGTTAGATCTTTTTATTTTCTGTGGATTTCATAATGATAGGGCTTTTAATATTGGAACTCATTTTCTACTTAAGATTTATTTTCATTGTTAATTGTCCTCAGGGTTCTATGTGCTGTTTGGAGGGGGAAAAAAAAGTCACTCAGACATAAGCACCTTGCAGAGAACCTATTTCGTGCACTGTCAAGTCCTGACAGAGAGGTGTGGTGTCACCTGATCCTTCTGTGGAGACAGCCACTTCCAGCATGCTTTGCACTGTCTGGGGACTCCGTGCATACTTTCGTGCTGCTTTAAGAGTGAAGGCACTTCAAAGCATAAGGTTGTTCTCTAAAGGTGAATAGTTTGGCCACTCGGGTGAAATTCCTCGAAGTTACTCAAAGTGAGGTGGATGAGGTATTCTTCTAAACAGGGAAAATTTAGATCTGACTCACTTTAGCTCGAGGGAAAAATTGGCTAATAAAGTAATTTGGTGTTTGGAAGGCGGAGTTCAAAGCTCTTGCTTCTGTTTCCCTGTCTTTTGAGAAACTGGAGGACAGACACAGAGGTTTGCTTCTGAGACAAAGAGAGGGAGTACATCTGTTTCAGCACACCACTGAAACAGCTTCATTTCTTTTTTTTTTTCTTTTTTTTGTCTTGACAGATTTAATCTTTAGCTCCTGTCATTTCCTCATTTGGCTGGTTGCCCACTCATAAAGTTATCTGGGGCCCATGGAAAGGATGTTGCAAATACAATGATAAGCTCTGACCAGGTAGGATATACTTGCAGAATCACAATTACAGCTGTTTGAGGAGGCCATAAAAATACGCAATCCAACAGCCTTTTTGCACCACATAGAGAACCTAAGTGCTTTAATATAGGGTTATCAAATCTAGAAACATAGGAGCTCAAATATCCTACAGAAGTGCTTGGGAGAGTAAGGAGTCAGACCTTCTCCACGGCAGTTAATCCCTTAGCTGCTAGACATTATATTTTCTTTTAGGTTACTTTTTGATTTTTCTTTTTCCAAATGATCATTTCTACTCAAATTCTTCTCGTCTTACAAGCTAAAATTTCACTTTGTTCCCATCAGGCAATAAATGCTGCCTGAAGAAGGTGGTAATTGCTTCATGAGTAAAGAGATCTTATAGGGTGATGATGGCATGACAATGTTGTTAAACACTTATCTGAGCACATAGTTGGTCATGATTTCACAGGAGAAGGTCAGTCCACCTCTAAGCAAATCCATCTGAAAGGGAAACTAAGTTTAGTCCTTTGATCCCTGAAAAATCTTAAAGGTGAATTCTACTTTCTGAAAATTTCTGAAATTCTTGGCTGTTTCTGCAGGTGGGCCTTCTAAACAGCGTGAATCTTCCGTGGTGTAAAGAAAACTAAGAATTCTCCAAGTGGAGCACATATTGTGGTATTAACAATTTTGGCCACAGAAAAAAGGATTTTTTCTAGATATTTTTTAAGGAAAATAAGTTCAATACTCTGGGAGGGTGGGAACCATGTATTGAGCACCTGGGGAAAAGACCAGGTCAGTCCTGGGAGTACAGGTGAAGGCAATTCACCTGTGTGACCAGAGAGGGTGGAGCCTGGCTCCACCTCCCTTACCCTTCATTTAAGTGTCTCTTTCTGGAGATCCCTCCTATGCAGAGTTTCCTCTGCCAACCTAGATCCTCAGAGACAGATGAGCAATTATTTTTCTTTCCTTTGTAACACCTTTCCAGCACACTGGTCTTTCTGTCATTACATCTCCATTGTAACGACTTTTCATTGTGTTGGTCTTTCTGTCATTACAGAGGGGGGAAAAAATTGCCATTGCAAACTCACATCTGGAAATCAGATTTGTTGGAAACTAGTTAGTTCTTAAGGACACAGCAGTTGAATTTCTCTTAAGAGGTAGGTAATTGCCCTGTCTCAGAATTGAGCAAATTCTTCCTGTGGCCTTTCTAAATAAAACCTCAGATTCGATCTCTTATCTCACCATAAATCATTGAGAAGAGGGTTCAGCACGTCAGGAAATGGCTATGAATGTTGTTTTCTGTTCAATTGTTGTAGCAGAAATGCTAAGTCATGGCCTGAAACGGTCCTTGAGAACCTGGTGGGAAGACAGGGCCAACCCAAGGGAGCTCAGGTGCAGGCAATGCAGCTGAGTGACTGGAAGGGGCAGAGCCAGGATCCACCCCTTCCCAGACCTCATTTAAGGGTCAGCAGCAGAGGTGAGGCCATCTCTTGTTGGAGATCCCTGTGTACCCCCAAGGCCTTCAGAAGGTAAGCAGCTCTTTTTCTTTCTGCGTCTGCCGCATTTGGGCTAGTTCTCATTTGCTGTAGCCGAAGACTTCTTGCCACCCTGCTGTTATCATATTATTTTCCATCCCATTATAGCATTACAACAGTCATTAAAAAAAAAAAAAAAGCCTGTCAGCCTGTCTCCACAGCCATCTTCCCCAGCAGAGGCAATGGGCAAACTCCTTTTATCTTCCTTTGAATTTGTTTGACCCTTCTCACTCACTTTTGCTAGTCTAGTGAAGTTTGGGGGATCTTGTCTCTGGGGAAGAGCATTTAGAAGGATTAGTGATTCTGCTTCTCTCTGGGAAGCAGTTCCGCATGACTCGTCCAAGGCCAGCATGTCTAAATAAAAAGCTTACACTGTAAGCTATAAGATTGGCAAGACCATATCTGAAACCTTTTTCTTTCCTTACTTTCCCTACTTCTACCACCAGTTTTTGTTGAGTACTTCAGTACCTAGGAAGAGCTGACACCACTAAATCAGGTGAAGAAATTTAAAAGACCTCCTATGGGCCTTGTATCACTTATTCTTACTTTTATTTCTTTTTAAATGAAAAAAATCCCTGTAGTTTGATGTTCATTGTGTAGGTTTGCAGGAGGGATTTCTCTTCTTGGCTCGGTAACCTGAGCTGATATGGAAGTGAGATTAGTACATCTGTAATTACCACACAGGAGTATAGAGATCGGGGAATATTAGAGCTTCCTCACGCACCATGTGATTAGGGATCGGTGCT
Organism: Numida meleagris; assembly: GCF_002078875.1. Classification (NCBI taxonomy): domain Eukaryota; kingdom Metazoa; phylum Chordata; class Aves; order Galliformes; family Numididae; genus Numida; species Numida meleagris. The sequence continues at coordinate 28,750,102 of NC_034412.1, read as the reverse complement.
CACTGAGAACAAAGAAGGAACAAATGTCAGATTTTTGAAACTACTCATGGTCACGTCCTGTTTACTGTTGCCAAGCCCAAGTGAGTTAAGGATTAGGGCTTCTATTTTTGATTTATCATAAAATTGAAAGGAAATCCTTTCTTATATTCACTGAGGGAGGAATACACTTACTTGTACAGCCTGGGCCTCTGGCTAAAGAGACAGTGAAGGGAGTTTATACTTGTGTTTATAAGGGAAGATACATTGGAAGCTCTCTTCTGAATGTGTGTGCCCAGGAAATACGTTACTAATGGAAGGAAGGGTGGTTTTGGGTGGTTTTAGGCTTTACAGCTGCAAGCTATACTTCTTGCTTGGCCATTCTGGCTATTAATAGTAGAATACCTAGTAATAATTTTTCTATGCAGGAAATGTGAATAGTAAAATGACGTGGATTGCAGCAGTTAAAAACATCCAACTGGGGGCAGGAAAAAACCTTTACTCTTTAGCTCTAAGTTTATTACTGATTAAAGACAGATCTAATAAAGGAACGTAATGAGAGGGATGTGATCATTAACAAACTTCAACTGCCAATACATTCTGGTTCAATAACTGTTATTTCTTCTGCTTTTTAACTCTCCTAAGGAGGTTATCGCCACTAAGTGATATCCAGCTGCTTAAGAGAATGCCGGGAGTACAACAACTAAGTGTCTTTGCTGGCAGTCTAGCTCAAAGTATGTATTATCCATTTGAGGTGATAAGGAAAATCCTCATCAGGCAAGTGGATCCAAAAACTAAATCCTGTGTCTGAAAGCAGCCCATCGCAATAGACATGTTAAAACAAACCAATCACTAAACAATTATTCAACCCCATAGAAAAGAGGCTGAGAGCATTAGAATAAGTGAGATTGCAAGAGGCAGGCAGACAGTTGCTAGTCAGATTCCTCAGGGCTTCATCTGAGGGCCAGTTCTCTTGAGGTTTTTCTATAAATTATCTGGATATGTCAGACTTGAATGTGTGTAAATTGTTTGCTGATGACATTAAATTAGGAGGAGCTGTTGACTCCTCAGGGGTAGAAAGGCTATGCAGAGAGATCTCAGTGCATTAGTAGGCCATACAGTCACTAATCATGTGAATTTTGATGAGAGTGAGCACCAGATTCTGCACCTGGGATGGGCCAACCCTGGCTGTACACACAGACCAGGGGCAAGAGGCCAGAGAGTGGCCCTGGGAAAAGGAATCAGGGGGCTGTGGTTGACAGCAAGTTGAATTCAAGTCAGCAGCACACCCCAGTAGCTGAGAGGGCCTACCATACCCTGGGGTGCATCAGGCCCAGTCCTAGCAGCTGAACAAGGGAAGGGATTGTCCCCCTCACTTTGAGCACCATGTGCAGTTTGGAGCACTGCAGTATAAAAAAGGAAATAAAACTCTCAGTAAGTGTCCAAAGAAGGGATACAGCTCACTCTCTACCACTACCTGAAAGGAGGCTGTGGAGAATTGGAGGTCTGCTTCTTTTCCCAGGTAGCTTGTGATAGGATGAGAGAGAACAGCCTTAAATTACATCAGAGGAGGTTCAGATGGAGGTTCAGAAGGAGGGGTGAGGTAATATAACAGGCTGCCTGGGGAGTCAGCATGCCTGCAGGCATTCAAGCCATAGGTATCACACAGAGTTACACAGTTCAGTGGCACGGTGGTGATGGGACTAGATGAGCTGAGTGGTCTTTTCCCACCTTAATGATTATATAATATAAAGATGGTGAGAATTTGAGGGGGCAAGATTCAAAAGAAGCCATTGAGGTTCCCACACTTCATTTGGCCCAGAGCAGAGGAGGCTAACAGGAGGCTCCACAGCAGTCTAGAGCTCCTCAGGAAGGAGGGGGAGGGGCAGGGCCTAGCTCCATCAGTTCTCTGGTTGCAGCAACAGGACCCAAGGGAACAGCACCGAGGTGAGTAAGGGGAGGGTTAGGTCAGAGATGAAGAGTTTCTTCACCACAAGACAGTCAGGCACCAGAACCAGCTCCCCAGGGCAGTCACAGACCCAGGCTGACAGAGTTCAAGAAGCATTTCGACAACATTCTTGGACATAGCATTTGAGTTTTGGGCAATCTTGTGTGGAGGTAGGATTTGCAGGTCCCTTCCAACCCAGGATGCTTTGTGATTGTATAAAAAAAGACTTTCATTTAGTTGGTATTTTCAAGAAACAAATGAGCTTTTCCTCAAATCTCAGTAATACGTATTCTAGACGTCCCTCTTGAGGGAATTGTACAATCTGCTCATCACAAGTGACACTTGAATTGCCTGTAGACATCTTCTTGATCTAATGAGTAAAATAACTTTATAACTAATTGCCACTCCCCTGAAGTATTTAGGAAAGTAGTATCACATCTAATTAAATTAACTCCCCTTTCTATCCTGAATTATCTAGCTGTTGTGCTTTGATCACAACTGAAACCATTAACTAGTTAAAAGTTAAGCCAGTTAATTGTGAACTCTTGTAGAAAGATACAATATGCTATATGCAAACACTTAAGGCAAAGTCAGTTCCATTTCTTTTGTTAAAGAAGTAAATGCAGAATAAGACATTTTTGTCATTCATGTTAGAGTTCAGTCTCAGTTTGGGACGAAGGTTCACAGGAACTAACTTACCGAGTTTTGATGCAGAGTTTCACTGAGAAGCACTATTTCAAGTTACTAGCTAGAAACCAGAGGTAATTCCCAGAAAGCTGAGAAAAAGGAAAACACAAGTTTGGTTTTTTTTGCAAGACAGTTAACACCACTCCCCTCTTGAAATAGCACATCTGCCTCCAAGCACAGGAAGCTCCACCAAGTTCACAAAACGCTACTATACTGAAGTTCAGCCAATGATACAAACACCAGAAACATACTTGGAGATTTCTTTCAGTGAGTAAAGTGTGTCTGATACATTATAGTTTTGAAGTAGATAACTTGTAAAAGTTTTAGTTATTGACCTAAAGTCTTGCCTTTCAAGTTGTTAGTACAGATACTCTTAGACATACTAGTTCCTACATACAATGTGAGTATTTCCACCTTCAGTAGAAACAGTCTCTCCAAAAAAACTGTAATGAGCTAATACGTCTTCTACAGAAGATATGTATCATCACCCCCTTCCCACCCCCAGGAACAAACATGATTGTTACCAAAATTTTGGGGGCATACACTGAAATAAGAACAGAGTTTTACCTAGAAGTACTCCTATAGAGTTATGCTACAGGAAGATGATAAAGAAAGTGAAAGACATCTCTTAAAAGCAAGACCTAATTTTTTACTTTTTTAATGTTTAGATGTTATGATTAATTCAGTGTATTTTACAAGAGGCATCATCTTAAATACTCTGATGAAAATCTTATCCACACAGAGATGGTTATTATATAATACATGTAGAAAACAAGCATTTGGCCTCATTATAGACCTCTCACAAGAGGAGGCTTCATTAATGGGAAATGAAAATAGAGTAACACTTGACTTTTTTCCCCCCAGAGCAGGTGGCAAAGTCACAGCAGCAACTTTCCTCCTCACTAACCATCTCAGTCTATTTAGGTTGTCTCTATTGCAAGACATCCATAGCATACCCAAGATGTGCAGAGTACACACCACAGGCACTTTACCTCCAGCTGCTCACCCAAACTCTTTAAGAGGGAAAAACCCCTGGCATGCAGTAAGTTACTACCCATAGCAACCTCTTAAGTCACAGACCAAGAGTTATTCCAAAAAGCATTTACTTGAGGTTTGAAATGAACTGAGCTTTCTCATCCCACAGAACCCACTCCTCCCCACCCCATCTTCCTTCCAGCTCAGGAGCACCACCACAAAGCAGCCATCACCACACAGGAGTCACTCCAGCATCAAGGGAAGAGAACCCTTCACCAGGAGGCATGCCCCTGCTTCTCACGCCCCCCTCAGGGGGAACCCCAACAGCCAGGAGGGGCTCCCCTCACAGGGGCCTCCCCCTCAGCTCAAATGAACAAAAGAAGCCCAACCCCACCCCCACCCAAAAATAAAACTTTAGAGATAGTGCAAAACCCAGGAAACAGCCCCATTTAAAAAAATGGAATCCCACAAAGGAAACAGGACAGCCATCTCCCAAAGCCATCCAGGAATCAAAAGGTCAACCTAGCACCAACACTATCATTCAACCATGCTCCCCCCACACAACATGAAAGCCAAAGAAACCAACATACCACAGAATCAGGGAATCACCAAGGGTGGAAAACACCAACCTAGCACAAACGTATCTCACTGAACCATGTCCCTCTACACAACATTCCTGCAACACCCAGACCTCTAAGGCACACACATCAACTTGACACACAATTAGGGGCCAGCTCCCCCATAGCAATCCATCTCTACAGCTACAGAAAACACAACTTCAACCACCTCCACTGAGGGAGGGGAAAAAAAATAAAATCAACCAGGGGCTCCATTGCTCAACACAAAGCCAAAGAATATAAAATGCACACCACAACACACAATGCCTACCTCTTGGGTCAGCTCCACTGCTTCTGCCTCAACACAGAGGTAACACTCCACAGCTCCTTACCAAGGATGGTGACCTTCCTCTTGGGACACCAGCTGCACCAGGACCTGAGGAAAGAGAACAACTCTAGGAGGGCTGGACCCCAAACTCCTGCAGAGGACAGCTTCCAGAGTTCCACTATAGGCAGCACTTCTCACCTCCTGCTCCATCAATTCCATTCCTCCAGGAGAGCATCGGGGAGGACCCAAGCATACTCACCCCAAAACAGAAGGGGTTTTTGTCCTCTAGCACCCAGTCCCAGCCTTAAACTACAACCCTGTACTTGCAGGAAGAGCTCCAGGAACCTCCTCAAAATAGAGGCCAGGACAGTGGGCAGCCCTTGGGTCAGAGGTCTCCCACCACTGATGAAGCCACTCACATACTCAGGTCAATCCTCACCACAGCCCTCACCCCTCTAGAGACTGCCCAGTCCTGCTCCCTTGCTACAGCAGCTTCTCTACAGCTGGTCACCAAGGAAAGAGTTCAGATGCAACTTGAATACCCCCAGAGAAACAGCATACTCCATCACTCTCACAGTAAAATCATTCCTACTCCTGTTTCTAGACAACTTCTTGTCTTGAAAGTCCATAAACATTGCCCCCATTCTACTGCTGCATGCCTCCAATCCACATCCAAATGGGCTCATCCCCATCAACTAGACTCCTGAACTTACATACTTAATAATAGTAGTATAATTTCCACACCCCCATCTTACCTTCTCTAGGCCAAACAGCCATATCTCATCCACTCCTCAGATGGGAGATGCTCCAGGCCCCTTATCATCTTGGTCACCCTCCACTACACTCTCTACAAGTTTCTGTAACAGCATAAGGACCAACACAATGGGAAGATGTTACAGAAGATGAGAAATATTCCCCTACTTCAAGGATCTAGGCTCAGAGAAAAAACTTCAAAGGAGGGATCTCCAGGAAGGGATCATTCCTTAGCAGCAGTCAGCCCTTAAATGAGGCTGAAGAAGGGTGGAGCCAGGCTCCACCCCTTCCTGTCTCTGGTGAATTGCCTTCACCTGTGCTCCCAGGGCTGACCAGGTCTTTCCTCCAGGTGCTCAACCAGCAGTTTGGACCGTGACTCCGCAGTTCCCATACAGCCTCACACACAAGCACTCCCCTAGCTCTTCATTCATCCCTAGGCAGAGCTCAATACATTCCAGTACTCTCACTGAAGAGAAATCGCACCTCCTTGCCAGTCTGTCTTTCCTGGTAAGAACACAGACATCCACAACAGTATTCCAGTCATGCAAGCTGTCCCATGTCTTCTGATGGGAATGAGACGGTGCTCCTGAGGTTACACATAAAGGAACAGGGGGGAAATAATACATGGTCCCATCCTGCTCGCTCCCACTGCCAGAAGCAGGAGGGGCTGAAGAACCCACAAAACACTTCTCAGAGGCTGAGGCCAGCCCAGGGTTATGCATGGTCTCAAGCAGCTCAGCAACAGCCTTGCACCAACCTTTCTAGAAAGCCACCTAGGAGCCCAGCAGTAGCACCGTGCTGATCCCAAAGAAACAGCGCTGGCCAAGCAGTGGCCTTACGTGAGCCCCAAGAAGAGAGATCTTACCTAGTGATTCCCAAACACTCACTGCTTACCCGATCTCAATGGTTTGGGCTAACAAGAGGCTCTGCCACAGCCCGCACTCCACCTGCAATAGGAGAAAACTACTGTTTTAGCAGCCCTTTGTGTCTCTTCTTATTCCCAGCAGCACCAAGGATGGAGGAACATGCCCTGTCCCACTCCCTCCAACCAAGCGGGGCAGGAGGAACTGAAGCTCCTGATAAAAAAACCCAGGGTGAATGAGAGCACTGCAGGGGCACACTAGGAATCAGGGAAACAAGCAGCAGTCCTGTGTCAACCTCCTCTGAAAACACAATGAAAGCTAAGCAGCAATGCTATACTGGCTCCAAAAAGCCAGGGGAGCCCAGCAGTAGTCCTACACAGGCCCCAAAAGGAGCAGAGTGAGAGCCTCTAATGACTCCCAGCTGCTTGCCACCTCCATAGACCCATTACTATCAGAACCACTCAGCAGCTTAGTCTGATCCTTACAGCAAGAGGTCTCGCTGCAGCCTGAAACAAAACAACATAACAAAAAGAGAACATTAGAATCTCACAGTTACATTTGAAAAGCAGCCTCTCTCATTGCTTCTCAGCCCCACCCACACTAAGACAGGACAAAGGATCAGCGCCAAATCCCACTTAGGAAGGAAGGACGGACGGACGGACGGACCGACCGACCGACCGACCGACCCCCCCCAGGAACTCCCTCATGGCTCCTAGGAGCCTCCAGTGGAGCTTAAGAGGCTTTGGGGCTGGCTCTGCCCTGGGACCCCAACAAGGTGCAGCTGTGCCCAAGCAGCCCCATGGTGCCTGGGAGTCATTGCTTCATTAGCACAGGTGGGCCTTGTTAGGGCTAGCCTTGGGTCATGACAGTTAGACTTGTGGACTCAAGATCCGAATGATGGCCTTTAATGACACATTAAATTAACATCTGTTATGCTCTTCTCCTTCTCACATCATTGCTGGATTCATAAATAAGTTAAATAGTTGTACCGAATTCAAACCGATCCCTTTGCATTTGACACAAACAGAATGATAGAGAATCACACTTCCGAAGAACATCCCCAGCCTTAACGGTTTTGAGAGGCCCACACTGTGTGCTTCCTATCTCCGCTCTGCTTTCCCTCACCCCTCATTAAAAAAAAAAAAAAAAAAAAAAAAAAAAAAGATGAAAAGCAACTTGTTAGTTCAAATAGAGATACAAATATGTTCCTAAAAAAAAAAAAAAAAAAAAAAAAAAACGGAAAAAAAGTTTGTTAAACCTGTCAAAACTTTAAGCCCCGAGAAGTCATGACTAAAGGTGGCAGTGGAAATACGGGAGCAGTGATGTGACTAATGGCCAAATGGTTAACCGAACGGGTTAATGATATGCATGAGAAAATTGTCCACCAGTGAAATCTGAAGTGGAGATTTACAAACGGTTCTTGATGGCGTTGCTCAGGATTACGTTCACATGTCGTATAGATCAGTAGGAAGACTTTCAGTGAGATTTTAGTGATCTCTAGTTAAGGGCACGGGTACTATGTAAAGAATCCAGTGATGATATTCACTTGACGTAGCAGTTTCATTCTTAATTTAAAATCATTAAAGCAGGACTACCCTCATTTTTATTTTGTACAATTGTACAACTGCAAATGTTTTTATTGTGCAGTGTTACCTGCTCATTTTCACAGGCATCGGCAGCGTTGGATGGAAAGAGAAGGGAGATCATTATTTAATTATAAGGGAGACAAATAGCATCATCACACAGAGCTTACAACTATTGGTGTGAACTTTTATTACTTTATGAACAGAAGCATATTTTAATCAATGCGACAATGAACTTCTAAATGTCGAACAAGATGTAGTGTGGGGTGAAAGAACTTGATATTTCCTTGAGCGAGCACTTTGCCAGACTCTCGGAAAACACGCCTCGTGTCACTTATCTAATCATCCAAGGGTAAGAAGACAGGAGGAGCTGAACTTTGAGTTACAATGAATTGTACGCCAAGGACGAGTTGAAAAGAGTCCCTCCGAATCCTCGGTTGGAACGAGAAGGTACTTGGAGGAAACGTGGGCATTAAACTTTCAAAAGAGCTATGACCCAAGACTACTTTTAAACTACTTATTCCTCTAAACTTTTTCATGAAAAAGTCTGTAATTTGGTATAATAAATACTAGATGGTTTCACGGTGGGTTACCTAAGTTGCAAATAGTACACTTTGTTAGCTGTTATAGGCCATTGTACTAAACAATTAAAACAAGCGCTTTCTGGCTCAGCAAGATTAATAGAAATGATGATAAAGACCTTCCTGTATGAAAACAGTTTTGGGAATGGCTCATGAAAACATTTGCCTACCGTTTATCTCACAAAGCTATCTTGTTAATGTATTTGTTGATGTCACCGATTGGTTACTTGCGCGTACAACTGCTTGGCTCGTAAGGAAATAATTGACAAGCACCCCTCGCTTTCAGAACCTACTGTCTGCGAACGGGCATGTCCGCTCAAAGGAAAGAGGTCCTGGGCTATAGAATCCGGCCAAAAGGCTCAAAGAAGTTGCCGGCGGGTTCCTCTCGAACCCCTTCATGCCTACAAATGACAGGGTGATTTAAAGCTGTAGTGAATAAAACTCGACCCGAGCATTACTGAACTGCTGACCATTTTCATTAGGAGCGCCATGTATCATCCCAGAACACGGCTGACCGGAACAGGGCGGTTTGAGGAATCTGATCGCTGCTGTTCTAAACTACTTAACGTATCTTGGATATTTGCTGAAATATGATATTCACTATGAGAGTGCACCCAGAAAACTTCTACTGTAATGAAATGAGAAATATTTTTGGTATTGACGAACTGCGTTACTGGATGAAAAAAACACATCTCCCCATTTTGAGCAGCGAGTCCTCAAATATTCATTTTTATCAAGTACTTAACTATGCAGGATATTTAAGTAGTTTAACCTCAGCTCTTCGTGGGACCCATGTAATAACCAGCTTCATTCTTGCTAAGACGGTCTTGGTAAATCAGAGTCATCCTAAGATCAAGGGCAAAAAACATAGAGAGAAGAAGAGTGTGGCCATACCTATGTTCATATATTTGTGAAAATGAATACATAAGGGATGTGCTTTTTAGATGCCAGTCTGCTCATTAGTGGTCAAAAGCCAATTGAAAGTGCTGAGATTATGTGGCCATCGAGGCAGCTGACTTGAAGTCAGTAAAGGAGAAAGTGGAGTACCATTTCACTTCTCGTTCGTGCCGATGGATTTCCTCTGTGCAATCTCAATATGATGGGCAAGCTGAAGATTATCTTTATGGGCATTGAATAACATACTTTAGTGAGAGGCGGATGTAAGGCCGCTGTTTTGTAGCTACATAAATTGTGGTGCCTATGACAAGGAGGTATGACGTGCCAAATCTTGGTCTGTGCTATAGTCAAAATAGTGGTTCTGTTATACAGTGCCAAGTTTTGTACCTGACCTTGTTACGCTTGAAGCATTGTTCTTTCTAAATTGGAGAGGTATGGATTTGAAAGACGGTCTGTTCGATGGTTTAAGAACTGGTTGGCAGGTCACTGCCGAAGGCCTGTGATCAACGGTTCTATGTCAGGGTGGAAGCCGGTCACAAGTGGCGTCCCCCAAGGGTCGGTCTTGGGATCAGTGCCCTTCAACATCTTTATTAATGACATAGACGATGGCATCGAGTGCACCCTCGGCAAGTTTGCGGACAACACTGAGCTGAGCGGTGCACTTTATACATTGCAGGGAAGGGAAGCCATTCAGAGGGACCTGGACAGGCTGGAGAAGTGGGTCTATGTGAACATGAGGTTCAACAAGGCCAAATGCAAGGTGCTGCAGTTGGGCCGGGGCAATCCCAGGAATTTATACAAACTGAGGGAAGAACTCCTTGAGGGCAGCCCTGTGGAGAAGGACTTGGGGGTCCCGGTGGATGAGAGCACCAGTGTGCCCGGGTGTCCGAGAAGGCCGGTGGCATCCTGGCTTGTATCGGGAATGGTGTGCTGAGCAGGACTAGGGAAGTAATCCTGCCCCTGTACTTGGGACTGGTGAGGCCCCACCTGGAGTACCACATTCAGTTTTGGACGCCTCAATACTGAAAGGACATTGAGGTGCTGGAGCGGGTCCAAAGAAGGGCAACAAGTCTGGGGAAGGGCTTGGAGAATATGCCCTATGATGAGTGACTGAAGGAACCAGGGCCGTTTAGTCTGGGGAAGAGGAGGCCGAGGGGAGACCTTATTGCTCTCTTCAAATACCTGAAAGGCAATTGCAGTGAGGGTGGGGTCAGTCTCTTCTCACTGGAGACAGGTGACAGGATGAGGGGAAATGGCCTCAAGTTGCACCAGAGAAGGTTTAGGCTGGATAACAGGAAAAACTTATTTGCAGAAAGGGTTGTGAAGCACTGAAATAGGCTCCCCAGGAGGTAGTTGAATCACCATCCCTGAATGTGTTTAAAAACTGTTTGGATGCTTAGGGACATGATTTAGCGGTGGGTTGTTAGGGTAGTACAGTTAGGTTGAGGTTGGACTTGATGATCTTGAAGGTCTTTTCCAACCTGAGCGATTAAGATTCTATGATTCTATGAATTGCACGGGGTGTGCAATTGACAGTAACATGTTTTGTATGTTTTTGAATGAAATCTGTAGGACTCTCCCATTTGGGGTGAATAACTGTGTCCTGAATTATGCCCTTCTATTTTTGTCAGTTTCCCTAATCTTAACATTTGAAGCCGTCGCCATTGGCATGACAATGAATGTGTATTCTTTAATTGGCATGTAATATTTGCTATTGTCTATGGGTTTTACTGATATGAAAAATATGAATGGACTACAGAGGGCATGATATAGACCAAGAAATGATTTCAGAGAAATGTCCAAGTGACCGATCGAAATACAGATGCAGTTTTTCATTGCGTTATACAATTGGAATAGCCATTAAAAATGTATCCCTGTCCTAGTTCATTCATAATTTCAAGGTAGGTTAAAATCATCAATGAGTAGAGGTGTGCTAAAAGTCCAGGAATAAATCCCATATGAGCCCTTTGGGCCCAATTCCTTACTCTTTGAAGTCAATTGGATATTTTTCTTTAAGTTCGGCTCAAATGAGAGCCATTAATAATCTTACTCTAAGGGGTCCCAAGTGAAACAAATAAAAGAAAAACATTTTTTAAAGTTCGGGGTGGCTAGTTGGAATGATGAAAGGGTACTAGCAAAAACCTGCGCTCAGTAATTTATGCTCCGTTGAGAGGTAGAGCGATGCAGGAGGTTTAGTGAAGTAATTTTATAAAGCGTGAGGGCCTAGTAGTGCGCAGAGAAATGACATTGACTCCTCTTTGGTGTGCGTTTTGGCTGGGAGGCCAGCTGTCATCTCTCATTTTGGCTGTTTGAAAGGCTTCTGTTGCCTGTAAAATTCTCATGAGCATTGAATGCCAGAGCAAGATTCTAAGCAATTTTTTTCCACCGTGTTTCTAATCACAGTAGTAATTCTTCATTAAAGTAATACAAGCTAAAACGTCACTGAGGGCGATTCCCCTTTGAATTAGCTGTAGCTTCTTATAGCCAGTTAATGATGACTTTTGATAATTCAGAAAGACAGAGGTAATTTACAAGCAAATGGGAATTCCTTCATAGGTGTGCGTGTGTAAGCTTTCTTGGCCTACATCTATATCTATCTAAAAAAATAAATTGCGTGTGTTTTCTCTTGAAGAAACTGGTGGAAAAATGCATTGCAATTTATCAAGCCAGTCTTGTTTTTAACTTCTATAAAGTACTAAAAGAAAATTTAGACATCCTAATTTTGATTACTTAGACCCAATATATCCTTTTTATCAGCATAAGACAGTTTATTAAGTTTCCATCAATCCAGCAGTTTTAACTTAAAACAAATTACTGGAATGATAAATCAACCAGAGTTCTGCAATGGAACAAGCAGTGCATTTAAGCCTTCTCACTTCAAGAGCAGTTCAATAAAATACACAGTTCAGCGGTACTGTTAGATGAAGTATGTTTAAACTGTTGATATTTGTTTATTTAGTATCGTCCTTTAATATTTGAGTACTTGCATCTCGTATCGACTCTAGCCAAGACTATGAATTTTCTCCAACATGTGAATTCTTATATTTCACCTATGAGTCATTTTGAGCAGTTCAGTCAAATGATATACAGCTGTTTCTATAGTAATATAAGCAATTCCACGAAGGATATAGCAGAGTTGTTTTATTTAGTTTTTTAGATTAGATAGCCCAACAAAACAGGGGACAACGTGACAACATTACACAATTTTAGACTATTTCAGAAAGTGTGGTATTTGTAAAACAAAAAAAAATGCACAGATGACAACGATGGCTCCAGAAAATACTTCTATTATGTGGAACTCCGACCTGTTTGGAGGGAAAATAGAGACAAAAATGAACCCCAAATAAAAATAGTGTGTTCAGAACAGACCTCCTCAACTCACCCCTTCATTTCCCCATGAAATTCAGAGCGTGATAGTAACTTGATCATTTTGTTTGTTCCGATGGGGAATATTTATCGGATGGGGGCTGGAGTTCTGTATGAGAAAACAGGCAGAGATACATATGCACGTATCAGATTGGCTTTAATCGTCTTTCTCAGAATAGACTAGATTACCACTGAGACTTAATTCTGAAGGAATTATGTTGAGATGTTCCTTCTAATTTTTCATTCCAATTTTTCGCTGCCGTCTCACTGGGATTTCATCATACTCTTATTTTGATTTAAGAACTTGAAATTTGAATTCTTATTTCTAAAAAAAAAAAAATACGCAGTTTCAAAGTTTCAAGTGAACAACGGGTATTATTTGCAGCATTTTATTGAAGGTATCGCAGTGTAGGTTTTGTGTTCTTTAGTGTGACTGTTTTCATATGTTACCGTGTGTGTGTACACAGATGCATCTAAAATTTTCTCCTATTGAATTCTCATTTAAAATCACTAAGTTACTACTGAACTCATTTATAGAATTTAGTGTTTATGGTTAGCTCCCCAAGCATATCTGACTGCTAAGTGCTTTCTCTACAACAGATTTTTAGGAAGTCATTTTCAGCATCCTCAAACAGCTTCCAAGGAAATCTAAATCCATCACGTACAGAATATTGGCCGAGTCAAGGTTTCGAAGACTGACATTTTGGTAGCAAAGTTAGTTGGTTGCATCAGTATACTATGATACATTAAGAAATAAATAGGGCTTTTAAATCACACGTTGATTTTAATAACTGTAGTTTAAGTATTAACCATGCCGACAGTACTGAAGAGGCACTGTTTATGCCACACATTAATGGCGTAACACCGTCTCCATCCACCCACGCCGTTACAGAAAACATTATTGCAATCTGAACAGATTTTAATGAATACAGCCAGCGAGAAGCAGGAGGGAGGCTCGATCAATAGTGTATACCACTACAAAATGGAAAGCGCTTCAAATCGCTTACAGAATATTTATCTCTATTTGTGCAAACTTCTGTTTAACTGTGTCAGTGTCTAGAATGTTAATTATAACCACATAAAGAAGAAACATTTTATTTATCTAAAAGAGCAGGCGGTTACTTTGTTTATGCCCATATTAAAAGTGCTTAAAATACATACAGTGTCATCTCGCTTGTAAGATAATCTTACAAACATAAACACTTTTTTTTAGAAAAATCACCTTGTATAATGATCCGAATATCTCTGTAGATAGAAATACTCACAAAAACCAGCAATCCAATGGTTAATAGTCAACTCACACTTTTTTAGTTACAGAGGAAGATCTAATTTCAAGCCATCCTTTACACCTATTTAAACGGCTTCCCAGAGAATAGACGCAATTGCAAAGACATTAGTCTCCGATACTGGTACATTTATGTTCTGACGCCATCAAACAAGCGATTTAATTTTAGAAACCTCATTCTCTGACTTTGTTCCGAGAGCATTTGGCATTTAGTCAACCAATTTACATTACTCTAAACTATTTAACTGTTTTTAATTTAACTGTTATACTTTACTATTCAGGAGAGTATGTTTTACTAGCATTGAGAATCTACTTGAGAAATTTTTGTTTGACTGGGTGTTCTTCGTGAGGACTTGCCGCCGCTGTGGAGTTTTCCTCGCTGAAGCTGCCTTGTACTTCAGTGGTCACGTAATCAGAAGACCCAGATTCTTGTTAGTACTGTTACTTCAGTATTCCCTATTGAAATCCGGCGGGAAAACCTCACAAAGAATTTTAGACATTCTGAAAACTGACATTAGGTTGAAGGATGGGAAGGATTTGAGAGGTTTAGCAGAATGCATTGACATGTTGAAGCCAATTTTTATGCAAAAGATTTCAAAACCCAACAGCTTTTCCTAATTACAGATACGGTGCTAAACTGTATCCATAAAGAAATGTTCTGCCTTGACCAAATATCAATATACGAAAAATGAGATGGCCTTCTTCTCTCCCCTTTGCACTTTTCTGCTTTGAAGGAAATGTGGCTGTACTCATTAGAAACAATGAGTGAAACTACAGTCTTGATGTACTAAAAAGTACTAAAAGTGTACTAAAAGTGTACTAAAATATTAAAATATTTTTTTGTGTGTATACTGTATTTGAATACATTTTTCCGTATATGGAGAGCTTGCCCCAAATTAGCAACGGTAGTTATGGCATACAACTATTTACTGATCCCGATGAGTATGCCTGGAAGTATTCTATCTGAAAGTATGGGGGACGTCCAAAGTTACCTAATGCTTCAGCAGCTGAAATGGAAATACCATTCAGATCCCCGTTTGTCTTCTCCAGACCATGCCTCTAACAAGAACAGTATGCTCGCATATGTCGTTGAACTACAATAGGACAAGAAAGTGATTAAGGTAATGAAGAATAGTGCAGTATCTCTCTTGTAACATACATTAAATATGGAATGGAATATAAATGGAAATGAGATGAATTTTGTAAGGCTCACCTTAGCTAAGTCATGTCGCCATGGAATTTAATTTGAATATTAAAAGCACTTATAAACATTGTCTGAACTTACTCTCAGCACCTAGTCCAAGCCCAGCTGCACTGTCCTGGGTCTGTTAGTTTGGTGGGTTTATGTACATTCTCCTGTTCATCCAGCTGGCCTTCCCTTTGTATCTAGAAAATGTTTAACAGCAAATTCTATGGAGAATACGAGTTACATTTTAGTATCTTTCCAAACATCTGCCAACCAGTGCACAATATTCCAGTCCATCAAAAGGCTTTTAAATTTAATGCTATTCCTGCGGGTTCCACTATTTCTTATTAAATTAAGACTACAGAGTACCATGGTTTTGCCAGCCCCTTGTTTTACTTTGGTTTGTTATCCTCCTGAGCAGTGAAGGCCAACAAATTTTTGTTCCAAAAATTCTTATTTTGTTAAAAAAAAAAAAAGAGAAAGTAGTCATTTATGTGGATTTCACATAGTAGTGGAATTGACAATTGATGATTTTATGATTTTATATCCTCTTGGGAGAATTGATATTGTTAGTGAAAAACTGATCAGTTTTGCAGTTTGCAGATAAAACGACAGGAGGTTGATGCTAATAGAGCATAAAGGATACTGATGTATTCACGCAATATTGTTTTGAAAATAAGAATTACCATATGCTTAGCTCTAGAAATATAGAACTTCCTTTATCTTAAGTTGTACGACACTGTTTAACAAAATCTGTTTACAATTTTGTAAGCGTCAAAACTGGTAATGTTTCCACAGGTTTTTCTCTCTCTCCTAGGGGAGATAATAATTATGTGCTACCATTTAGGAAACACCTACTACTTTTCAGCTTTGGTTTGTTTATACAGATTCGTTCATTGCTTGTGCACCATGGATTCCAGTGTTTTTAGTTTTTGTAATAATGATCACTTCTGCAATCATGCTCTGTGCTATGAAGGCACTCTCTGTTTAAAGGAAGAAACAGTTTGCATAGGGCATGGAGTCTTATATATAGCAGAATATAATGCAGATTTAAAAGGCACATACAAAACATATACATATATATATTCCTGGAAACAGGTAAGCTATAGAATAAATTTCCAAGGAATTTTCTATAATTTTTGGCCTTAGTGCTAGAAAAAATCAAGGTAAAGGGGAATCAAAAGGGTTTGTGCCAAAGAAACCTCTAGGAGCTTCTAACAGATTTGTTAGCTGCCATTGACCCTGAGGCACTTGTAGCCTTTGGTGCAGCTCAGCCCTTATTCAGGAGGCTTGAGCAGCCTTTTGTTGGGTGTTAGAGAGAAGGCCATGCATAAACAAAGGGTGCAGTGCGACTCCCTGACAGATGCAGCACTTTGTGTCGCGGTGCATGCTGGTCACCTAGCAGGTGTTGGAGCAGGTGTCCCTGTCAGGAAAGAAGCTACGACCCAAAAAGGGACCCAGAAGAAAGAATAAGTAAAATGTGGCTGTGTTACTGAATGAGGTGGGGCCCTTGAGACATGGAACAGAGAAAAGGCTGAGGTACCAAATGCTTTCTTCACTTCAGTTTTTCACTTCGCAAAACAGACCTCTAGAAAGGATCTTGACAGCGGTAAATGGGGAAGATAAAAAGTGAGCTTCTGTTTTAAACCTCTTACATATTTCTTTGTACCTAGTGATCTTGTGCTAGTAAAACACTGTCTGTCTTCTGAGCCTTCCTTCACAACTTATTTCTCAAACCCAGAACGGCATTTAGCTGTTACGTATATCATGAAGAACTTAAAGAAAAGAATTCTCTGGAGTTTTGAAACCTCAAATTTAGTTCTTGGGACGAGCATAGATGATGACAACCTTCTATTTAATGCACAGAGTTATAGTAATAGTACTACTCCTTTCCAGTATTCAGTACTGATAGTATAATAGAATCTCTCAGGCACAGCATTGTCTAACTGCTTTATACCAAACGCGTGCAACTCTCTTTTGCTCAATGTCATCCGGAGCTTTCCCAATACAGCCTCACACATAGAAGTGGGAAGTTACCACAATCATTCAAATACCAGCTACTTCAGAGATGAGAACAAGACTTACTTTCTCAAAGCTATCAGCGTACATAATGAAGAGACATAGGAAGCTGCAACTCTATGTGTGTTTTGTAAGCCATTGCCACTAATGGGGAAGAAATACATTCCTTAGTTATTTAAGAAGCCTGTGAAGCTTAAGCCTGAAGCAATTCTTGACGAATGTTTAATAGCATTACACACAGGATTATGAGTTAAGTGGCTGACTAATTGAAGGACGGCAATTTCCACGTCCTTCTGCTAACAAAAAACACCTTGGTTATTCTTTCTCTACTAGCTGAAGAGACATTTGTTAAAAGAAAATTACTTACCCTGGGTATATCCCCCATTACCTCAACCAATTAAAATGATCAGGATTTATAAACTTGCCATCCAACTTACAACTCCGTTTACATGATACATGAGATAAAAATTAGGAGGCTGCAGTCACGTGATGACCGCCTGCAAATGTGTTCCCAGTTATGTTTATTCAGCACCTTGAGTTAAATCTCCTTCACTGATTCAATGGCAAAGTACACATTGCTTCCTTTGAGAACAAGAGGATCAGTATTGCTATCAGGGAGAGGTTTAAATCCCAACTAAGAGGTCCATATTAACAGAATACATTGATTTCTATGCTAGAATGAATCATTTGCCAGAAGGGTTTTCCTCTAATGTCACAGATGGTCTGTGAGAGCAACTCTCAAAACTAATTTGTGTCTAAAGAACTGGTCTAAAATTGCTTCATTCTCTAGTTAACTTAAGCACTACAAAACTGCAAAAATACAAACTAAAATTAAAAATTAAAAAACCTAGCAACTCAAACTACTTTATGCAAGACCGTTACCTTCCATAATCAACACCATTTCATGAAGCAGTAAACAGTTTTTGGCAAGAGTGTCTAAAAGCAAGCATTTGGAAAATGTATTTGTTGAATTTTTCTTTGAAAAAGCATTTCTCAGAATCTAACTGCGAGTCAGTGGTGGGTTTTTATAGGCTTATGAAGCCTGTTCTACCAAGATACTGGTGTATAACCTGCTAATTTTTAATCCTTTGTTGAATTCCACTTAAGTTTTGCACCTTCGTACAGCTTTTCTGTAAACACAGAACAATTGTGAATTTTTTTCCAAATTAAAGCTCGGCATAAACAGATAGTTGAGCCCATAGTGCTTAAAAAAGGTAATATGTGCCAGACGGTGGAATGCCTCTGTAGAGTTTCCAAAGTGAACTGGGCCAACGCTTAACTATACTGCTTCCAAGAGTCTGCAAGCAATGAACTCAGTTTAGCGCTCAGTTGCCTCCAAAGGTTTTGAGCAGCAGGTGGAGCAGACTGACCACCTGACGCTTCAGTTCTTGAGTTCTTTCAGAGCAAGGAGCATTCCTGAGCAGGTTGAGTGCTGCTTTATACTACGATTTTTTTTGCTTGTTTTGTTACCCCTCTCTCCCAGCCTCCAAACAGGACATCTAGCAAGAATACTGTGCCTTTTTTGCTCCTCTCATGCTCAGGGAGAAAATCATCAGCTGTCTTTCCTAAGTGAACACAAGCCAAGGTTGCTGTTTCGTGTGTAGGTCTAAACAGATGTTTATCTCGAGTCTTGTAATTGATTTTCCTCTTCCTGTGGGAATTTGATTCGTGATACCCCTTCTCTCTACCAAAGACTTCAGAGTGGGAACAGCTCCATAGGCCAGCAGAGTTGAGGACATCTGCCCTGCAGACATTAGAGCTCAAAGGCGGCAGCAGAGATGACATCAGAAGGAAGGCTGACGCATTCGCATTCTCACTTTTTCCTTACCAGAGGAAAAAAAATCCCCACAGCGGTAATGTGGGGACAAAAATTCCCCTTCAATAATGGGCATGAGCCCCAGAGTGTAATCCTAAGGGGAAAAGTATGTATTTTCAGACTAGACTGACAATATCTAGAAAACACCAAAAAATTTACTATACCTACTACTGTACATGATTATTTAGTCTGAATTAACTACTGCAAATTAATTATCCCAGAATCTTATAGCAAATACAGATAGGAAACAGAAATGCCTCTAGCAATTATAATTCCTTGCTTTGTAGCACGTTGCTCTGGTCAGTGGCCTGGACCATGAAAACAATGTTGTTGGCCTCTACTTTCTTTCAGTAAATCCCTATAGGAATTAAGCTACTCGGCTTCTAACCGAGACAGACAATGGATACAATCTCTCTCAGTCTTAATTCATGAGAAACAACCTTCTGAGTCCTTACCACACAGCCATTTCACTGGGCTATGACTTTCACTTCCTAACCTCAAAACGCATCACCATAGGTGCTGATATAGATGAAGAGTAGGGTTTTGTACCCTTTGCTCCCTTCGCTGACACACTGCTAAGTCTCAACCACGTCTACTGCATAGGAATGGATGATTTCACGTGCCAGAATCAGGCAGAAAGCAAGCAAGGCAATGCTCAGCAGCAAAACCATGTGAAGTGTCCCTTCATTTTCAGATCCGTATGGCTCCAGGCCTGTGACACAGCAAGAGGAGAGCACAAGGTTCGACCAACTCTGTTCTCTTCTTGCTTCTACCGTAATACTGTCACCGCTCCACCTATCTTCAAAGAAGTAACTGCAGCAGTGCAGCCAATCAGCAAAGGGCACGTTCGAACAAGAAGTCCATTGCAACAGTGTAACAATAACCTCAGTTTTACCCTTCCATGACCCCGTTGCCTCAAGACCACTTCAGGATGCTGCAAACATTTAAACACTCATTTAAGGAATTGTAGGAGAATGCATTGGTTAAGAATGTATTTCATTTTGAGTCTACTCGTGTATTTTTAATTGGTCTTTGCAAATGACTTGCCATCTTTTTTTTTTTTTTTAGCACTTAAAAGTTAGACTAAATTTCAGAGATGTGTTATATTTGCTTTGATCTGGGCATCAAAAATAAAGCTGAAGTCTTTTAACTGAGGAAGGATGTTAGTTGACAAACAGCAAAGGTCACATTATGAACCGCACAACCCCAGCAGAGAAGTTCATTACCTCAGCTGTACAGAGAACTCAAAAGAACAAATTTCCTAGTGGTCCTGAGAGACACAGTGATTGAGAGGCCAATAAACTGGGAACTAGAATTTTAGGAAATACAGACTATCTTTGAATTTAGAGGAAATATGAAAAACAGAAGGGCCTTTTACAGTATCAGCGAAATGCAAGCCTAAGCATAAAAGGAAAATAGCAATAAATATTCACATTAAATAAACATTTAAGCCAGCAGAAAAGTAAATTAAAAAATCATAATGTTCTCCAAATCTGGATTAGAAGAGACTGCTGCTCTTCATATAAAAGTATATACCATCCTTGAAAACAGCGTTTCAGTAAAATTGGAGAAAATATAGATTGGGTCCCAGTAAGAGGAATGTTTCAGTTTTGATTCCAGTAATCTTAATGGAAACCTATGTTTTAAAGAAAGAAAAAGAAAAAAAAAAAAAGAGCTGATATGTTTATAGACCACAAACACAGAAAATCAAAGGAAATATTGCTGAATTTTGTCTGCCAGAAATTAAAAACAAAAATGAAAACTCCGACTATTTATTCATTTAGATTACTCTGAATGCTTATTTTTCCCTCTGATAGCAGCTTTAAAGACAACATGGAGTGGTAAGAAAGCACATAGAGCAGTTTCTCGTTAGATATTTCCCAAAGTAAATTCCATAGGAAAAAATCCTACCGTTTATTCCTTTGTGATAGATATGACAATTATGGAAAAACAATGGGAGTTATTGTTCCATTTCTTATGATCTCAAACATCCCAATGGTTGCATCATCCCATCTATGTGTGCCTATTTTAAGATGAGATTTGTCTCATCTTCGAAGGAGTGGAGAAAAAAACTCACAAGATCTGTGAGTTAATTCCATCACATAAGAAAGAATAAAGCCTAACAGTATCCTAGAACAAAACATTATAACTTCGTTACTTATCTGTTGTTTATTTATGTTGTATATTCGTTATTTAGATATTTGCATCACTGAACATCAAATTATTTAAATTAACAGCAATTATACATGAGGAAATATTTTCTCACATTTAATTGTTTACCTTTATTTCTTTTTTTTTTCTATTTGTGTTTTTGTGTGTGTTGTTTTTCTTAAGGGGCTTTATTTTTTGAGTCTTTCTCACCTTATCTGTATTTTGGATAGGGTTGTGGGATGAAAAACAGAACCTGGAAAAATGAAGATTGACTGTGGATATGGCCAGTAGGCCCAACTACAGTATATAGCTATAAAGTTACTGTAGAAATCCCATGCTCATTAATAGCAATCATCATCTCTATAAATCAGGCTAGACCGTATCCATGTCGACCATGTGCTCCCAAACGAATGACACACAGTCCTGGCAAAGACTGTGAGAAAAGTGCAGTATTCTATTGGTTTTGTAAAATAAGGTAGAAAGAACTAAACCCATTCTGTACAGAACGACAGCAAACTTTTGTACGTGATGATAAAGTTATTTTAAATCGGGCAGGCTGTGCCATTCATCCGCCCCTCTGAGCCAAAAGCTGTTAGAGAAAGGTGAATTGCTGAGACCACCTCATCAGACAAATAAGGAAAAGAATAGCATTCCTACCACTTGAAGAAACTCTTTTCCCTCTAGAAACGTCACTGCAGCTTTTGTGGAGCGCCTAGCCACATCAACTGTTTCCATCTCTGGTTCTCCTGAAACACTCCCTTGGTGCTGAATTTCAGTCCACCACCATGGTGGGAATTCCTTAAAGACTGCAGTAAACAGATCAGGCTCCTCTACAGAGCCACAGAGGTACGCAGCATTGAGGTACACTGCCACATCTGTAGTCATTAATTTACTGTTCTGTTTCTTCAGCTGCACATAGATCTAGATAAAGTAATAAAACATCTTTGTGCTTTTCTCAGCCTCAACCATTCCATGACTCACATGTTCCTTACCACAACTGAATCACAGCTGAAGAAAAGATAGGTCCTTTATCTTCCATTTCCTCCTGGAGCTACTAGATTTCTCACATTTCTATAGTTAATACTGAATGGTTACTGTTCTATATATACTCATTCTCCATTGCTAGTCCAGAGGCAGGAACTCCTCCTGTCCAAAATGCATAAAAGCAGAATTTTTCAGAGACAGCAAACAAACTCCACGATCAAAATGCAGTCTGCACTTTGGCAAAAACATGAAAGAGTTCTCAGAATTAAACCAATGCAAACAATGTCTTGAGCTAGGCATGAGCAGACACTGCAAGAGTGCAACTAATTATATTTACATCACTTTATCCAGTTTAATTTACAGACAGGGATCTTTTCAACATATTATACTTCTTGGATGATGTTAAAATATATACATATATATTTTGCACATCCATTGCCTATAAAGTAAAGTAGCAGTTGATAACACAATTCATGTTATCATTTGAAATAAAATATATTTCCCTCAAAGAAAATTTCTACTCCATTATAATACCAACTATTAGGAAAAGATAAGTAGACAGATTTTGTGTTTTGATCCAAAGATAAGCAAATCTGAGTTCTCAAACTGAAAGGTCTAATAAAAATCATCCCCTCCTCCTCTGTAAGAATAAAACAATAATTTCAAGTTAGTCTCAAGCCTCAATGCAGGGCATGATGAAAATGAGCAGCAAAACATTTAAACATTGAAGCAGGCCATACAATGGCACTGTAGCATATTCAAATTATGAACTTTTACTCTACAGTCCAGCTAAGAGGCTTGCTCATTTGCAACATGTACTGCTGAGTTGGTGCACTAGTAATGAAATACCAGTAGGTGAGGTACCTTTGTGCTGAAACATGTTAGAGAGTTGTAGGAATAGAATGGAAATTTCCACGTGTTAATGAAATAAGAGAAGTCAGCTAACCAACATATAACCCACTCTTTAGTGTTTCTGTTTCAAAATACCCTCTTCAAAGAACTCTCAATTTATTTCAGAGTCCATAAGGGAATAATCAAAAGAAACAATGCCAAAAGCCATGCAATGTTTCTCACTAAATTTGAGCATAAAACAGGATAAAAAAAGTCTCTCCACATGTCTGATTAAGAGCACTTAATTACAATAGTCTAGAAGAGATCAGTGCACACAAAACAAATTTCCAGTGGGAAAGATAAAACCAAAAAAAATTAATAAAATTATTTTCTGGGTGGGGATTTAATTCATCAAAGAAACATGACAAAATACAAAGCAAGCGAGATGGAAAGGTAGACTGGGGCAACAGAAGACCTCTTACAGAATTCAACTATTCATGCCAAGAATCTGTTTCCTTATGAAATCCTGATCTAATTTTACAATAAATTTTGCAACAAACTCATGTCTGCCTTTTACTGCATTAGAATAAATGAAGTAGGAAACCAAACGACAAATTCAAAAGTATTCCTCAGATGACACGTATCAGAAAAAAAGCATTTAATGAAGTGCCCTAGCAGGCAACCGTAGCTCTCTTTATGGAGAGACATCAAGCACTGAAGGTGTTGGCACTATTGTACATTTTTCATTTGAATTCTATTTCCAGAGACCAGTTTTTCACTTGAAATGATCCATTCCAGTTAGGATGCAAACAGCTGTTATTCATTCAACAGTTTCACCCTAAAGAAGAGATTTTAAAGGACACATTTGGGATATTTACTGCAGTCCTATAACCATGAAGATCACGATCAAAAGTAAAGTTAAAAAATAAATGATTCTTGTCATCTTGCAGAAGTAATAACACCACCACATTTAATTACAACCTTTTCATATTGCTTTTCGTCATAGAATGGCCTGGATTGAAAAGGACCTCAAAGATCATCTAGTTTCAGCCCACCTGCTGAGTGCAGGGTTGCCAACCACTAGTCCATGCTGCCCAGAGCCACGTCTCCAGCCTGGCCTTGAATGCCTCCAGAGACGGGAGGCATTTCTTCCTCAGTGGTCTACAGCTGACAGAAAATACACTGGACTTGAGAACAGGAAGAGAGGCAACTTAACATTTATAATACTTCCGACAAGTCTCTTCATTATTGGTTAACTTTGGTTCAGTAGTGCTCATTACAAAGCAAGCATAAACCTAATACAATTTGCATTTTTAGATGTTTTCTTTATTGTTTTCATGGATATCCATCGAATATAGCAAGCGATCTGAGTCCCTTGGGTAAAAACCGGAATACACAGAGATACCAAGGAGCATTAAATACAAGGCAGCAAGGAAACTGTGCTTGGATGGCTAGATGCACAATGTTCATCCAAGACTCTCTTTTCATGATAGTCTCACCACAGGATACTCAGTCTCCCAGAGGCCATTGCAGGAGCCTGCCATTGGTACACCTTGCCAATTTTCCCCCTTTTTGCCCCATTCCCCCATCCTGTAGTCACCGTGGGCACACAATGCAGACCACAGGATCCACCAGGCAGCACGCAGAACTGTGTGTTATTTGAGGTATTTCTTAGTTGGCAGAACTAGGAATGACAGACTGTTGAATTTGCCTTTCCAAAGTCATTCAAAACAGTGAGCATAAATAAAGCATCCCAGTAAATAAATAAATAAATAAACAATTGAAATCAAAGGTTCTTGGGTTGTTTTTGATGTTTTGTTGCTGTTGTTTCTAACAACGCTCTTTTCATTATAGTCAATATATTAACTTGGTTTCCTGAAACTTTTCTCTAGTCATTATTTCATACAAAAAGCTATCTTACTTGAAAAACTTTGTGATTTGAAATCTAATATTAATTCTCACTTTCTAGAATCTAGCATTCCTTCAGTTCTTCTGCAATTCTTGTATATATTCTTCATTTTAATTAAAGGTAATACTAAACAACAGGAAAGTTTCCTTCACTGCCCAACAGCATTAATTCTCAACAAAGACTTGCAGCTTGAAACCAATTTGTTTAGTGGATGATGGCATGCATACCTTGAAGCCTTTCCCCATCTGTTTTGTGAAATTAAAGTTAGAAAACTCTTCAAAATGCGGAACCTTGGTTGTTTCAAAAAATTATGCAATAAGTGCAAGATTCCTTAGACAGCAAAATAAGGAAGATGTAATGGCATAGTGAAAATAAAAAAAAAAAATTCTAGAAGACAGACATATCAATAATTTTCAAGTATCTTTTGTGATGAAACAACTGCAGAAAAATTGTGTTAAAATGGACAACAGTATATTAATAATGGACATTGTGAGGTAAAAGTATTTAATACTTATAACATTTAATCTGTACCATTCAACTCAAAGGTTTCATTGCCTTTACCTACATTTTTCAAAGGAGGATAAAAGTGTATCGAAACATTCTCAGCAAAATACTCCTTGTGCCTATACACAAGTATAATACAAACACATTCTTTGTGATACAAAGATTTATGAGCCAGATTTTCAATACTGCAAGTATCCCCTCCCTGTTTCCCTTCAACCTTCATCATAAAAAGGGATTGCAATAACTAACCACGTTCTGAAGTTCATTCAATAGTCAGGAAATTTCTCTAATGTTAAGATTCTCCTATGTAAAAAAAAAAAAAAAGTTTAAACAATGCAATTGAACAGCTTATTCTTTAAAAAACTTGCAAACTCAGATTAACGCAGAAAATATTTTTATCATCTTATAAGTCAAACTGATCAAGAAACTCCAGAATATATTAATGTTTTTCTGAAATGCATATTTTTCTAAACATTGTGCCCTCGATGCTGCACTTTAAAGGAAGATTCACATAGAAATACCCAAAATTGCCATATTACCTAAAAATATCCCCAAGATTGCCTTTGCTGACATTGTAACAATGAGAACTCTTAAGTAAGTAATTACACCAGTAGGTAATTTTCTCCCTTCTACTCTTCTTACATAGAGCTGAGGTTACGGATTTCACCAACAGAAATTGTTTAGATCATGATAATTCAAAAAAGATAGCAACATTGAAAAAAGACAAGTATATTAATATCACAGTGTATCTCAGATAAATTTGTTTTTCACCCTGAGAAAGTGAGAAGTGTCGAGCTTGTAGTTGCAAGCAATTACTATTTTCTGTCTGTTGTAATAGTGTTTATATCTTCACCAGATTTAGTTATTTTAAATACAAAAAGCATTTCGTTGTTACTATCAAATCTGTTGACCAAACAGCGAATGCTTTGCACAGATTTTATTGTGGACTTCCATAACCGGAATACCCCTTGGCTATTGCTCTTGCTCCATTAGTCAATATTCAGTACAAAATAGCTCTTAATATTTGTAAGATGGGGCTATCAATCCCAGGAAACTATTCCATCTCAACACTGGAGAGTCTCCTGTGGCTCAGCTTATGTATTTTATTATTCAAACTTGTCCTTTTACTCCTGTATATATTCTCATTATATACCCTAAACCATTTTGCTCTCCTCTGCAGGAATCACATGCTGTGCAAGAGGTGAAATGTCCTTTTTCCTTCTTTCTTGAGCACTATAAATTCATTTCATTTCATCACATGGTCGCTTACTTGAAACGTGACTAGAAAAGATAAATTCTAGCACTATCCTGCTGGAAGAGAAAAGCCAGGGTGCACACTCTAAGAGAAAATCATGCATCCACAATGATTACTAGTATCGTATTTCAGAAGTTGCCATCACATGGCAAATACTCTCTAACATAAATGCATAGAAACAATAATCCTTCCTGAGAGTTCCAGTACTACAGGAAAAATGACTTCAAAAGGCCACTGAAGAGAAAAAAGAAGCTTATCTACTTAATATCTTAGATTACAATGGGATTTGATAAGTTACAAGACCATCTACAAGACAAGTAGAAAACATGAGAAAAAGCAGGTGTAGAGATGGAATTAAGAGAGAGAGACCTAAGCCTATCTAATATTTCCCTGTTCACTGTTCACCTAACACCACTATTTTTGCATCCACTATGGCTCACTTCCTTTGTGAGCTCAAACAAGGATCCAGGAGTAATTTGAATATTTTCTAACAAGGACAGTCTTGCAAAATACATTTTGCTTTGTTCTTTTTGCTTTAATCAAACTTCACTCAGTCTGTTATTCCATGTAATAACTGTATTAAACACGTGTCTATTTTTTTGAATAGATGAACTAGATCACAAGAATAAAATACATGTTGTCCCAAATATTCAACTCAGAACAGCAAAACCTGAGATTGATGGGGCAGGGTTGGGGCGGGGAAGAAAACCGGAAGAACTATTGCCCACTGTTAATCATCCTCACAACTCATGCAGTTACTCACCATTAAGATTTAAAAGCCATATCTTAGGTTGTCTACAGTTCTCTGGTCAAAAAAATACATTGTCCAATTTAATTAATCCTCTAACTCTTCAGGTAAGTGAAAACAATACAGTATAAAGCATTTTTAATGAATACGAAGGGTGCATTGAAAAAAAAATGCATAAAGGAAATAACGATTCTGCTGATTAGTGCATCTTCCTTTCAGGTAATATAGCAAAATTACAGGATTGACCTCCCAGGTAGATAAAGCTTCCTTCCAAGTAATCTGATTTTTTTTTTTTTTTAAGTACATATATATATATATATATATATATTTTACAAAAATTAAGCTGCTTAAAATGAACTACGCTCAAAGCAATGCTGCAATACCATATTAAGGATTTGATCTGGCTTTCACCCATTCTGAGCTCAGTTTGCCATTTCACGTGTTTAAGAACAAGGAAAGTTCATTCAAATATATTGGAGAGTATAAGAAATGGTTAGCAAAGAACAGAGTTATCTGCTGCACATACACCAGCCTTGCCCTATTTACTTCCTCCGGGCCTTCATCTCTCATGGAAGATAGTCATTTTAATTGACTTTCTCCAGTGAATCGTTTTTAGATAAGTTTTGCTTTTATTTATTTTTCTAAGCAAAGAAAAACAATCTCTCACAAACATAACTTTCTTCTTATCTGAGCATAGCATTGATCACAGAATCTGGTCTGCAACAGACTTAAATAAGTACCATCTTCACCCTGCTGGAAGCATTGCCACTGAACACATTGTAGATGTATATCTTGAAAGTACATCCCATTGGATTTTCTTTTTTGTTTTGTGGACTAGTCAACAGGTAACATCTTTAAATACTGTGTTGTCAAAATATTTCTCACAGATATTTTGGGGAACCCACGTTGTTTTCACAATTTCACCAGTATAAAGGATTTTTTTTTTTGTTCTTTTCTTCTTGTTAGGGTAATTATAAGGCATGCTCCATTAAAGCAGGAGTTCACAAAATATGTGATTTTCATTACCTCAGAAGAAACCTCCTAAAACTCAGAAGTAACTCCTTTTTACAGCATCATGAGACACGGACTAAAACCATGGTCAATTAAAAGACATAATCGAGATTGATTCCTGATCATCAAAATAATCACTAAGAACACCTTCTTCATTTTCACCACCGTTAAGCATATGGAATCTACAAGCAGGCTATTAGAGAAATAAAATTTAACTTTGCATTCAAGTTACGGCAACCGTCTTGTGACTTCTACATACACAGTGTAAAATAACCTCAAATACACTGTGCTCAAAACTTAAATTTTGGTATGTTCCAAGACAATCAGCTTCCATAGGGTCTTGGAAACATGGTGTTCTTGCCCTCAGTTTGTGCAGTTGAATCTTCTTCCCCAACTATTCCAGTGACACTATTTTACATATGATAGAAGGATTTGTACACACATACAGGGGCCCTGTGAGAATCAACAAAAAAAAATCCACTCCAATAAACAACAAAAAAAAATCTTGGTTACAAGATCTTTAACAATCTGTGATAGTTAAAGCAACCCTGAGGGGAACAAAAAAGCCAAATTTGAATAACAGGATGTTTTAAAAAAAAAAAAATTGTGCAGCAAATGGTACAGAAATTATGTATCAACATTAAGAATACATAGTTATTGTGATACATAGTCTATACCTATAAAAGAAGGTGTTTCTTATATATACCTACAGTAAGTTTCCTGTCTGGATTTTGTAGTAAAGGACCTTGAAAAAAAAAAAATGTATCTCGTGTGCAAATAACCTGAAACATGAACCAAACAAAAGGACAACGGATCGGCATTATAAAAATACAGAAATCATTCAGTTTTAAGTTTCATACACATAAGCTGTTTGGAAAAGAAAATGGTAGGATGTAAACAGAAATACAGGTGTTAAAGCAGCCAAAGACATTTGGTTTTTATTTTTATAAAAAAGATCAGATTTATTAGTGCCAATGTACGTTCATAATAAGGTAACAGAAACTAAGCTAATCTGAGTAGCAACTTACAACAAAGGATATCAAAATAGTATTTCTTATAGAGTGAAACATAATACTTTTAACTTGGTTCTTGTCAGCTAGAAGTCCTGTTATCTGTCTATGAAGCCTTTAAAGAAAAGTTGCTACAGTCAAATGGGGTCCTGATAGAACTTGGCACATAAAGAAACAATTCAGCGTTCATCCATACAATACCTCTCATTCCCCTGAAGCAGTCATACATACAATACTTACATAAAGCATATACATTATGACTAAAGCCACATATGGCCTAAAGCACATAGAATACCTCAGTTCTAAATGTAACATATCTCTACATCAAAAGCAAGTCACTGTGTATTTACAGGCAGATGATCTCATTCTGCAGATGAGGATTTTGCTTGAAGATACTCCTGTTAGCATATGCTAATATGTCCAAGTCATTGACTTATTTATCAAATTAGAGGTGCATCCACAGGAAGATCTGTCAGATAGTGTGCGAGGATTCTAAGGCAATAGTAGTAGTTGTTCCACAGGACTAGTGCTGCCATTGCAACCTGCCCTCCCTCAGAGCAGCAAAGCCTTCCTTCTCCAGATTCAGCCAGGCATAGTGAAACATTCATTCTTGCAAGCTATTGGCTCAAAAGTCTAAACCTTCTTGTTCATTTTTTTTGTTGTTGTTGTTTTTAATGTTCACAGAATAGCACCATAAGAATTCACACTCTATAAGAAACAAATCCAGGGTCCACTCTTTCGTTTTGCTTTTTTCATCATCACAGATGCTCTTTCTTTCAGGAAAAAAAAATCTTTAGGAAACCTCTCACTTGGATAATACTATAGCTTCATTTCTGATTAGCTAAACAAGATAAACAGCTCATTAACAAAGAGGTCCAACGAAATAAAGCTTTGCAGTGCCTCCAAATGTACTGTTAAAAAAAATTCAGTAGGAGGAGTTTCAGACGATACTGTATATCATGGACACAGATTTGATTGATGATAGGTTTCCATCTCAGTCTATATTCTACGTTCAGTGCAAAATAAGAGCACATCATCAGACATAGCTTACTTAACCAGTAAACCTAACATTTTCAGATGCTTACAATGTTAAAATTCAGTTAACTAGTGATTGGTCAAGCTAATGATGACCAATGTAACAGTTCAGACTTCTCAGTCATTAGTAAAACAAAATACTCTGAGTTACGTTTCAAAAGTAAGATTTTCCAGTTTCAAAATGCTGATAACCTGATACAATAGACCAATTGGTAAAAAGTACAGAACGATGCAGGAAAACCTTCCAATTCCATATCTTCTTTCAAGTCTTTATACACACTGTCTGCGGGATACAAAGTTAAAGCAACTAGATATAAGGACAGTATTTTTAGTGTGTGATCTGAAAGAGTTTTTTCTTTTTCTTTTTTTTTTTTTTTTCCCTCCTGGACACCATACAATTGTCAAAAGGAAGAATGTTTTGTAGGGTCATCTCACCTGAACATAATTGATTGAATGTTCACTTATCTATGACTAATGTCAAGCCATGAACAAAAGCTTTCATATTCTCCTGGAACTGTGCAAAGTCCTTTCACCAGCTTTGCAGAGACAGATGAGTATGAAGCCTGCACATCACCATCTTGCGTATTCCACAGGGACAGGTAATTTTTTTTTTTTTCTCTTGTCTTATAAGTCATCATTTCAATTGGACTCAAATAAAACATCTGTGCTAATAACTTCAGTTAAATAAAAAAGACATGACTTCCTTTCCACTGTGCATTCTCTTTTATCTCACTCTCCTCCTCATGAATAGAGGTTCTTGTGTTATTTTTTGGTGTGCACACTATCTCGATATTTTATACTTCGGTATCGTATATGGAATCCTTTCTTGTTGATTGTATCATCAGTGTGAAAGTGAAGTAAAAGAGTCTCCCCTGCCGAATAGATTTCTTCTGGTGGCTAAAAGAAATTAAAAACAGTGAGTAAATTATCTGTTGACTCTGTGTATTTATTCCCTTCTTCAGATTTTTTTTTTCTTATTGATATTTTCCTTTTCCTGTCACATCTTATTGCATAATGGCACTAGACGTCACACGGTGTCATCTGACATCAACTGACAGAATACTTCTACTCATTCAGGTCTACATTATAGCCTGGGAATTTTTTAAGGCAGACAGTGGAAGCAATTACCTAAATTCCTAAAAGATGGACATCAGATTAAAACAAGATACTTGAATTTTTGTCTGCTGGTGGAAGTTCTATCCATTAATATTTTGGGGGGGGTTGTACTATTACCCAACCTTTCTCAATCTTGAGCTCTGGGACTGAACAGTATCTATATAAATGTTGTATAATACTTTCTGAAGCAGTAGATGAGTGCATTATAAACGCTTTCCAGGTACCTCTTCCCCATAAAACGTGACCTCTTCACTCAAATGTATGGAATTTGAGTGTGTTAATTTTCAATACCAGTGCATTTCTCTGTAAGGGAAAATGCTGCTAACTTTTCTAGAGGAACTGATAAACGCTCCGCTGTCAGCGACCAAAAACTTAACATAGTATTACAATACTTGTTTAATAAATAGACAATGAATATTTATTGCAGAAAATATTTCAATGAAATTCTTTCAAATGCCATATCTGTAAATTTCTTTAAAAAATATTTTCATTAGATAATTTGTTATTTCATTATAACATCTAGTAACTGAACCTCATCTCTCCTTATCCTTTTCCTTCCTATATCTTTTCTTTCTTTCTCTTTCTTGTGTTGGAAATAAAAAGAAAAGCTTTAGTACTTGGTTACTTACCCCAGAACCACAAAATCGACCAAGTCTCATCGCTGTCTTATCATGACCATCAAAGAGCTCCACGTAATCATAACCACAGTCTGCCTCTTCTTCAACCTCAAAAGTCTGGAACATTAATTGAACTTGATAGCCATGCTCTGCCACCAGGAGCCAGTCACAGTCTGCCTGAACTGGATAGTTGTTATCACCAAACTGAGCATGAGAGTACAGATCTTTGGGTTTGGTTTCAGCTTTCAGCCGACCACCACACTCTGAAAATTAAGGGGGGGAAAATGAACTTACACAGTGAAAATCAAAATTTTCTTTCCATAATCAGAGGATGCATAGAGTACTATTCAGTATGAAGACAGGCTCACTATTCCAAATTTTCCCTATATACTTTTTTTTTTTTTGTCACAGAATCATAGAATCATAGAATTAGCTAGGTTGGAAAAGACCTACAAGATCATCCAGTCCAACCATTCACCTACCACCAATAACCCCACTAAACCATATCTCTCAACACAACATCTAAACGTTTCTCAAACACCTCCAGGGACGGTGACTCAACCACCTCCCTGGGCAGCCCATTACAGTTCTGAAAGAGTGGTCAGGCAAAGCAGAATTTCCTAACGTCCAGCTTGAATCTCCCATGGTGCAACTTGAGGCCATTCGCCCTCATCCTGTCACCAGTTATAAGAGAGAATAGGCCAACCCCAGCTCACTACAACCTCCCTTCAAGTAGTTACAGATAGCAATAAGATCTCCCCTGAGCCTCCTCTTCTCCAGACACAACAATCCCAGCTCCCTCAGCCGCACCTCATAAGGCCTGTGCTCCAGACCCCTCACCAGCTTCGTTGCCCTCCTCTGAACACGCTCCAGGGCCTCAATGTCCTTCTTGCAGTGACGGGCCCAAAACTGGACACAGTACTCAAGGTGCGGCCTTACCAGCGCTGAGTACAGAGGGACAATTACTTCCCTGTTCCTACTGGTAACACTATTTCTGATACAAGCCAGGATGCCATTGGCCTTCTTGGCCACTTGGGCACACTGCTGGCTCATGCTCAGTTGAGCATTGACCAACACTCCCAGGTCTGTTTCCTCCACACAGTCTTCCAGCCACTCTGCCCCAAGCCTGTAGCGTTGCCTGGGGTTGTTGTGGCCGAAGTGCAGGACCCAGCACTTGATCTTGTTGAACCTCATCCCGTTGGCTTCGGCCCAGAGATCCAGCCTGTCCAGATCTCTCTGTAGGGCCTCACTACCCCTAGGCAGATTGATGCTTCCTGCCAGCTTGATGTTGTCTGCAAACTTTCTGAGGGTGCTCTCAATGCCCTCATCCAGGTCATCAGTAAAGATATTGAAGAGGACAGGCCCCAGCACTGACCTCTGGGGAACACCACTCATGACCAGTCGCCAGCTGGATGTGACTCCATTTACCATCACTCTCTGGGCCCTGCCATGCAGCCAGTTCTTTACCCAGCAAAGAGTGTATCTGTACAAGCCATGGGCTGCCAGCTTCTCCAAGAGAATACTGTGGGAGACAGTGTCGAATGCTTTGCTAAAGTCTAGGAAGACTATGTCAATAGCCTTTCCCTCGTCCACCAGGCAGGTCACCCGATCATAGTAGGAGATCAGGCTGGTCAAGCAGGACCTGCCTTTCATGAATCCATGCTGGCTAGCCCTGATCCCCCGGGTGTCCTGCACAAGTGACCAGCCTTCCTGGACTCCTTAGCCCTTCAGGACTGAATCCCAAGGGACTCTCCCTACCAGCATCCTGAACAGTTCAAAGTCCACTCTCTGTAAGCCCAAGGTAGCAGTTTTGCTGCCCCTCCTTCTGACATCACCAAGAATCAAGAACTACTCTTTTGTGGTCACTCTGTCCAAGACAGCTCCCAACTTCACATCTCCTACCAGTCCTTCTCTGTTTGTGAACAGCAGGTCTAGCTGGGCACCTCCCCTGGTAGGCTCTCTTACCAGCTGTGTCAGGATGCTACCTTCCATACACTCTAGAAACATCCTCAACTGTTTCTTCTGTGCTGCACTGTAGTCCCAGCATATATCAGGGAAATTGAATTCTCCCACAAGAACAAGGGCTGGCAATTGCACAACTTCTGCCAGCTGTTCGTAGAACGCCTCATCTGTCTCTTCATCCTGGTTAGGCAATCTATAACAGACCCCCACCAGGACAACTGCCTTGTTGGCCCTGCCCCAGATTCTTACCCATAGAGACTCAAACTTATTATTCCCAGCCCCAAGCTGAACAACATCAAAGCACTCTCTAACACAGAGAGCCGCACCACCACCCCTCCTTCCTTGCCTGTCCCTTCTGGAGAGCTTCTATCCATCCACTGCAGCACTCCAGCTGTGGGAGCGATCCCACCATGTTTCCATAATGGCAACTAAGTCACAGTGTGTTTGCCACACGATGGCCTCCAGCTCCTCCCGTCTGTTGCCCATGCTGTGCACATCAGTGTCGATGCACTTCAGCTGAGCCCCTTGTCTCAACCCCAATCCCATCATCATTCCCCTAGGCTCATCTCTAGCAGGCTTGGTTTTATCCCCTTCCCCCTTCATACCTAGTTTAAAAGCTTTCTCAGTGAGCCCTGCCAGCTCCTGGGCTAAGATCCATTTCCCTCTTTGAGACAGGTGAGACCCATCTGCAGCCATCAGGCCAGGTGCCAAGTAATGATGACAATAATGAGCAAATAATTTTTTTTTAAATGTATGTGTTTTTTCTTAACAAGCAAATGAACGAGTCAAAACAGGAAATGTGAATAATGTAAGTAATCTAATCTGTTTATGCACAATCTATTGTTCAATCTTTTTTTTAAAAATCCTTCTACTTTAAAAAACATAATAAAAGGCATATAATAAAGAAAATGTGCAAAATGAGATACTTCAAGCATTTATTTCTCATTGCTATTCTTATTAACTGATTATTGTTTCCTTTTTTTTTATGCAGTATTTGATTTCATTTACATTTTTATGACTTTGTTTTCTTGACTGGACTGTTGCCAACATTAAGAACATCTCCCTGCTTCAGACACAGAACAGCTGCTAAAGAAGAAAATGTTTAATGAACTGTCTGCATTGTTTCCTTCTTTTTGCTACAGTGGACTTGACTTTAAAGGAAAGCTGTTACCATACCAGCAACTGCAGAAAATGGCAATTCCCTTTCATGGAATGGTTTGGGTTGGCACGGACCTTAAAGATCATCTAGTTCCAATCACGTGCCACAGGTAGATACGCCTCTCACTAGATCAAGTTGCCCAAAGAAATCCTTATCCAACCTGAACTTGAAACGCCTCCAGGGATGGAGCATCCACAGCTTCTCTGGGCAGCCCGTGCCGGTAACTCATCAAGTTCTGAGAAAAAACTTATTCTGAATACCTAAAAGCCATCACCCCTTTTCCTATCGCTGCATTCCCTGATAAAAAGTCCCTCTCCAGCTTTTCCTGGAGGTCCCTTTAAGGTACTGGAAGGCCTACAGATCTCCCCAGTGCCTTCTCTCCTCCAGTATGAACAACCCCAAATCTCTCATTCTCTTTCATAGGGGAGGCTCTTCAGCCCTCTGATCATTCTTGTTCCCTCCTCTGGACTCACTCTACAATGTTCTTATGTCAGGGGCCCGCACAGCAGAACACAGGTTTCCTCTGCCCTTCTCCCATGGAATATAGCCTTTAACTGATTTAGAATAAATATCCTAAAAGTTCTATTTTAGAAATTTGAATTTATTTTTTTCATTTCTTAAGGACTAAGTTGCACTTTCAAAAGTCTGCTTTCGCAGTGCTGCATTCACCCATATGACACAATGATGGGGCTGCACCAGAGCACAGCACCGGACAGCTGGGTTTAGTCTAGATATCATTTACCTGCACTGGTCATCAAAGAGTTTTGCAGGTACATCTGTACTGCTCTGGAGGCAATGTACACAAATACGTCTGACTTGTAACGTATTATTGTTTTAATAGCTTTCATGGGAGATTTTTTCTAGATCAGCTAAGAAACAAACATTCTAGGTATCTCTTGTTTTGAGGTCTTTTTAGGTTCTCTCAGACTTCTAATAATGATAACAGAAAACGGAGCAGTAGTCTCTTGACTGACAAGCTGGATAGATGGAAAAAGGTTTAAGCTTCAGGTTTAAACCCACTACCTCCCGCTCTACCTGAACAAGTGAAACAAGAGTATAACTCTGATACAGCACTGCCATACTGAATTCTCAGAGCCATTCTGGGAGTGAATTAAAAGCTTAAACTGAGAGACATCTGAGATACCCAGATTTGTTCCAGGGCTGGCAGATAAGAATAGGACCTACCACAGATCTGGAACCTCCCACAACAGCAGCTTGTGACCAGGCAGTGTAAACAAGGCTATCCAGAAGGGATATCCAAGTGTTTAAGCAACCAAATCACTCCATAAGCAACAATCTTTAATTTTCTGTTGGGAGGACTTTTATAAATTCCTTCTTAATTAGTTTCCCTTCTCTGTTACATTTCTGAAACAGTATTTAAAAAGTTTTGCTCTGCCTGAGGGAAGTCCTTCTATTCAATCTATTTTTGAATCTTTATTACTGTTATATAGTTCTATCTAGAAAATAATAAGAAAACAAAACCCGTGGTTTAAACACCTGTTAGATTCATTAATGTGTCCAAAGCACGCAGGTAATATTACCATGGAACAACTGTTTTGGCCTCAATTCTGGAAGATTTGAGGTGTCTCTCATTCAAGTGGTACTCCAAAGCTAGCACTGGTGACATGCCATTCAATGTAATGAGCATTTTGTGCAATAGCAGACTAGAGAGATAAATGTCCTGGTTTCACTTTATGAGGCAAACTTCACAATTTTTACAGCATTCTTAAGAACCAGACAGATTTTATTCTCCAGACTTTCCCAGAAAAGCACTATTATGCTTGCTCAGAAGATTTTTTCACACCACCTGTTTTCTAACAAGACTTCTGACCTATAATTATTTACCTCACAGTAATTAAACAAATGAGTAATTATTACCATTTCTATCTAACTTTCTGTCGAAGGGGAAGGGCTACTCAGGTAGGGAATGCAAACAAAGAAACGTTTGTAAAACAGGCTTTTCAACAAGAAAAACATAAACTGAATGACAGGTCATTAAGCTTTTCCCTTTCCAGGCTTTACTTGTAAAAGTAAAACTTTACTTGTAAAGTAAAAAACAGTCCATATGCTGTTTTCTACTGCTTTTCTCTGAAAAGGAAATTAAATTAATACAAGTTTAGAATTATTATTAACAAAGGAAAAAAAAAGAGTAAATGTTAACACTGCTGTATGAGGAATTTTTAGTCAAGTATTACACATCGACTTGATGAATTACATAAAATAGTACGAACAGTGACTGGTCACTGCTTACTATTAATGACTACAACCTCTCAGCAAACCTTGTGAACTAGATCGGTTGTTTACAAATATTTTCTGTGTTAACATTTATTTCCAGGTACTGGATGAAAGATAATGAACTGAGGAAAGTAAAGGCATATATGGAGGAAGAAAAAGTGAAAAAACAAAGAAACAAACGAAACAACAGAAAAAAAAAACACCTTGTTTTACAGCAGGCAATGGAAGTTCAGAGATTCAGCACTAGGGGCCACTGTAGGTCAAACAACGTGAGGGAAATTACGCACACATTGAAAATGTCCTTATCTATTAATGCAATTGCATTTTCAATTTCAGTGATTTCTGACAAACAACAAAATTAAACGGTAAATGGGAAGGAAATTATTTTCCTAAGCTCTTAAGGCAATCTTCAGTATTGTTTTTCTTACTCTTCTTTTGCTTGTCTTTCCCTTTATAGCTCTGCAGGAAAGTAATAGCTGTTTATACAAAGCCCAGACTCTTGTTTAAGTTAGAACAAAAAAGTAACAGAGGTGCATCATATGCCTCAGTGAACACCTGCCATTTAAAATACTATGAAAGGCTATTGAAACCTTTACAAACTAATGAATCCTATGAAATATCTCTTAGACCAACTTATTTATATCAGACCTTCCTTCATAATTTATTAATCATTTACCTAGAAAACTGAAAGAGAAAGCAAGAAGGAGAAAAAGAAAAAATGGGAGACAAAAAGAGAGAAAGAAATGTCTAAAATATTAGAGAACATTTTCTGCAATCTCCAATTTTTCCTACTGTTTCTAAGGTTTCATTAGGTTTAGCTGTAACATTGTGTTATCTTTCAAATCATCCTGTTCCTATAAAAAGAAATGCTTGAATATCTTCCACTAAAGAATGAAGGGGAAGTTATTAGTAAGCCACATCCTGATTTTCTGACCTGTAGAGTGTGTTGCTTGGAAGCCTTTTCTTTGAACTGATGCATCAGAAATAAAGCGGAGAAACATTTTGTTTCCAGTAGCAATGAGGGGCTCTGGTATCTTACTGCCACACAAGCGTCCCAAAATTGGCGATTTTTCACTTTCACCATCAAACACTTCCAAGTGGTCATAGGCACATTCTTGATGTTGTTCTATCTCAAATTCATTGAAAGTCTGGGGAGAAAAAGCAGAATGACTCACTGTAGTGCTGTATTTACAAGGTACATATGTAGTGCCAGTATGTTTCGGAACACAAAGTAAAGACAACAGATTATAGCATTACTCCTCCTACAACTCAGTAGGTTTGAATCACACCTTTATAGTCAATGAATATTTGCAACTGAATATTAGCCTTTCTTTTGAGTAAGTATTCTTTGTAGGATCATTCCAGATTTCACAGAACATTTTAAACAAAGCAAAAAGCAGGAAATCTCTTGGTGCCTCAGATAACCACGTCCATAAAGCATCTGTGAATCATAACGTTTGTCTTTTTCTTTTTTTTTCTTAATCTCGCTTCACAACTAAAGCCTTCGAGAATGACCTTTCGACATGCGATAATCTTAATTCCTTATCTATTATTAATGATGCAATTTCTATTATTACAACACTAACAATATTTCAGGCTGCATCCTTCATGTTAACATGACATTTTTGCTAGTGAAACTATGAAAAATAGGAAAATTATTTTGACCAAATTTATTATATATAAAAAACTAAACACTTTAGCAGACTATTTTGCCTTCCTCAGCTCTCCCAAGAAGATTCAGATTACTGCAATGGTCTGAATACAGTGATAACAAACTACTTCATTTCAGATCTGTGATGTTCCTTCTACACTTCAAAACATTTGTTTTAATTTGAGTTCCTAGGGATTCTCACAGTCTCTATCATTGCTCAAGGAAGCTTGTCAGGACAAACTCAGTTCTATTAAAAAATGCAAACTGTGAGCCATTTGAAGCAGAGCCTGAGCAACAATCTCATAAAAATTTCTGGCATTTAGATTTCTTAGAGCGTCTAAACAAAGGCATTTCCCAAAAGTGTATGTCGCACCCTACAGGAACTGCTAAAGCACAGAAAACTAATAGTTGCTTTTCAAATATGGAAGAGTGTCTTCCAAGACTGAACTAGTGGCAATAAATTTATGCCAAGAGGACATCTAAGAGACTTCAGATATGGCTTTTTGACCAGGGCCAAGTATGAACCTGATTAAAATGCTGGTACTTTCGCCTCTCACGTGAACGCTGACAATGTAATATACATACAAAACTTTGTGATTTTTTTTTTTAACAAATAACCTACTGTTCACGGCAGAATTGAAAATATGAAAACACAAAGTAAAAGTGGTCTCATGAGTAGTCACATAGCTGAGTAGTCATATAGCTTTAAAATAAACACACAAAAAACACTAAACAATTAAGAAGTTATATTTAAAAAACAACAAAAAAACCACCTGTCAGTTACTGAACAAATATCATAATTAAGCATGGAACCTGGCACGCCAAAAGAAATCCGACCTACAGAGTTCCTTGTGGAATCTGGCC
Organism: Numida meleagris; assembly: GCF_002078875.1. Taxonomy (NCBI): domain Eukaryota; kingdom Metazoa; phylum Chordata; class Aves; order Galliformes; family Numididae; genus Numida; species Numida meleagris. Next base: position 28,710,240 of record NC_034412.1, on the reverse strand, counting down.
AATATGAAATGTGACGATAATTTATATTAACAGCTGACATAAAAGAAATATCAAAGGATAGCACATAAAGCCTTTTGCCCAAAGAACTAGAATAAGCAGAATATTACATGAGTTGCTCTGAAAGCAATGCCTCCTATTTATTTCCATGGAAACTGCAATAGATACAAAGAACACAATAACACCATTTGATAGAGCAAGTTCTCAGATATAAAACAGGATTTTTCAACCTAGTCACCATCACTACAGCTGTGGATCTTCCTCAGAGATGAACAAGACCCTGCATGTCGCTCTTGCAAAAATCTGCATGGCCATCCGGAACGTGGCTTGTCTTTCACATCATTGTCGCCACTGCAGAAGCGCACCACCCACCGCCTCACTGTGCTCACATCCACTGTTTGGTCTCCACAAAAATACAGCAAAGCACGGATGAATGTTAATAGGTCATTTTTTCCTCATGGAAGAATTCATTTCCACTCCTTTATTTCATGCACCCTCTTATGTCAGACACTATTAGTCAGACTGCCCCTCTGCTGCCATCTGTCACAGAACAACAAAATGTAATGGAATATTGGGCAGGAAGGTTCAACCTCTGCTGCTGTACCACCAACATCTGCCTCTGATGTCATGGGCCACCATCATAAAATGGGAGGCATTAGTTTTGGAGCAGCCCTCATATTTTCATTTTGTGAAAAGTGGAAAGTTGAATGAAACAGCAGACATAGGTTCACTGCAGAGGAAACTCAGTGTTTTCTATTAAAGGAACAAAACTGCAGAGGCAGTGAAAACAGCTGCACAGCAGTTCCTCCTGCTGCTCTTAAATTGTTGTCAGACATCCTACTTCTATGATGCCAAGTATGTGTGATCGTTTATACCCAAATAAAATAAAAAGAACAAGTGAGACTAACTGTAAGGGAGTTACTTAAATACAGAACTGAGAGAAGTCAGTTTTCAGTCAGGGGGAGCAATAGATGCGATCCAATTTTCGTTTAAAAGGAAAATTACAAGTTTACCTACTCATCAGCACAAACATATCACTCTACAAAAAAAAACTTCTCACCATGAACTATAAGATGTCTGTTAATTTTAATTTTTTTCTACTCAATTATCACTGTGATTCCTAAACCTTCCTGTAGACAGTGTATCTTACGCTGAGTCCCACAAAGGAGAACAGAAATAATTTGTAAATCTGCTGAGTCTCTCTATTGAGTTTAGAAATTATAAGTAGAATCAAAGGAAATTTATTTAAAAGGAAACACAAATCTAATATTTTTAAGCATTCTGAGAGAATCTTTGTTTTTTTCTCTTTTTTCAAATGTCAGTTCCTAGCTACGGACCATGAACAGGCTTGTAACAGAAGAACACAAACTTTCTCTCTACTATTTAACATCAGCAGTGTTCACAAATAACTGAAAAAAATTAGAAATATAATTAAATCACACCTGGCCTTTCCTGGGACAAATACTTTTGACTATCTACCTCTCCACCATTATAGTCCCCACTTTGGCTGTCTTATTAGTGGGAATGGTACTCAGAAGTGTTACATGCAGTTTCTGAACAGCCAGCCTTTCTATCTATAGCACTTTACTGAGTAGATATGTTGGTGGCACTTAGGGATAGCTGCCTCAATGGGACACTTAAGTCTGTCTCTTATAAATCCGGCTGATTAGCTTAAGAAAATTTCCCTCTGATACATACACTTTCAAAGCCAGCTTTATCTGCACATTTCATTTAAAAATTGAGAAGTGCATTTCTGGTTTTCTCATTGCCTTCTTAATTACACCAAATGCTTAACTTTACCCTTCTCAGGAAGAGACTTCAGTGATTATCAGAGTGAGAGCAATCAGGAGAAGTGATTAGTTTCTGTACAGACAGCCCCCTCAGAAAATGAAACAGCCTCACAATTCATATGGCTTGTTAGCATAAGGAAATCAATTCTCTCTTTGTTTAATTTGGCTAAGTAAACTGTGAGGAGTAAACTTGAATATGGTATGGAAGCCCAAGAAAAAATATTTATCTATAGTGGAAGTATTGCTTTAATATTATTAATATGACATTTTGCTGCTCTAGACAGATTTTAAAGATCATATACATACAGAATTTAGTAGGCTGACGCTACTGGCCATGTGAAAGCAGATTTTAGGCTCTAAATCATGGGGCTGTTTTTTCAAATTTTACTTAGCAAAATTTACTAAAAAAATATAGTAAAATTCTGTTTGTTTGTTTTGCAATTTCACTGGCAAAAGATCATTTAAAATACTTTTCTTTTAGAAAAGTACTGGAAAAAGCTTTTACAGTAACATGCCCCTGCGAATGTCTGACTGGCTTTTGCTTATGTAGACGGGATGAAACACCATTCAGAGTTGGCAGTAAGGAAGGACTTCGGAAACAAAAACCTGTTTTTCGCCCTTTGAACTGACAGATCACACACCACTTGTTCCAATCCCTCCTACTCTGCAGGAACATATTAGCCTTTTTAATTCTGGAGAATTGGAATCAAAAAATGACCTCACATCAGCACCAGTAACAGGGGTTATATGGCTGTGGTTAAGGTCAGGAGTTATGAGGTGGCAATATCCCATTCATCCCTGTAACAATTTAGGCTACTGCTCCTACTTCCTTAAAGCAGATATATCTCTTCTTAGGTTTACTTGCACCAACATTTTTGACGCATCAATTTCCCTCTCCTTCCATTTGCACATCCAACATGTTCGCATTGCTAAGTTTCAGTACAAAGGCTGCGCACGTCAGTGCAAACAACGGTTGCTTTTTGTTTCTCCTGAGTATTACTGTAGCACGTCTGTTTTAATACTCATGAGGAGGGCTCCGCACGTGCATTCTAATATCATTTCTTTAGAACTCAAAACCCCTATTTCGGATGAGTGAAAGATGTGGAACAATGGGAGGAATTCCTTCACTGCTGAACCAAGGAGTCATTTGCCACGGGTATTGCAGAGAGAGCTACATGGTGCTCCCCAAAGGACTCTGGGCTGAAAAAACCCTGGGGCTGAGCTCAGAGCAGACAAGCCCCATGGGCATGTCCATGCTGTTGGCTTTGTGCAGATGCTACTCACCAATTTGACCCTCTGTCCAGGGGTGGCACTGATTTCCCAGGTGCACTCTTTTCTGCTGGGATACTTGTCAGGCCAGTTGGGACTTGTAATGATGCCGCTGGGACTGTGGATCTTCTGTTCACACTCAGCTGTGCCAATAGTGAGAGCATCAATTAGTCTGGGAGTTCAGTATTCAGAGGTAGCCAGAAAAGTACACTGTTTATCAGGTGACCCACTGAACTGAAAGGATTGTTAGAAACACAGCTGAACACCCTCCCAAGTGTGAAGGATCATATTCTTCCTCTTTGACAAACACTTTATGGCAATTAACCTAGCATGCTTTGATTTGTGAAACAAATACTGTTGTTTACAATGGATTTTTTTTAATGTAAATGTATAAATAAACCCAAACTATGTATTAAAATGTAGTCAAATATTCTGCTCTTTCCCCCATTCCACTTCCAAATAAGTCTGAAAATCCACATAAGATATCTTGCCAATACAATATCAAATGGTATTTCTTGAACAACATAGTTTTCTTCTCACAAATTTTCATACTGCAACTGCAGAGCAATCAGCTACAGAACAACCCAAAACAGCTTCTAGGGAAAAGTATATAACTGCTAAGTCTGATTTCTTACTATGTACCAAGGGCAGTTGTGCCATTTGTATCAAAACTGAATCCAGAAGTGCCTCTCTCAATAAATAAAAAACCTAATACGTAAAGAAGGCAAGCAAAAAAACTTGCTTCATCTCCTATTGGATTCGTTTTTTTAACGATCTCAAGTTGTTGTATAAACACCAGAGAATTATTTAAACAGAAGCTTTTAGAAGAGGCAAGTACCATTCCAAAATCAAGGGTAACACAAATGATTCACAAAGGAGACGTTTGAGAAAACAGCCTTGAAAAATTAGAGGGTCATAAGATATTACACACTTAAGGTCCATTTGCAAATAATCTAAATTCTACTTAAGTCAACGAGCCTACTGTTTGCTTGGAGGTAGTCACAGCTTTAGACAGAAAATAGGAAGAAAGATGTGTAGAGATTTAACTGGAATTTAGATTGTCTGAATATGTCCCCCAGAAGGAACCCTGAATGGTGTCTGATGAAGGCAGGTACAACACCAGCCTAAATGTGAGGGAGCTCACAGTCGCTGATGGGAACAAATGACAACTTTAACAAGCTCCTCTTCAAAAACTCTGTCTCTTTGTTTTATACTGCATTAGATTAATATCCTGTCACAGCTGTAAATGCTCTACACTTCGCAGCACTATTAGAAGTAGCATTCCCTGCTGAAGTTGTGTGGTCAGTAATTCCAACCTCAAACTCAGACACACACAAGTGCTAGGGATGAAGGGAGTGAGGAAACGGGGGAAAGGAACTGCTTCACACAAATGTCTAAGACTGCAAGACACCACCTGTTTTTTTGTTTTGTTTTGTTTTTTTCCCCCTCTGGAAGGAGATCTTCAAAGATCTTGCTGAAAGAATTGCATAATCTACTGTCCAAACACGATACAACTTACCCTCCTTGCAGTCATGTTTGTTTTCATGTAGCACAAATCCATTCCGGCACTGGCAAACGTAGCTTCCTACTGTGTTGATGCACTCATGCTGGCAACCGCCATTGTCCTTCGAACACTCATCCTTGTCTAAGAAATACACAACAAGAATGGGTGAGCAGACAGAAGAAGAGCTTTTTCTCAAAAAGAAAAGCATTTAGCACAGACTTTGAGATCAGAAGAGGATAAACTAAGGCACAGTCATTCTTCTCGGTTTTGTGCTACCTTACTCCTATCCGCTCATTGCTCATCCTACGCTATGGCGCATATATTCTGTCTCATCTTTCTTAGAAGTAAGGGATAGATCTCAGAGAAGGGGAACACTAGTAAATCAAATGAGCTAAATCAAAGGAGACAGTTACCAGCATTTACTCCTTCAAGGGGTCTAGCTGGTAAAGATTTCATAAATATTTCATCCAGAGCTTTATTATGGTAAACAACAGGAGTGCAATTTATGACCAACACAAAGTATTCCAGCTCTATGCAAATTCCACAATTTAATAGTGGCATGTGGAAAGGCAGACAGAGGCCAAACAAGGCTTCAAGTTCTGTGCATTTAAAATGTAAGAAAAGAATGACTTAACATAAACTTTCTGAATAAGTTGTTTTTTCTTTCCAGCAGAGTACCAGTGTGCTTTACTTTAAATGAATCTGGACATTACAGAATATCTTGAAAAGGAAAACATTTCATTGAAAAGCATACAAAAGAAACTGGCATTAATTATTTCAAGGAGATCTACAATATAGCATGCAGCTCTGTTTATTAACATATAATCCCTAAAAAGAGCTTTTAGTGTGTTAGAAGTAAAGCAGAGAGTAGAAGAGGAAATATGACCTGCATTAAACAGCTAAAAATTCATTGCATGGAAAAAAGCCAAACTAGATTAACGGGCTGTCATTATAGCAAGAGGCCTCAGCTGCCACCCTCCTATGTCATTCAGCTGTTGTCATTTTAGCTGAGGCCAGTCCATTTGAGACAGGGAGACTGCTCTGGACGTGTGTGTATATATATATACACATATACACATACACCCATATGTATATAGACATGGTTATATACATTTATATATATATGTATACATAAAACCCAACAAATAAAAATATATATGATATTATTACGTGTGTATATATACAAATGTTTACACACAACTGTATCTTACAAACTCGGCTATTTCAACATACAAAATAGAAAAGGAAAACGTGCAAAGGAATAACAGTCATTCCAGATGTCCATTTATTGCAGGGCTGGAATGTATAGTATACATTCCCTTCAGCCTCATGCGCCTTGGAAAGCAACAGTAAGTGTTATCGTTAAACAAGGTAACATGCAATGCTTCAGACTTCAGTAGGCACAAGAAGAATTTCTATAGATTACAAACATTATAGATAATTTAAGTCTCTTTTGTCATCTTATGGATTTTTCACTGATTTACTGTTGCTTGTACTCAGTAACACAACAAAGTAAATCTGTGTTATAATTACATACACATCAGCTTTACCTGCCAAAATGTATGTGATACTTGACTCACCAACTTGCAGGTGTTTCAGCAAAAATCAGTTTCTAGTTTTAATACATAATGATGATGTAGAAAAATCCTGTCAGTCTAACCTAAGCACCTACTACACTTTTGCCCTGTAAATCTCAAACCAGTTTACACTGAAAGATCTTGAAACCTTTCTGTAGATGTGAACAGATTTGAAAATTAAGAAACAGCAAAAAATGTGTATTGTTCCCAGAGTCACACATCCGAAGCCCAGTATTAGTGGTCATTTTGATGATGAAAGAAGCATAAAAGCTTCCATAATATACTGTTCATGCACCTTGCAATGCAAGTCTCTAATGGAGGCAGTAAATCTACTTCATTTCAAACAAAACTTTTAATCTTTCATCTTTGCAAAAGCAAGCACCGTCATAAATTAACTCTGTGTTGCAAGTGAAGAATAGTAACAAGCAAATGAGAAATTAGATGTATTATGAAGAAAACTCTCCAATATTTTCCCACCTAAGTATTAGTTTCAGTTTTCTACCAAAATAACAGAATAAATGGAAGGTAAGCTCAAAATGCATTCAAGTTTGATTTTCAAGTACATTGTAGGTATGCAAATTCTCAATAAAAGCCCTCTCCATTTTCACCTTCCATCCAACTGTGAAAACAGAGAAAAGTATTTTAACATTAAAGAACTCTGTATTCTGTAAAACAATCTTTTAGAGACAAGTGCATAAGAAAACAGTCCCGAGTTGGACTTCTTCAGAGATGAAATTGATATAAACCACGGACAGAAGGTAGAAAAGAGAAGCTTTGGAACATATCTGAACTACAACAATTATTTGTAGATGGTTAATCAAGGACGCAACTGTTGAACAAGCTTTCCTCACACTTCATAATTTGGAACAGATTTTCTGTCTATTTGATTGCCCAGTTTTAAAAATTCATAAAAAAAAACCAATTAGTCTGTATTAGTTATAGGAACAAATGTTTTGCCATGTAAAAACAAAGCCATTTGTTAAGCCGACAGATGGAAATGAGTTTCCCACTTCTGAATGGATACTTTCTTTTCTCATTTCAGTACTCAGAATAGGGAAAGATCCATTCCCAACAAAATGTTAGATTGAAATCATTCAGAGGACAAATGTTCGTACCTCTGAGACCCTCAGAGGCCACCAGTCTGTGAATAATACGTACTCGGCCTGAAGGGACCTGTATCAAGTCCTTGCAAGATTCGAAAACAAAAATTTTCTCTTTGCAGGTAGTTTTCTTGTCTGTGGAAAAAAAATGTACCAGCATGGCACCAGAGATGAGTTTGTGCTCCAGAACAAATCCGGTCAAGGCTAGAAACATCCTAGCTTTCTCTTTTAAACTGATCAGTGAGTCATCACCCAAGATAAAAATGTCCCCAAATTCATTTCTAAATTACATCAATTACCACACCTTGGTCATGTGAAAAATCATGCATATTTAAAACAAGGAAGTAACTCTAAAATCTGTGATAAATGGAAGCAGTTTAATGACACTATAACAAGGTATTAAATGTACCACTGAAAAAAGACTGAGCTAAAGAAATTAATAGGATATAGAAAAAATGACAGAAAACAGTATTTTTTGAAGAAATTATCTTGTATCTTTCCTGGAGCAAATTCACTCCTCTGTTCCAAGCAGGTTAGAATAGGTTACTGTCCTCCAACAAGAGCAGAAGAGGAGAGAGAGAAAGAGAGGACAGAAGAGAGGAAGGTGGAAGCAAAACAAACAAACACACACACAAAAAAAAAACATCCCAAAACAAAGCAACACACACACTTCATTTCTAGAAGCTTTTTGTTTAGAAGCCAATTCCAAAAAGTTTTTTGTGAAAGTATTAAAAAATGAATATGTCATAACTCCCTAGTTTCTCCCCTATACCCATGAAACGGTATGATTATCATACAACATTCTCTGTTGGTCAGACAGATCCTGCAATGGCTACTAACTAAGCTTTTTTCAGATCTGTCTCATCAAAAGTAAATTCTACAGCATGTTAAAAAAAAAAAAAATTCTCACTTTCCCATAGCACCTGGCTGGCTGTTAACACCATTTTACAGCCAAATAAGCAATTATATGTCTTCTTGTATCAACAAAAATAGCTTCCTAATGCAGGTCATTTTTGTGCCCTGTGTCACTGTTTGCTTTCACAGTTTACCGCATTGGTTTTCAATCACCCAAAAACTGCTTTCTGTCATCTGAGCTGGAGCTCAGCCATATTTCCTCAACTACAGCCATGGCTGCAGAATACACCACTGAAAGAGTTGCAAAAACTTGGTTGTGCTTGAGAAACACATTGCTGTCCTTAATCTTCATACAGATTTGATTTATCTAACTCCCTTCTGCTGAGCTTTGTGCAGTGAATAGACTGCAAGATGCAGTGCCTTACTCCCTACTGATTTTTTCATGAGGTATGGTTTTACAACTAAATGTTTCCAAATATTTACTAAGTGTCTTCTAGTCAGCACCCTATACACCAAGAACATTAAGTATTTCTCTGCAGATTAAATTCTAAATGTACTTCTTTCTGAAGTTTATAAAGAGGCATAAAAAAACCCACATGGTCAGCTGAACAGTGATCAGCTGTTAACACCCAAAAGTCAAAATACATAAGATGAAGTCTCAAGTCCATGCTTAATTAATGGATGAATAGCATATTATATTCACATTAAGGAATTCAGAGATAAAAAAAAATTATCATTTTCTGACAGTCACAAGAGTTGTGTCCAATGAATTACTCTGAGATTAAAGCCTTTTGTTTGAGCTTTGAGTTCAAAGTTTGACTTGCCTCAAGCATTACAAAGTTTTTGTTTTGATCAAGAAATACTGTCAAAAGAGGAAAGCCAGGTAACATTTAAGAATAGAATCTTCTAGAAGTGATAACCAGAAAAGTTGAGAAAGAATAAAAAGAAAATACAGAGTGCCTGAACTTTTGAAATGAAGGCAGAGATTGTAGCAGAAATGCATTGGGAAGCATTCAGTACATTTATATACTTACAGACTCAAAGACTGTTTACATGAGACTGTTTCTTTGAACAGGATTCAATATATTCTATACCCAGCACATATTTCTATTCATTAAAAAAAACCATATTAGTTCAGACTTAGCCCTGGCTAATGGATTTATTCTGGCGATCAACTGAATCATTTAAAACTTATATTTTTTAGATTAGTAAGAAAAATCTGTTTTCACTCAGGGATGAAACAATTGTATTTCATTCACAACTGAAAGAGACAATGGAAATGGTTCTGAAGGATTACAGCATGATGCTTTGAATTGCCAGCCCAGTCTTTCCCAAACATACAGCAGTTATCTGAATTCCTTATAGAACACAGTCATAATATTAATTATTTAAATGATAAAGCTTAAAAAGCAACAACAACATTAAAAAAAAAACAGTGAAAACAAAATTTTAAGTGTATTTATATGTGTCAAGTTCAGCATGGCTACAAATCATAATGCCTAAACTACAATGCTTACAAATTTCAGAGGTATAATTGCCAAACTTATCTGTTATAGATTTATAGATACTGAACTATGTAACAAAGTTACTTTGTTGGCTATTTGTAGAACTGGAACACCAATATTTAACTGTAAAAATTTTTTTTTTGCAGAAAGTCATAATAAGTAACAATGCCTGTTGGCACTCCTAGGTCTACATGAAATAACTAGCTGTGTAAATGCTTCTGTGAGGAAGCTCTGTTGTGTGCATATACGTATTAACTACAAATACTGAGCAAACCTTGATATTTGGTTGTTAATGTAAAGGATCATTTTAAAATTACATAAAAGGTAATACTACATGTAAACACAGATCTGAATGCCTATGACCACAGAAATGTGATGACTAGGACCAAATTATATTCTCAAAAGCTGAAAAAAGTAGAGAAAAGAATTTCTTCATGTGAGAGAAATCCCTTCTTTCCATTCTGCATTATTACTTAAAAAAAAAAAACAACATCAAAGAAACCATAATGGGAAAACATGGGAAGTTTTGTTGTCTTTGTTGACAGTTACATTCCCCACTTTCCATTTCTTATACTTCCCTATCACTTATATGGGCATGCTGATTCATATTACCATACTTTGTCGTTGTCCAGATTATTAGAGCTAACCAGTGCGATACCACTTACATGACAGCTTTGCTAAAGCATTTTAGTGAACAAACCCTAATAATGGTGACCAGTAACACATTTTGTTACACACTAAAAATGATCAGGATTTTTCAGATTCAGATTTTCAACAGCTACAGGAAAAAAAAATGCGGCAAAATGCAAATCCCAGATACTTCTGGATTGCTTCCAGAGTTTTCAGAGAGGGAACTGTTTTGCTGTTTTGTTTTACACGACATAACATACCTATGTATATGAGTGAACAAGAGAAGCGTGATGCAAAATTACACAACTAACACAAGTTGTTATCCTGCCACAGCCAGATTATAATAATCTAGTCTCAGTAGGTAATTGCAAAGACCACTGTTGTGCAAATCTGTCCACAGATCTTGAGCTTTGTTTATGTCTAAATAACTTTATTCAACAGTACACAACCTTCAACAATATAAACTGACAGCTCTGATCTGTGCCAGAGAAATTACAGTCCAATAAAAATAGACAAATTTTTGGAAAATATTAAGATCTATTTTTCTGCAAAATATTAAGAAGTACAAAGTTTGGCAAGAAAGAACTCATAATGCTAAGCAAATGTTCTATCACAAGGTAGTAATTTTATAACTAGTAATATATTAAGAGATCTGAGTGGAAAAAAAAGGCAAGAGTACACAGTACGTAACTCATATCACATTACAAGTGGGATTTGGAAAAAAACTTAGAACTTGGGAGAAAAGAAATCTAACAGAAATTTAGGAACGCTTATTAGGTTTCTTTTCTTCCTCTAATCTTACAAAGCTTTTTCTAAACTCGTGTGTTATTTAAATGTATGAATGTGCTTTCTACATATTTTCTCCTACATGCAGATAATGATTTTCTATACCTGAAAAGAAGTGTGCCTTGAAGCCCTTTTTTGACACGGTATTGTCAGACCGGAACTCAATTCGCATGTTGTTGTACTGTGAGGTGATAACTTCAGGCACTTCTGTACCACAGAATTTACCATGTAGTTTAGAATCAGAAGAAAGGCCACTGCGAATCTCCACATAATCATATTTGCACACCTGGGAAAAGAGAGATCTTCATTCTTTTTTAGCTAACCAAAGGAAACGCATGACATTATTTAGAAATGCAATAATTTCAAATACTATATACCACTTAGTAATACATTAAAATATTGTTCCGCATTTTCCTGAATCTGAAAACATTTGTAAATGCTTACCAGTTGTTCACTGATTTTATGTAAGCATATTTAAGGTCAGTAAGACAAGAGTGGTCATACATTTATATTCAAAATTCTATTATTTTTCACAATCTCTGTTAGGTGTTTCAATTTTAAAATGCTTAAAATAGCAATTAAGTCTAACAAGGAAAAATGTCAGTATTAGACTAAAATCTAGAAATATTCACCTTATACTTTTCCAACTATCTTCATGCAATAAGCCAAGTAACCAAAACCTACAAAGACTCTACAGTTAGCTCCTCACAAATTCAAAAAACTTGTTCACTTAGAATCTTACAAGATAGGTTTTTACCACAGCAGACTGACCTAGCTGTAGATGTCCCTGTTCATTGAAGGGGAGTTGGACTATATGACCTTTAATAGTCTCCTCCAACTCAAATGATTCTATGATACTGTGATATTCATTTACTCATGAATATATAAATCTGCACTATTAGTTCTACAAATCTTTCTTTAAGTGTAGCACAGCTATAATTCAGAGGGTTAATGCATGTGGTTTCCACTGAACAGTTAAAAATAAGATAAAATAATGTAATAAAAAGCCTTATGCAAGGCCTACTACTCACGATAATACACTCAATGCATAATCCCTTGGTCAACATAAAGCCTTCCACCCAAAAACTTCTAAGCTTCTTAGGCTCAACTATCAATCATTTAATCAAAAACGTCCCAGTTGCCTGCAATTAATAGCTTAAGAGAAAACAGTGGCCAGGAGGATTCATACCAAGCTTAGACTATCCAGTAAATCTAGGTTGTATTTGATAAATCACAATTTATAGTCATAAAAGAAATGTTGAAACCACATTTACACAATGCAAAGAGCAAAGATATATAACACTTGAGTTACTATTATATATTGACTTATATTAATTGTAAGAAAAATTATAATAATTCCTACCATTTTCAAATATAATTCACAATGTTTATAATTTTAAAAACACACCAGTGATGAACTTTGATGCTCTTACAGGTTTAGATTAAAAATGCAATGCAATTTGAGATTGGTCTAGCTTCCTTTTTACAGTCCTATATAAAATACACATAAAATTAAAAGGTAATAGCAAAATCAAAATTGAAAAATGCAAATGCAAAAGATTAGAATTGTAATACTGGTACTTCATGGAGCTCCTAAAACAACAACAAAATTAGAGCATTTGCTAAATGTATACAGGCAGACATTAAGTCTGCGCTCAGAAAATGTCTGAATGTCCCATGTATTACGTATGTTTCTTCTGATTTTCACAGATACCTTTTAATAACAGTACTGCTATTTAATAATATAAACTGAAGTCAATTTAGTACCACTGGAGAGGGTCAAAACAAAGCTATAAACATTGAAAAACATCTACTTATGTATTTTTCATATCTGCAGAGTTTGCATGTCCTGCATAACCTTAGAAAACAGATAAAACCTCATGTACCTTGCTTGCAAATCTGGCTTAAGAATCAAGCAATTGCAGAAAAAAATTATGAGTGCAGTAAGGGAATTCGATGGTATAACAGAGCCATGCCTAGGAAGCGGAGCAGAGGCTAAACATTGATATGAAACCCATACTTCTAGACACCCAATAAGCCCTGCAACATGCCCACTGTTTTGCCTGAAGCTAGAGGGAGCAGCTCTTCCCACACAGCCATCTCTGTTCTGTCCCTCTACCCTGGGATGAGAAAGGATTCAGGGACTCCCTGGGCTGCCCTTCTTGGTCCAGCAAGCACTACATGCTCCTGGTCTGCACCGACAACTTGGAATGAGTCCAGCCCAGTAGTGGAAGCTGGTATGTGACTTGCACCTATCAGAGCCTTGGGCACAAGCATCGCAGTTGCGCTGTTATTTTTTCAAAGTACATCTACTAAGTAGACCTAATCCAGATTCACTCAGAGAAAAATGCCATTCTTCAAACAGCATTGTTACTCCATTGTGCCTTATTTTGAGTACTGTTCCTTGTAAAACATTCACCCTTGAGAGGCTTGTAAGTGATTTAAATGTTCCCTGGCTCTGTCGCTAACCAAACCTTATGTGCATTCTTTGTAGTCACAGTCTGTAAAGATGATTTGGTTTCTCCAGATTTTCTTGTCTTGAATTGTTTCCAGTATGTCTCAGGCATTTGTTCTGTTTCACTTTGTTGATAAAAAAAAGTCAGCTGAGACTCAGCAGAGAACATTTCTTTTAAATTTCTTATAATACATATACATTCAGTTGATATGTAAAAGATAGATATTCTCTCCATGTTTGTTTTGAAAGAACCCAGAAACAGTCCCAGAACAAAACCAAGAATATCTATGGTTATTGTCAATGCATAAACAGTTAAGTGAGGGTTTTATGAGGCAACATCTATTTCTGAACGCTCATTAAACTGTTTAGCGTATAACAGATTGTGCAGATTTTTGTTCACAGTTACTCACTTCGTTGCCTTCTAACTCAAAAAACTCAAACTTCATTGAAATTCGGTACTGCGTTGGGGCAACCACCTGCCACACACAGTTTTTGTTCGGAGGATATTCTTTGGGCCACCCTGGTGTGGTTATAGTACCATTTAGCTTTGTCAGAAGTCCTCCACAAGCAGCTGTAAAATGAAAAGAGAGAGCATCATTTCTGGAATGAAACCGTGTTTTACTGTAAACAGAAGCACACTGAGCAGATTCAGTCCTCTTATTACTTACACTGCTGTAATGCCCAGACAGACTAATCAGAATCTTGTTTTATCATGCTTGGTGCAAACAAAAAGAAAGAGACAGCCCCTATCTCGAACAGCTTGCAGGTTCGTGGACAGAGATAAGTTTCAAGACTACACATGGCTTTAACATATTCATTCTTTTCCCTTCCCTCCAGAGACTCTGGTTATTCTCTCACAGCCTTTCCCATGCAAATCCTCTGACCTCACTTCTCTCCTTGGGACCTTAATCACCCTTCTCTGACAGACAAACTACTCAAGATGCAGTTCATATTACCCTGGCTTCTTTTATTGATTATTGATCCAGAATCTGCCCTACCTGTTTCAGCTCATATACATGCCTCCCAATAACCTACAAGATACAGTCATTTCTTTAGGATAGCAATCATGTACTGTTCAGATAGAATTACATTTCCTAAAGTACGTATGTTTAAATAACACAGAAAATATCTATTTGGAATATAATTGTAAATAAGTCATCCCTATACAACAGACCAATACTGTACAGAGCATGTGTGAATGCAGTTCAGATAGCAAAAGATAAACATATTCACCTTCTCCATCTGGGCAAAAGATGTTGAAAAAAATGTAATGGGATTCACAGGGGTTCCCAACCACGTTCTGTTCCATTTGTACCATCATGGCACCATGACAGCATCAAAACCCATCCACAAAACTCTTTTTGAGGAGCTGCTGGGCCAAACTTCTTCCTTCTTGCAACTGCTGCGTGCTAATACTCAGTACTTACTTGAATGTACTGAAAACCAACACCTGTCATCATCTAGCTGACGGTCACACATGCTCCATCTACACTAACATGCTGGGGAGAACTCCTCAGTTTCTGTGGGGAGCTAAGTCCACAGGTCACGACTCAGTGTGTCAAAATAGACCCGGCACAGGTTTCAAGACCACACTCAGATAACAGATCTGCTCCCAAAATCATCCAGTCTGCGTCAAGAGTATATTAGACTACTGGTTTTCGGTTTCTGTTTTTCAGCATCACTAAATAGTTCCTTGAGGCAGTGGTGGGAAACATGGAAGTACTGAAAAACTCTTAAAGCCCTCCAATGTGCTACCAACAGGGGAGATTTGGATTAAACAGCATGAAGCAATTTTCCGGGCATGTCAAAACTGCAGTGAAGCATTAAGCAGAGTCTGAGTTGGAGGCTTCTACTCTGGCATCACATGTGAATTAAAACAACTAAGGCACCCCTCAAATTGCCAAACTGTACCTAGGATGTAATGCTGACTGTGACAACATAGTGACTTTAATTCAGTAATCCCAGTGAGCATCTATAGATGGTAAGTAATACATCACGTGGAACAAATGCATTTACACTTCTAGGGATACCTTGGGGGTTTTGCTCCATGCTGCACTGCACTATTTAGAATGATTCCTCCTTACTCTTGAGTTGCTTTCCTGTTTTTGTGCTGACGAATTATTGCTTCTCTCTTTATAGGAGGAAGAAGGAAGAGTTTTCTGAAAGATGGGTAATCTTCCCTAATGTTTGGACTCAGATCATCAGACAGACTAAGCCAAATTCCTTCCATAAATTTGGACTGATGATCAAAGGGCCTACCTCTGTCTTCATGCTTCTGCTAGATTAACCTTATTTTCTGCACACTGGCTAATATGCAGACATCTTAGTACACCAGACCTTCTGAAGTAACTTGTTTTTCCAATGTGCTCACTAGTAAATTTAAGGAGGGAAAAAAAAAAACAATCAGCTCAATGACACCTTCAGACTAATGTGTCTGTAGTCAAGGTCTGTCTCTTCCTCACACACAACAAACAATCAACACCCAGCAGAACAAAATATGCAAAGAAAACAAGCAAAACTACTCCAAATTGTGACAAATCATGAGTGAAAGCCAGAGAATTGGAAAAAATAGAGAGCAGTGAATCACATCTGAAGGAAACCATAACACAGAGCACTTCAATTTTCAAAATCTATTCACCCCTGAAACACAAATAGATGAACTTAGATAAGAATAACTCATGCTATCCCTGAATATATTCCTGCTTATGAATAAAAAATTCAAACAATAATTGCCTCGTAATGATCAAGAGCTTTTGGTCTTTCCTGTCATATGAAAAAATGTATGTGAAGCAAAACCTTATCTCAGTCCAATCCTATGTTTACACTAACTTCAATTTATCAGGTTTTTATTTCTCCAAATGATTATCTGAGCAGGCTTCTCTGAAAAGCAAAATTTTTTTTTCCAGCAATAAAAGCCCAAAATCTGAATAGGATGAGGGAAGATTTATCTGAGTTTCAGGATCCTGCCAGAAAAATCAATGATCAGACTAGCAGTGGTGAGGATTTCTCTGAGTTTTGCGCTGGAATAAAGGATCCTGCTAGAATAAAGGATCTACTGCAGCCAGAGGCAGTCAGTCGTATCGTTCAAGTTCCTGACAGCAGCACATTGCTCCACTGATAATTCTCTCTTTGCACACAAAGGGAGACTTTGATTTAGCAAGAATGAGTAATATAACGTGAAGCTGGGGAGAGGATGGAGTTATTTGCATTATTTCTAAATGACTACCAGGAAAGTTAGTGACAGCTATCAGACGAAAGATGAAAGCTATGGAGAGACATATGAAAGGTAAATGATCAAAGCCTGAAGCTTTGAGACTTGAGAGCATAGCAACACACTGTACCTTCACAGCTCTTTTTGTCGGGACCGAGTTCATAGCCAGGATCACAGGCGCACTGGTAACTGCCAAGAGTGTTTACACAGCGCTGCTCGCAGCCACCATTGTCAGGTTTGGCACATTCATCTTCCTCTGCCAAGACAGGGAAGAATGAAAAATATGTTAAATAATTACCTTTCTCAGCCATAAGTGATGGATCAGTATTAACTCTGAAAGCTGTACATAAGCCATTATAAGGTCTGCTAGAAAACACACTGTGGATGTTGATTAGAGCACTTTCAAACACTAAGGAGACCTGTAACGGAGAAAATAAGAATGTGTATTTTTGTGGACTTGTTTTGCTTCACTTTTTTACAGCATTTACTGACAGCTGCAGACCTAATTTATAAGCACTTTGTTGGCAACACACAATAATTTAGGCAGCATTAATCTAAAGGTTGTACAAAGTATTGAAAGAAAGACTGAAAATCCACAGCAGGGTCACTTGAAGGGCACTTTATCTCCCACAGAATCAATTTGTGCATTATCCTGAATTCATAGTGAAAAACAGATTAACAGAATCCTCAAATCCCAGGTTTTCATTTTATCGATATTAAAGTGACCAAGACGCATCAAGGTGGGGGAGGGGAGGGAGCGGTGTATGGTCCGTACTAGCTGTAAAGTATACTCATGAGATTCATTTTCAAAATATTCCTCAGATGTTGAAATATTATTTCCTTACAATCTCGAGACAAGTAATTCCTGAAGAGTAAAACAGAGCTCCCACCCTCATGTCTACAGCCTTTAAAGTTTTAATTGTCTAGAGCGAAAACTAACAGAGTAAGCAAATTCCCAGCTCGTGGCTTTGCAAGGGAGCAAAAAGGCTTTCCTTGTGATGTGACTTGTATTTTAGGGGCTAGCATGGCCCAGTTGCTGCTGTTGGCTTTCACCGTGCCTTAGGAAGCACAGAGCAGGAACTCCACAAACTGGAGGCAGGCGCTGAGGCCATTGGTCACTCTTTGGTTTCTCAGCTATTTTTTTTCCCCACCTTGCTGATGGACAATAATAAGCTGATACTGCAGCCTAATGCATCAGAATAGGTAGAAGAAACACGTAGATTCAAAGAAAACAATTTTAGTAGAAAAGACCCAGTCATCTCTATCATGATTATATTATTTAACTTTATATTTGATAATACAATTAGCTGAAAGAACGTATTTTGCAAGATAAGATATGTTTCAAGGTGCTCCAAATCAAGTTGATTTTTTTAATCTGAAGAGAGCATATAGTTGGACTGAAATGTTCCTTCATTCTTTGGACATATTTTACAGTTTTGTCTGATAAAAATTGCATGTCCAGGTTAAAAAAAGATATTACAGAACCATTTTAAGCAAAAATAGGTTCAAAATTATTTTTTTTAAATCCCACAACAACTTTTTTGTACAAGGATAAAAAACAGAAACATAGAATCATTAAGATTGGAACAACCTCTAAGACCATCCAGTCCAACACCAACCCATGCCCATCACGTCTACTAGCCATGTTACTCAGTGCCACATCTCCATGGTTCTTGAATACATCCAGCAACAGTGACTCCACCACCTCCTTGTGCAGCCCGTTCCAATGCCTCACCACACTACCTGAGAAAAAATTTTCCTAATATCCAACTTGATTCTCCTCTGGTGCAACTTGAGGCCATTACCTATCATCCTATCACTGTTATCTGTGAGAAAAGGCTGATCTCCAGCTCTCCACAATCTCCTTATAGAAAGCGACATGGTCTCTCCTGAGACTCCTCTTCTCCAGACTGAACAATCCCAGTTCCCTCAGCTGCTCCCCATAAGACTTGTGCTCCTGACACTTCACCAGTTTTGCGGCCCTTCTTTGGGCAGGCAAATGATAAGAAGCTCACAGATCTGAAAATAAGCTTTAACATTTACCTTTAAAAAAGTTAGCTGCAAATCCTGCTTTGTTAACTGTTCCATCAGAAACAAACTTCATCCACAGAGTATTAGAGGTAGATCTAATGTCTTCTGGCTTGTCATAGCCACAGAAGTGACCGATCAAAGGGCTGTTTTCATTCATTCCATCTCGAATTTCCAAGTAGTCATATGCACAGTTGTCATGTCTTTCAATCTGTAAAAAATATATATATATTTTGAAGGGATTTAATTCAACTTGACCATACATACAAAATATCAGTCACATAATAGAATAGAAAATTAAAAAAATATATTTTGGGATTCAAACACTAGGAGGGTGATGAAAAGAAGCAGAACCACTAGACTGTTTAAAATACTCTTTTTTTTTTTTTGAGATTGTTACATAGGATACAACAATCTAAATGGGACTAAGTAACTGGGAGAGACAAGCTCATCTCTAAGCTTCCCAATGTTTTGCCAAATTCCTGCTGCTCTGAGCTAAAGTAAATTCTTTTCTCATGTACATCCACGTATACAAAATCAATGATTCAGCAACTATACAGGTCAGAAAGATCAGTTGGTTTTGAAATGTTATAAAGCTCATTTTTATTCATATGAGAAAGATTTTTAGACATCGTCAACCTGCTTGACTTCAGATGAAGATCAATATTTTATTTTCTTTCTTTACTATAAATACAGTGCAAAATTTTGCATTTGTCAGTACCCACAAATGTTGTAGGGCAGTTGAAAAAAATCTCAGTGAATGAAGAGTTTGGAGCATTTGTACAATTAGACCCAAACACACTTTTAAAATTATCGGCTACTTACCAGCCAATAGAACTGATGACAAAAAATATCATTGTTATTTTTCTGCAGCCAAAGACTAGCATATCAGCAGCCACATTTGCATTTCTACTTGGGAAAGTCTTAAGTTCTTTACATAATAGTATTTTCAGAGTCAGTATATTCAGAATCAGTTTCAGAGGAATTGTTGTAACAGTGAAAGCAAAAGCAGACTGAATGGGATCCTATCTGGAGCCTAGATAATAATTTTGCCTGTCTTTATGGACAGAATATCTTGCCCAGTAGAACTGAAAATCCTCTTGATCTGGGTCATTTACTTCAGGTTACTCAATTAATATAGCACCTCCGCTATGAAAGCATTATCTAAATCCAAGTACTCAAAACTAAATCCTCTAAGGAAACAGTCATTCAACCAAGTGGCTGAATTGTGGGATATGTCTGGGGCACTGAGAGAACAGTTAGGGAGAAGGGGCTGGAGAAGCCTCAGATTGAATTCAACACATCTCAGCTCTGTTAAAATGAAAGAAATCAATTCAAATCCATACCAAGCCCAGACAAATCCACATCTAGTTGTCTGACAAATCTTTACTTAAACAATAGCTGCACAGTTAGTACCAGTAGTTGGTGCCACCCTGCTCTGGCTGAGCATTATGACAACCTCTAAGCTCAGTAACCACCACAGACTAAGGAGCTTTCATTTAGCACATTAGGAATTCTGCTTCCTTTATGTAAGAGGGAAATCTAGGAGGAGGGGTTGTTTGAATTTATTTCATTTTAATGCCATCAAAATATTGCTCTTACACACAAAATTTCTCTGTCTTCTTTCCAGCTTTCCAATTCTTCAAGTAATTTTCTCCCACTCATTTCTCTGGCACAAACCATATTACCATTTACTGTAATTTTTCAGTTATTTGCTCAGGAGTTACTTTGGGACAGAATGAGAGAAATGAGAAAAGTCACAGAGATTTGGGGTGGAACTACCTCTTACTGACTTCAGCGGCAGCTGAGTGTTTGCAACTAATGTGGTCAGACACGTGTCTACCTGAGCACTGGTAAATCTTTGACGCTCTAATACGGATTGCAAATTTTCATTAATCTTAATAAATGCATGACAAAACATCCAACTTGCCTTATTATCTCCAAAAGAAAACCCATATTGCACTCTGATGTAGAAGAAGTGAACTGGCACAAAGCCCATTAAAATCAAAGAAGGAATTGTGTATTTTCCCCCACATGTCTGTGGTCTTTACAAGACTCAAACTTTTAATTAAGATCTGTTTTTTTCCATGTTTCCCATGTTCTATGGGGCAGTACGGAAACTATTATTTTTAAATAAGTAGCTCTGAGTTACATGTACCAAGCTCCTACTGAGGTAAAATGTTAGGCTGTTTTTTTTTCTGAGAATCATTCCTTATTTTTGTCAGAAGAAAAATGCTAAAAATCCATTTTGTATAACAGTGAGTTGCTAAGCTTTCAAAGACTACAAAAATCAACCAACTTACAGAGTGCCACTGATTTCTACTAAAACAATTCAAAGTGGTGGCCAAGCTACCATAATAATTTATTTTTAGAGTACTACTACTTCAAGTGATGCCATTATTATTAACAATATTAATACACTGAGGGATTAAATAGTAGGGTAGGAAATCTTCCCAGGTTAATGACAGGAGAGCCAGTAAACTCAGCTGTAACTGGAATGAGCTGGCAATACTTATTTACTGGAGCAATAACATTTCACAAGTTTAAAATTTCATGTGGATGCAAAAATAATATGCAAAATGTTAGGAAGAAAAAAGCATAAACGAAGAGGTTATAATAGAAAACTGCATTATTTTAAGAGAATGAAAGGTACCATTGGATCTGAAGGCTTTAGAAGAAACCCAGAATTTGAACGGCATTAGTGAATTAAGTTGAAAAAAATGACAGAAAAATCCCTAAGTCAGGCCTATAAGCACAAGAAAACATTGAGAAATCTCCTGATTAAATGGAAAACTAGGTAACTTCTCAACATACATTCTCATAAGGAAAAAACTTTCATTGCACATCATTCCAGTTTTGAAAAAAAAAGAAAAATAAGAAAAAATACAACAAAAAAAAGATTTTATCAAAAGATAAAGATTTAAGGAGCAAATTTGAAAGCAGTCACATTTCAGGATAAATCATTCTGCCACTTTTTGTCACTGTTATTTTTTTGTTGATACACTCAAACTCCAGTTCAGGTATACATATCTGACTCAGGTAATAGACTTTTGTTAGAAAAGGTGGAATGTACGTCTAGTGGAACATCACTCCTTCAGGAGATTAGACGCATTTTATTCCTGTAAAATAACTGAAATGAACATTATCTGCAAGGATTTTAACAGGGCCACTCACATGAAGAAGTTTAATATCTTCTATCAAACCTGCTGGATTGACTTAGATTGTCAGTGTTTGTCAACACAAGTCCTTTAAAAAGATAAACACAAGGACCACTCGTTTTCAGAGAACAGAATAATAAAGGTAGCTATAACTATGAAGACTAAAGAAAAAAAAAAAAAAAAGGAGTTACCAGTCCTAACATCTCTGGTATCATACAGGTATCAGAAAGTGGAGCTCCCCACCAGGCAGCCAAGCAAGAGGAGGTAATCCCACACTTGGTGGAAAACGCATTGCCCACAGCAGGCAAAACAGGATGACTCGCTGATGCAGTTTGAAATTCTCAGCTTCCCTGGTGCTTTCATTTCAGAGTGGAGGTTATTTATACAGTTATTTTTTCTAGCATTACATATGGATAATGAGAATTCCTCATACTTAACTGTACCTTCCAAAGGACAGAGAATTTTCTCACAAACACACTGCAATAACTCTTTGGCCTGACATTTACTTTTTTTGATCTAAGCTGGCACGAAATGCTGTGATTCTCAAACAGCTTTAAGTTTTACTGGGCAGTTCACCAAGGATTCAGTCCAGAGAGGGACTTAGTATCAAAACAGAGAACACCTACATTCCCAAGCTTGGACCTGAAATGGAAATGAGCCCTGACAGTGAATGTCTAGGCAAGGCACCTCACTGCATTTTCCAAAACAACTTTCATCCTTTGCAGGGAGCACTGTGGAACAGCTAGTAAGAAACACAGCAAAACACAGTAAAAGAACTCCTGTGCCCTTCTGGAGCTCCTAGTTTGGTGCTCGAGGGCATCTTGCCACTCTGGATTCATATGTCAGAAAAGTTTGTGCCTTTCAAGTCCCTACTTGGAACATACTTCAAAACACATCTAGCAGATGTGTTAACAGTGTTAACTCCCTTTTGACTGAGACTGCCACCCAACTACACTGCCCAATTTCTTTCTTCTTAGGAGGAGTCAGTCCATGACTCACCACTAGAGAGTGCCATAATTCTAAAGTCAGGAGAACTGCAATGTAACATATCTTCCTGCAGCCTTAACCGCTACTAATACTCATTTTCCCTACATAGATGAAATTCAACTACAGTCAGTACAAGCAATGATGTAATATGCATGTAGATCAACGCTAAGAATCTGCACAGAGGTCATGCTTCAGAAATCTCCTACACGGTGTCATCTGTCGCACAATTACAATAAAAAATACTGAGCAACAGTGGCAGACTAGTAAGGCTCCATATTTGTCAGTAAATTACATAAGGTCAGTACTTAAAAGAAAGTCGAGTGAATGGGGCCAGGCTCTTTTCGGTGGTGTACAGTGACAGGACAAAGAGCAATGAACACAAACAGGAACACAGCAAATTCCATACAAACATGAGGAACAACTTCTGCAAACAGCATTTGAAGGTTCTTTAGTATGGAGAGCTCACCTTGACCGCACTAGATCAGACCACAATCATATTACTAAATTTACCCACAAACTTCAAGCTAGTGTATAGTATATGTACACATATAAAAATATGCTTGAATATTGTTTTTCTTTTTTTGTTCTTATTGTTTACTACTGTTTAGCAATGTTTACATGGAAAGACGTATGATAACGGCACACAGATATGACTCACCACAGATTTGTTTTCTTCCCCTTCTAAATATACATTTGTAAACTGAACCTAAGTAGACTTATATATATTTTTTCTTTATGTAATATTTTGCTTTTTTTCCTTTTTTTTTTTTTTAAAAAAACCAGAAACCAAACATTGCAATTTTTTTTTTCCTGAGATTTCTTTTTTAATACTAAGATTCAGCAAAGATACAAAATTCCTATTATTTAACAGGATATTAAAACAGGCCTGCTGAACTGGATTATCTATTTGTTAAACTGCAACAATTGCCAGCACTTGAAACATTCCAACTCAAATAGCATAGATAATATAAAGACCTTTAATCTTCTTGAAAATTTCTGCAAAGAAGGAAGGTCTCATGGAGAGCTGAATTGGATTCTGGATGTTATCTATCATAGAGAATTCACAAATTCCCTCACAGGTTTAAAAGGATTTCACTTCAACGTCACTGCCATTTATCCTCTAGATGGTTTTCTGAGTTAGGTTAAAGCAGTTTACCTCAAATGCTTGAAAGGTTAATCCTACATTGTAGTTTTCAGAGACTGTTATTTTCCACACGCATTCCTTCATTGGTCTGTAGTCATCGGGGTAATTGGGAGACTGGATCTGGCCTTCGTTTTTGTGGATTTCACCTCCACAGATTGCTGGTAAAAGAATGAAATTCAAAGTCAATAATGACATTTACAGCTCCCCACACCCAAACAGACATTTTTACATCCTTCTTCTTTTTAAAGCTAATGAGAAGAAAATACTTACAAATCTAGCAAGGAAAATTATTAAAATTTCAATCCCAATACACATTTAAGTTAGTGAATGCTGTAAATCACCATTTCTCGTAGTGCTAAATGCATTTATAATGTTGACGAAGACTTTCACTCATAATCTGAACCTACATATTTTACAGAATATAATTAAATGGTCAAAATAATGTTTATTTTTTGTTCACATTTAAAATATAAATATATTTATTAGCATTTACAAACCTTTAGAATGAGAAAAACAAAAGAGAAACCTTCTATTTTATAATAGTTTAGGCATTTTGGCCTACAGATTATCACTGCAAGTTTATACTAAATTTGAAGAAATAGTTCATATTAATAACAAACATTTGCATGAAAAGTAAATGCACTTTCTCAGGATCCACACCGATAGTCACATAGAGAGCTGTAAATAGCAATTTAATTCTTGGGTTAACTACCATGGACTCAATAATTAAGAAAACAGGCTCTATTTTAGTTTAAACAGGTGAATGTAGACATCGTAATATACTCAGTGTGTGGGAGTATCTCTTTATTAAATTATTCCAGAGCATATGGAAAACTTTAGTCAGATTTTCTGAAGAATGAACAGAAAGTACTCAAATAATTATTTCCACACACTGAAAACAAGAACATGAATATTTAGTTAAGTAAAGAACAGGCAAAAAAAATTATGAAAAACATCAGTGATATCCCTGGAAAAGAGGTCATCTGAAATCTGATCCCATGACTTTTCAAAATGTCTTATCTACTAATCTGGCATATTCTACTCCCATTTGGTAATAAAATACCAATTTCATATTACTATTTCTGACTATATATGTTTGTATGTATATCTGTCTACATTTATTTATTTCCAAAAGCATCCAGTCAATATTTTTTCCTCCAGAAGTGGGTCATTTTTTGGTGCTGTAAGACACCCACCTTCGTAAACTGCTGCAAAGCCTTTTCCAACCCAGTTGCTGCTGCTGCGGAACTCAATCCACATCCTGCTGTCAGAGGACGCAAGGACTTCTGGCAGTTTGTCACCACAAAACCTGCCTAAAATCATGAAATCAGTAACTGCATTTTCTGCTGCCTCAAATGCTGCAAACATTTACACATGTTTAACATTATAGACATGAGTAACGTAACCAGCTCAGTGGAACTATACACACGCTTACGGCCAAGCACACATGTTTCTGCCGATTAGGACCTAAATACACAAAGATTTTATTATGAATTGGTTCACTGCAGCCAGGCTAATGAATCACAGTAAAAAAAAAACTTGGGGAAATTAAGTTGAAAGTGATTGTTATAGGTTGCTTGTATGTACACATACCCAGGCATTTTAGAAGGGCAGAGTGAGAGCTAATCTTAAAGAGAGTAACATCCAGGTCACAGTAATACTGCTCATGTCTAAGAGCCAAAGAGATTTAAAAATTAAGATCCAAATGACCCTGGACTACATTATCCTCTTAAATTCAGCCTAGGTAGGTGAAATCTCCATTTATCTAGGTGATAGAGAAAGGGTAATTACTGTTTGGTCTCAACTGTTTCCTCTTTTCTTTTTAAGATTAAAAAAAATTGGGACTACCATTGAAAATCTTTCCTCTGTATCTGCTTCCATTTTATCTTTTTATGGTTGTTTTTAAATTGTGGCTGTGAAGATGCAAACAAGTATTTTAGTCTTAATTCTAAAAACAACTAACCTGACTCAAGAAGTTGGAGACTCATGTTTCCTACAGTCTGAAATCCCCAGTTTCAACTGGGGAAGTCCACTGAATGTCTAATGCTGTCTCTGGATTCAACTAGTGTTATTTATTTTAAGTCTATGGAACTAACAAGGAAAGGTCCAGATATGAGCAGGGGAAAATTTATCCTTCTTTGACAATTTAAAAATAAAGGCTTTGTTATTTTGAGTCATACTCTCCAGAGAAAAAGATTAGCACACAACCTACAGGTGAGATGGTCTCATATACAGAAATCACTTGGGCAGCATGAAAAAAAGCTAACAGAATCATATATACTGATAGGCATAGATAAAAGAAATAATTTAAATGAAGTCCAAAATTAGTATTCTATCCTTTGGAAGAATTCTGATCTAGACTTTAATCCCCTATATGTAGAAGTTGAGATTTGGGTCTATTAAAAAAAATAAAAATGTGTTGTGTCAGTATAAATTGCTTGCTGTCCAAAGTTGAAATTAATCAACAGCTATCCCTTTTTTTTATTCAAGCGTAATCAGCAAAGAAGGTGTGGACACAGTAGGCTTAGATCTAATGGTAGCATGATGGGGTGTGAAATCTCCCCACCAACCCTCTGAATTAAGAAAATGATACCTGCGGCTTCCCGCACATTATTTAAACTCTTAAGAATTAAGTCATTATTGTTTTGCATGTCCTTCACTGCTTTTGCGTTGAAGAAGCAAAGAAAATGTAAGAGTAACCTATTTATAATTTTAAAAGCACAGGAACAGAGCTGGTAAGTACAACTTGACAGTGGGTGTTCTCACCCACTTTGCATGTGCTCATAACATGCTCTATGGATTCCCCATCAAATGCTCTGCAGCTCTGTCATTATACTATTTCCACATTTCTGCAAAACATCTATGGAAACACCCACAAGCAAAACAAAAAGTTGCATGTTTTGTAGTTTTTTTCTTTCCACACATGAAGCATGCAACTTGGTACGTGTACTGACAACAGCTAGTTGCAGCTGAAGGCTTGAGATTTGAAGTCACATAAATGGTCTCAAAAACCTTGTTTAAGTGTTTGGTTTTTTTTCCCCATCTTAGTTTATTTGCATTCTAGGAACCTAAAAAAAAAACCCACAAGAGTATATGGCTATAGTAGCAAGCAATAAGTCCACTGAACTGAATGAGCATGGTGAGTGAGTGCAGCATTCACACATTGCATACCAAGCAGAGGTGATTTTCTCCAGTAGCCATCTCTTACTTCAATATAGTCGTACCAACAGAGACTGCTCTTGTACAGGTCCATCGTGGTGAAGTTTAAAACAATCTATAATCAGAGGATAACATGTAAGCAAATAACACATGGTTCATACTGGAAAACAATCCCAACAGCATTCTGCAGGACTGAAGCCAGTGGTCATCTTTAACAGGATCTCACCTGCTTAGACATTTAACTAACTTCAATTATTTCTTATAGAAAGTAAAAATTTCTATGGGAATATTAAAAGTCTTATCTAATTTTACATAGCTGAGAACATTCAAGACAAATTTTGTTGCTTACAAGGAGGTTTTCACTGAAAAATACAGATTTGAGAATGCTTGTATAGCAGTATGATGTTTTGATCTCATTTTAAGTATGTCATTTGATAATTCTCTTGCCAATTCTTCTTCCATTCCGTTCTGTGATTATAAGCTGCAGAGACAGGTATAAATTTTTTTTTTTGGTTGGTTTGTTAATTTGTGTTTCCATTCAATTGTAGTTTTGAAAACATTTTTTGCTTTCAGAGAAGTTATATATTGACAGCGGTGGACCATTACACTAAAAAAAATCATTAAAAAAAATGGTACATATTCCCTTTTGACTCAGACTTGTAATGAAACCACAATACAGCTTTTAATACAGAGATTGTTGCATCATCTGGAAATTTTCAACTTGGACTTCCGATTTTACTGAGTATACCTGTAAATGGGTATATTTTCAATACATAATATCAGGAGTACTGCAGTCCATCACATTATCCCACTTTGGTTTAAAAATACTAATCTGAAACCACTATAAAGTGACAATTTAACAAAGAAGTAGGTTTTAGTCTGACCATAGGTTCATACTATCCACAGGCTGGGCTCCAACTGACTGGGACAGTCTTAGCTTTATGCCCTGCAATTTCAAGGATAAGTCAAAATATGAAGATTAAGAATTATTCATATTATGTATTATGAAATCATTTCCAATTCATATCCTTTAATTGGATTTAAGTATATTTGAAAAAGAACACATCTTCTTTGAGATCATTTCCTCAGTATACATTAATAAATATTTCAGACTAACTATAAAAATCTTCTTTACTCACTGATGAGCATTAAGTGGTTTTATTTTTAGTTTTGATCCTGGGAGCTCACAACTGAAACCTGCTATTATAAAGCAAGCAGGAATTGCCGCACAGTAGCAAATACCTTAGAGTGCAAAAATATATCTCCATGGCAGCCTATGAAGCAGCTGTGTGTGTCAACTGGCAGGATAGGAATTTACCCCTTCCCCAGCTGAAGGGAGAAAATATAGCACCATAACAATGGGCCCAGATAGCCATACGGGATGCTTTTCTTCCATCTTTTCCTAAGGCACCACACGTCTCTCCAAAGACAATGATGTGTTACAACATTAAGCAAGAAAGACAAAAAATGTTCAGATTCTTTATTCTCAAAAGAAAAACAGCTATTGTAGGAAGCTCATTTAAAGCTAACATAACGCCCAGTGGTGTGGTTGTGTAGGTCAGAGAATGGAGTGCTGAGTTTGAAGTTCCTCTCCAAACATCAACGGAGATATCATCTTTCATAGCAAAACACTACATGTCTTAGTGTTGAGCTACCAGGGGTTTTGCTTTCACTTTTCACAAATAAACAAAAAAGATGAGTACACACACGTACAATTACAGTCTCAAAAATCACTTGTTTTCCATAGAGAACAGGAAAACATCTGACTATCTTAAAAGCCATACTGTATCTTCCCCCGTCACATAAATTCTGGCAACATTCTGTTTGGGGGGAAAACCAATCTCATGTGCAGCTTTCACCTTTACTACGTTGATGTGATAGGTAATCGAGAAAATCTGTGAAGCTGCATATAAATCCCAATAGGCAGAACTCTTATACAGTGAGGCACGTTAACGTTGGCAGCCACAGCCTTGTGGAATGAAGGTATGAGCCATGAAGCATGCCAAGGACCATCAGGATAGCACCAAATAAATGGATACCTGTTCTGATGATTGAATGAGGCCAAATGTTTATACCCACAATATGCTACCACAACCACAAAATCTACAAGAGGGCTGCTGAAACCACAGTCTGCCTCTAGCACTGTGCTCCTCTTGGGAACAACTGCAGGCTGATTTCGTTCATTTTCAGTGCAGCAGATGCAACAAATTAAGTCTGCTCTCTCTGTCTTTTGGCCCCTTCCTTATATCACTTTAATAGCAAAAAGCGAGGCAATAATTTAGTCTCACATTTTTATACTTTGATGAGAATGTATGCTTTTATGTTAGTTTAACACTTTGGAAACTCCACAACATTTAGATAATATTAACTTATCTCCAGAACTGGTATTGGCACTCTGGATCATAAAGACCCATAACAATGAATAGTCACAATATTGTAGGCTTCCATCCAGAGATCCAAGACAAAAATGGACTGATCTGAAATCAAACACAATTGCTGTGTAACCTCTTCTCTTTGTATCAATAGTAATTACAATAGAAATGAAAATATTTAAAAATACATATGCATTCCTTATACTGAAAAGTTTTCAGGAATAGTTTTGTTGGTTTTTTTTTTTTTTGAGCTACATTTCAATATTCATATTGCCTGGCCTTGGGCATAGATTCCCCTTCCTTGAACTTAGAAAAAACAGAGCTAATAAAGTTCAATGGAACAAAAACAAAAACTGTTTCAAATAACAGCATCTTGTGGTATGTAGATAGGAGATGTGCTCAAAAACATGGAATTAAGAAAGAATGAAATGCTCACGTTTAATAATTTGGTGAATTATAACAATTAGAGTTTTCTTACAGCAACTACAGCAAGTAAATCAGTGCTATTAAAAGCTATAGTGGGTAAGGAATTCAGACGGAACAAGGAGAAAGTGTTCCTTGTGGGGGAGAGGAGGACTGTTTGCTTGTTTATTTTTTTAATGAAAGCCAGTAAGCAAATCATCCTCACTGTCACTCCTAGAACATGTACCATTGAGACATCCAAGATTTGATTCTAGATGTCCTGTTTCTCTGCAGGTTCTGTGAACTAGACTTCAACACTGTTTTCCCATTTCAGAAGTACCTACTCTAGTGGTTGGCGACCCTGCACTTGGCAGGGGGGTTGAGACTCGATGATCTTTGAGGTCCTTTTCAGCCCAAGCCGTTCTATGATTCTATGATTCTATGATACTCAGGTTAAGCAGAACAAATTTCAGTGGCAGAGGGACAGCTCAGATGATTCAGGTAAGCACAACACATTCTGGATGCAGTGTCAGCAGATTAAGAACTATACCCTGGGTTTCTAATAGCCTCTACCTTAAATACATCTCTTAAGCTACATCTGTCTTTGGATGGTTTTCTTTTTTTTTTTTTTTTTTCCTCCATTTACCAGTTTTTCACTCGGCCCTTGGTGGAGAATGATACTTTAAAATATTCTGAAAAATAGAAGACTGTTTTTGTTCCAATGTTACTGAGATATTTGATAGAAATCATTCTACAAACATTCAGTTTAAAGATCATTGTGCTTTTTGTAGGCCCCAAAATGGCATGTGTTGAAGCATTACCTGAACCCCACAGCTGGCATTTACTAGGCTGGTGCAGTTGGGCCATCAACATCTTTGCATATTTCTTTCAGTCTACACCTCTGTTTCATCAGCTTCTCTGGATGCAGAATTCCCCTGCCATTCTCGCCAAAAAAGGAATGTCACAGCTTACCTCCTTCATTTTGGCTACCAATACACCCCTCAAACTTAGATTTCCCCAATGTCTAACCCGCAGAGCATTTTGCCTTTACAACTCAAACAATAACTTCAGGTACATGTACTGATATTATCAGAATCCCCAAACCATTTACTTACCATAACAGTTTGCATGAAAAACATGCAGATCCAGCTAAAAGTACAATCATTTGTGTGCCTCCTCCTGCTTCATTTTTTCCTCCTATTTCCAAGTGCTATTTGAATCCACCTCTGTGAATGGATGGCAGAGGCATCCTGTATATTATTCTCTCATTCACAAAGCATGTTTGTCTGTCCTTTAAATCACAAAATCCTTAGAGTTGGAAGGGACCTCTGAAGGCCATCTAGTCCAACTCCCCTGCAACAAACAGGGATCAGGCTGCCCAGGGCCATATCCAGCCTGGCCTTGAAAGTCTCCAAGGATGGAGCATCAACCACAACACTAGGTAATATGTTCCAGTACCTCAACACCCTCACTGTAAGAGATTTTTCCCTTATGTCTAACCTAAATCTACCTTCTCTGAGCATGAAGCCATTTCCCCTTGTTCTATTGCAACAGACCCTGCTAAAGAGTCTGTCCCCTTCTTTCCTGTAGCTCCCCTTTAGATACTGACAGGCCACTCTCAGGTCACCTCGCAGACTTCTTTTCTCCAAGCTGAACAGCCCCAGCCCTCTCAGCCTGTCCTTGTAGAAGAGATGTTTCATTCCATGGATCATTTTTGTGGCCCTCATATGGATGTTCTCCAGCAGGTCCATGTGTCTCCTGTACTGAGGACTCCACATCTGGACGCAGTGCTCCAGGTGAGGCCTCACCAGCGCAGAGTAAAGGGGTAGGATCACCTCCCTCAACCTGCTGGTCATGCTTCTTTTGATGCAGTCCAGGATATGGTTGGGTTTCTGGGCTGTGAGGACACATTGCTGCCTCATGTCCAGCTTTCCATCCACCAGTATCCCCAGGTCTTTTTCGGCAAGGCTGACCTCAATCCTTTCATCCTCCATTTTGAATTGGTAATGGGGGTTGCCTCGACCTAGGTACAAGACCTTGCAATTGGAGATATTAAGGAGTATCAGCCTCAGCACCAACCCCTGGGGGACACCACTCATCACTGATCTCCATCTCCACTGAGCCATTGACTACCACTCTCTGGACTCGATCCTGCAGCCAGTTCTTCATCCATCGAACAGTCTACCCATTAAATCCGTATCTTTCCAATCTGGAGAGAAGGATGCTGTGGGGTACCTTGTCAAAGGCCTTACTGAAGTTGAGGTAGCTGACATCAGTGGCTCTTCCCTCATCCACTGATGCAGTGACACCATCATAGAAGGCCACTAGGTTGGTCAAGCAGGATTTGCCCTTGGTGAAGCCATGCTGGCCCTCCCCTATCACCTCCCTGCCTTCCATGTGCCTTAGCATAGCTTCCAGGAGGATCTGTTCCATGATCTTCTCTGACACATGGGTGAGACTGACAGGCCGGTAGTTCCCAGAGTCACCCTTTTTTTTTTTTTTTTACCCGTTTTAAAAATGGGTATAATGTTACCCTTTTTCCAGTCACCTGGGACTTCACCTGATTGCCATGACTTTTCAAATATCATAGGGGGTGGCTTGGCAACTACATCAGCCAATTCTCTGTTTCCTCTTCAATTTATCTTTTAAATAAAGGCCTCACAAAATGTCTCTTCTTTTTCTTGGCTCAACCATTTGCAGTTCAGTTTCCTCCTAAGATATTACCTTCTTTTTCTACCAAGTTTCACTGAACACGGGTAGGCAACTCTGTATTTAGGTATACTACTTGCAAACTCTACTGTCCTTAGTAGTCTACCATCCTCTTCCACCCATGCCAACCTCAACCCTGCAGTGCAGGCAGAGGGTTTCACATGGGGGAGAATTTTTCTCTATTCACAGACAGCTAGGTTAAGGTCAGACTGCCTTCCACGGCTGCTTAAGCTAACCCAACTGGCTCTGCTGGAAGCAGATCATGGAAGCCACATCCTATTCCTCCTCCAGTGGCTCAGCTGTTTACAACCTGGAGGTCTCTAACCAGTCCAGTCAGAAGTTTTCCATTTTCCAGGTCACAGCTGAAACATCAGATTTCTGTTTTCTGTTTGAGAATTTGCCTCTCTGAATCTTAGGCACCATGACAGAATTGTGAAAAGGGTGATGTTACTTAGGTGTGATCATGTCACTATCCCAAAGAGCTACTGAACAGAATCCATTAAAATTTGTTGAGCCTCCTTAACAGTCTCTGCTTTTCAAACTATATGAAGTAACCTTCATAGCTTTTTTTTTTTGCCTCTGACATGCCAAAGTGTTTGATGATACAGCAATTCCTTAACATTAATCAGAATTCATGAACCGTACATAGTCAGAACCCTCAGCATGTCGCAGCATGATTCCTGGTCAGCAACCAAACAAGAATATATAAGATTCTGTTTTGCAGTTGTGGGAAGTATTTAAAAGAGCTAGAGACAGGGTAGAGTTTGTTCAAGGGAACAAGATGGCTGAAAATCTTCATATGAATAGCAATCAATGAGTGCTTGTCAGCACAATTAAAGAATTACTGATAACACAATTGATTCAGTTGTACTACTGGAGCTTCAGAGAATGTATCATACCTCCTACTGCGTAGAATATATAGTACTAAGTAGTACTAAATAAATTTTCTCCTATGGAATTTTTTCCATCTCAACCATGGACTTATCTGTCCTCTTTCATCATTAATTGTAAAAGTTAATGAAAAATAGAAGGTAATGAAGCCTATTCAAAGGGACAGATACAAAAAAGCACTGGCACAGTTGAAACGTCCCATGCCAAAAATATCTTTCCACACAAGGAGAGATTTGCCTTGGCTGAGGGCATACAGTGTTAAAAGCACCATCCTTCCACAGAGATTTCTCTTTCTACAGATGTACTGTGTACAGCTGGCAGAGCATACAGATGTTTACCCCATAGTCTTAAATCTTTGGAAAAAGTAAAAGGTGAATGAACTGCCTCATTTTAGTCACAGGAATGCACGTATTTTAGATTGGGCTGGCAGTTTAGGATCTCTATCAATAAACCAATTGCTGCAACCACTGTATAGCACCACAATTCCAAACTTCTTTGAATTTCCTCCCAAAGATCAGAGGTGCCTCTACTTGTAGAAAAGAGCATGGGTAGAATGGAGTCCTTTAAACTGTGCTCAAACAGCACAATGTTAAATCTCAGTAAATAAGAGACAAGAGCTAGACAATCTGGACCGATGCTTCATCAGTTTATTTTTAGGTGACTAAAGTGCTCACTGACATTTCAGAACATGATGTGATGTACTTGTATGTACTCTAACCCCCATGCAATATTTCTGAGATCCATTAGGGTCAAAACAGCAAACAAAGATATAAATTTAAATATACACTTATTTCCCTTCATAATGTTAATAAGTTACCAAACATTTGCTGAGAAAACTTGGTATCAAGCACAATACATGTGTCCAAGGTATCGCACTATATGCATTAATTAAGATTAATATCTCTTTTTTGCTATCTGATAATCACATCAAGTACTTGCTGCAAATAGTATCCTTTATCTCAGATAAAACACTATTCCTGTGGGAATAGCACTGACAAAACAGATTTTTTGGAACTAGCACAAATAGAATTTACGTCATTCTTGCCGAATTCTATGGAGACTATGAGAGCTTGAGGTCAGAACAGTACCCTACAGACAGCACATATCCCGTCAGGTGGCAACTAGAAAACAAGGTTTAGTCGTTTTCTCCATTGGATGGGAGGCTAGAATGGGAAGGGAGCTGGTCTCTTTACACTGTTCATTTCAAGAGAGAGGCTTAAGCTTTTGTACAGCTCCAATGGTGGTTGCAATCTCAAGACATTATAATAGTATTACAAATATATCACAGTTGCACTAATGTCCACAGCTACAGTTGCACAAAGATTTGAGTATGATATAAATTTTACACACATTTTTCAACTCATACATAAACATTATTTTCAGAAGCCAGCAATAACTGTAGATGAACACTAATTTTTTTTAACCATTAAACAGGAAAGAAACCTAAACCATTTTGGTTGTTAATAAGTGGCGTCTAAGAAGCAACACAAATAAGGCAATTTTATATCCCCATATCTAGATTAATTTGCATATTTTGTGCAACCCTTCTCCTATTCATGTTTTCATTTGTTTTTCCCTGCTAACCTGCAGAGCCACCCACACCCTCTGAGCATGTTTATTTTTCCTCCCGTCTCTGGATCCTGCCCAGAGGAGGCTGAATGCAGTCCAAATAACTTTGTTCTCATCCTTCATACAGGCAAATGCTCTTACAGTTCCTCAGGATATATTAGCACATCAGGGACACACATTCTTGGTGTCTTCCAGAACCCTAACCTGAAAGAAATAAAGTAATATAGCTGGGGAAAAACTATGTCCACAGCTGAGTGGAAGAACTGAGTATCTTGAGGCAAATGCTGTGTTTTCTCCTTTGGAGTCTCCAGTATTGACATTGGTGCAAAGTCCTGTATTTCAGGCTTTAAGCTGTATTTGCTTAATATTGGCTACTGCCTCAGGTAAAGAAATGTATTTATTTATTCCTGCTTAGTTTATCTCAGGTGAAACATCCTGTTGCTCTATCCTAAGTTATTTTGAAGTAGGCTAATATTTGAGCCAATAATTTAAAACAAGATTCAGCTAGCATGTTCTGAAAGCATACACAGGAAGAACAGGTTTTGCATTCAGTAGCATGGCACACTTCTTTCTCCCGGTTACTGCTCTCCCCAGGCCAATCTTTTTTTTTTTTTTTTTTTTTTTTTTGGTTT
Source organism: Numida meleagris (assembly GCF_002078875.1). NCBI lineage: Eukaryota > Metazoa > Chordata > Aves > Galliformes > Numididae > Numida > Numida meleagris. The sequence continues at coordinate 28,674,510 of NC_034412.1, read as the reverse complement.
TTTTTTTTTTACGGTGACACCCGGAAATTAAAAGAATATGCACCCAAATGACACAGGGGAATATCTACAATGAAACTTCGTTTCCTTTATTTAGGTCTCAAAAGATCTCTCTCAGTACAGGAAGGAGCTCCCAGCCACAGGCAGCTCAACTTGCCCCGGCCCGTACTGTAGAGCTCAACCAGGAGCCTGCACTACCTCTTCCATCTCTATGCTGAAGAACCAGCTGCATTGGAAACCAGTTTTGAAGGGGTTTAATGATGCAAACACATAGCAAACTGAAATCAGAACTTCTTTTCACACAGAAACCACCAAATGGATGAAACTGTGTTTCTAATCCCGGACCACAGTCAAGTCAATGGCAGAGCATTTACAGTCCCATTCAAAACACCGATCTATGGTTTACCATCATTTCCAGCTATTACGCAAGCTTTAAATGTAAGTGAAAAATTAGACAAACACAAAATTTTGTTCTAAAAGCAGTATCTATCTTTAGGTGAGAGAATGTTAAAATACCTTTTCCCCTGGGGTCACAGAGATTCGCCATATGCAGTGTGTGTAGGAAGGATAACCATTTGGAAATCCCGGAGAAGAAAAGTTGCCTGTAGATTCCTGAAGTGTTTCTCCACAGGCTGAAAGAATCAAAATACAGTAAAAATATGAAATTGAATGTGCCTAAGAGAGAAAAATGTGTCTTTCCAATACCTGTTTAGAATGCATTTAATGCACTGCAGATGCAGAATGGAAAACAGACTAGTTATTTTATGATTTATTCAAAACAGGGATTTTAAGCCAATCTGACGTTCATTCCATTTTACATAGGATGTTTTTATTCCACGAACTGTTTCACTTGTGTACTGTCTGCTGACTTAACCAAAATTAGAGCAGTCTTAAAAACACTATTGCTGCCAACCAACTGCAAAATTATACATGTAACTTTATTTTGCAGAAAAAAAGTTAGCCACACCCTCAGGCACATCCTTTATAAGCTAAAAAAAAAAACACAGCAAAAGCTGGCACAGGATGATTGGCACTGCATTGCAATTTCATTGGTGGTTTCATTTATTTTAGTACTTCGCCCACAAGAGAGACTGCTCTTACCTAAAGTCACACAATTGTGACTCTATATTGGTATAGAAAATTTAAATATTACATTCAATGGAATCTCTTGCAACAATGATTTGTAGAGGTTAAGGTAATAAAGCAAAGCAAATGTGAAGTCCTAAAATACCAAAAGATTTTGTATGCTTTATTATTAAAGCTTTTACCACCCATATCTCACCTGTCAATCATGCTACAATCTGCTGGCTGACTGATTAGTAACTCCCCTTCACACTAAAATACATCATTAGAAGCTCCTGCTCTTCTCCCTCATTAAAACTGATTCTGGTGGGATGTCACACCTCAGTCAGTCATCTTTTAGACCATCAATCAAGTTGTTTCACCTGCTGATCTGCAGGTGTGATATAAGAGATGTGAATTGGAGAGTATTATCCCATGACTGACAGCGTAATCAGATCTTCAGCGCTTTCAAATTACAGCACTACCACTGTCAGCAGGTGAACCAATGTATCATCAAAATCTCAATGAATTATAAATGATCTGGAAAATCTTTAAATAAAAGGGGACAAAAGATTGTTTATGACAAAGAGACAATGCAGCTGTAAAGGCTGTCACGTTAAAATGCATCCAAGATGTAATCTGACAACGACACTGTAATATCAGGCATAAGCTACATTCAAGGCATTAAATATGCTCTCTGACACTGAAATGGTTATTGCGAGGAAAGAAAAAGATTGGTGCAGCCTCCCAAAAATTTAATAGCTCAAGTTACTGTCACCATGTACTTCAGAAATAAAACAGACAAAAAAAAAATCTCTTCTTCCCCTCATTTAAAAAAAGTTCTTATCTTTTAAAAATTGCAGGCATCCACAGGAAATGACATATATACAAAAGGTATTCAGTGTTAAATAATTATTTCTATATCAAACCTCCTCAGTGAAAATGCTATACCCATAATTAACCACAATTTATTTTTAACATGGCCATGAATGAAAACTTAAATAAATTACAGAGTGCTGTACTGGGTTCCCTGAGCACTACTGAGCTGTATCACAGCTTACAATAAATACGTAAAGCACCTAAGAGAAGGCCAAGAGTAAAACAGCTCTAACAGAGCAGAAGAAAGTAGAACCCAAAGTGGCACACCCTGAGTCCAAATGATCTGCTCACTGCACAACGAATCCTCTCTCATTCTTCCCCTGCCCAATGCATGGCTTCAATGAGGCTATGCTGCATCAAGGTACTCCCAGAAGGAATACAGTCAGATTAAATGCAGCCCTGCAGTTAGTAAAAGGGCAGGAGGAAGAATCATAGGATATCCTGAGTTGGAAGGGAACCATAAGGATTATCAAGTCCAACTCCTGGCTCTACATAGGACCACTTAAAAATCAGACTGTAACTGAAGACCCTGGCATAACTAGCCCTTACTCTGTTACAGTCCTTAAATTACCCATTTTATAAAAGTATACTAACAGAGAATAATAACTTTTGAAAACAGTTCAGAATTCCTCTCAGTCATGCAGACTGCAGGATTATTTTTGCTGTGCTCCATACAGAGAAGCTGTATACAGACATAAAACTATGTACTTCACGTAGCTGCCACTGAATATTTTCCTTTTGTAAGAATTAAAGAATAAAGCTATATAGCATAAAGCTAGCTCACTCAGTGATTTAACTTCTATCCATACTAAATGCTTGGGAGCTCTCTAATAAATCAAAATTTTCATAAATATTTCTGAACATAAGGTAAACATAAGAAAAAAATTAATTTGATAACTTTTACTCAGAATCAACACAAGTAGAATTTATAAAATAAGTTTGGGCTTCATGTATTCCACAGTATTTACCATCTAATTAAAAATTCCTGGTTACTCAAGGGATATGTGACAAGAACAGTTTATGCTAATCAATAGCTGAATTAATTATCTATGGGATCAGAGCACCAGGCTGGCTTCCAGAGCTGCTATTGAGAAGTTGGTATTTGGGTGCTTCTTGCTTGAAAGCACATTTCTCTGCAGTCAGTCAGTGATTATTAAAACAGTTAGAATTTTATCATTAAATAATTTAAGGTTTACCTCTGTAATTGGACTGTACAACAGTATTATTTGTGATCAAGTTTATAAAATGGTATACAATACATATTTTAGTGAGTTACAATCCATTAGCAATGGACTCAGGTTAAGGTTGGGTATTAGGAAGAATTTCTTATCAGGACGAGTGGTGGTGCACTGGCACAGGCTGCCCAGGGAGGTGATGGAGTCACTGTCCCTGGAAGTGTTCAAGAAATGTGTAGATGTGGAACTGAGGGACATGGTTGGAAGGCATGGTGGGGATGGGCTGGGGTTGGACTGGATGATCTTAGTGGTCTTTTCCAACCTTAATGATTCTATGATTCTGTAATTCCACATTAAGAAAGTAGCAGTAATAAGATAGTAATGGCCATTTACTTAATTTTCCTCAGATCTAGTTTTAGCATATTTTGTGTCAGAAGAAATTGATTGCATCTTCAACTTTTGGTAGTCTAGACCACCTACAGAAATGGCACTTCAGCTATCGCCCCCCAACACACACCAACCAAAAGCCAATCTGCTGTCTGTTTTACAGCTTGAGAAGCCTCATCTTCTGATGGGCCTTTCTGTGGTAATGAAAGGGAAATTTTTTTTTTCTCCTCTTTGTAAAGATCACGAATAAATGCAGACATCAGGAGGATTATATTACAGAAAACAATTTCTACTACTGAAGCCTGCCAGTGTTTAACTACATAGTGTACAATACCACTCTGAGCTGGCCAGTACACACAGTATCGTAAGAAAAATGTAAAAAAAAAATCAAACTTGCTGTTCATAGATCATTGAGTCTTGGCACTTGCTTAGCTCATGAAAGACAGCTTCACTGACCTCAAATCTGTTTCTCAGTCACTAAGTCCTTTTCTGAAAAATGACTCTGACCATCCTGCCTAGTTAAAGCAATCAAAGAGGCTCAGCTGCCTCACTACTGAGCTGATCAGCTGTTTTCTTCAGTATCTCACAGCTGAGCTTTATGTAGTGGTTGGCAACCCCATCCACGGCAGGGGGGTTGAAACTAGATGATCCTTGAGGTCCTTTTCAACCCAGGCCATTCTATGATTCATGGGCCCCAGAAAATGCAGCAGGCTTCTCCAACAAGAAGCTGCTTGCAGGAGTAACTGGAACTTCAAATGAAACACGCACAATACTGCAACATTTTTTCATCAAAGAAGCTTGAATCTCTGGAAAACCCTGATTTGACTATTTTCTGTATTTTCACGTTATTAAAGTAAGAAACATGAACACATGAAAAAATGCAGATACTATTAATGTTTGAAATATTCACTGCTGAGCTATTATAGGCATACATAACAATTAACATATTTTGTCTGAAATAGGAGATACAGCACACCTCCAGAAACAACATCGTAGATGTTACTGCTGTAAACTATAACTATCATGCATGTTTCATGAAATCAAAAGCATAGTGTCTAAACTACCAGCCTTGCTATTTGCTGAAAAATTTATTAGATCACAAATACTGTTGAACTTGCAGAGTTGCTTTTGCTGAATATTTTGTTGTTGGTGGTGTTTAACTTTGTGTCATGTGTTATTCAGTAACTAAAAAACTAAATTGAAAAAATGTGATGTTAAAGAGTACAGCATGTAAAATTTGTAGCAAAACCTTCAGCCTTTTTGTCTCTCTCTTAAAACTCTTTTACAAGCTGGCTCACCAAAGTAAGGCAAGAAAACTAATGTGTTTTATCCCAAAGTTTACCTGAGTGTAGCACAGAAGAGGAGCATGATCCTGCAACCACTGCTCATTTTTGTTCACCAGTGCTGCAAATTTTACAGTGTACACTACTGCTGAGCACCAATGTTTTCACAATACTGTGAAACTAACTTTGAACAAGACCATGAAAACATCAAAAGAAAGAACAATTTATTATCATACATGTTCATCATTATATGAAAAGCACATTTTTTTCTGAATAACTGTTTGAACTTTAGCTCAAAAAACACATTCTGTCTTTGCATGTTCAAGTTATTAGAGTATAATCTACGTACTCAACTGCCAAGGTGATTTTTGAGGGTTTTTTTTTAAGTTTGCTTTTTTAACTTTTAATCAAAGGGATATAAGACACTAGCTATATTCACAGAGATCTACACTGCATATGCTGTTTTTGCTTTCAAAACTTGTCTTTTATAAAAATATATATGTATTCTCTGTGTTTATGAAATAACTGCTCTCCATAAACTCTCTTATTAGAAATAATGGTACCATTGAGAATACTTTTATTCAAGTACAGTCTGTATCAAGAGAACAAAACATAAATTAATCCAGAAGGGACAACTGCTGAAGAAAATGTGTTAGTTTATCCTCTGGCAGAACCAGAAACACTGTTGTGCGTGTTCTCCATATATAGATGATTATAATTTGACGCAGCACAAACTAAAAGCTTATTGCAGCAATACAATGCATATCAGAAGCCCCAGATCTTCAGTAGATCGCACTGATGCTTATATAAATCTAAAGTAGCTCCCTCACTTCAGTCCTGATCCCTCTTTATAGTCCTTCTGCATTGATCAGGTGGTAAAAAGTAGCCATATATCTGATTTAAACAAGATACTGAGACTTCATCAAATCCCACGAGAAGGAGAGCTGTAAAACCTCTGTGGCACAGAGTTTTTATGCCATAAGGACCTTCCTGGCAAATTCTGTCTGAGAGATGGCACTTCTGAACCGCTTCATCTTAAAGCAAAGGATAAAACTGATTTTAGCTATAACGAAAGCAAAGAAAGTAAAAACATTTGCTTTGAGATTTCCACCACTCTGTCAGCACTTAGAGCTAAGAACTAGCTCCCACAGGGTTAACTCTGGTTACTCCAGAGCAGCCACTCATGCCTCTGAGAGAGAGCCACTCTGAGATAAAATGATAGGCTGCTAGAATTAGGAAGAAGATATTCAAATACTAAACATACCTTTTACATTTGTGTGACATTTCTAGTAAGATCTAAATGTTTCATTCATAAAAGACAGTTTACAACTTAGTTATACTGGCTTGTAGTAACTTACAAAATTTTGAAAAAATATACTGTGTTCAGAGTTGATTGCAATAATTTCATTTGCTCATTCTGCACTCCGCTCAAATTGAAAACAAACACGACCCTAGTCCTGATGTATACCAAAAGCAACTCTTCCACCTAATCGTACAGTTGAAGCTTTACACTGCAAATATGTAACCAGAAGCATCATCAAGCATTATTTCTTTTCCAGTCATTGAACAGCTAACAGAAACAGACTGAAATGGAATGAAACTAAATGTTGTTTCACATAGCTTATCTATCCTTAAGTACTTCACATTCGAGAGACCTTACCTAAAAGATTTTTCATGATTCAGCTTTTGAACTGCCTATGTCAGTTGCCAACACGGAAACAGACTAATAAGCAACTGACTCAAAGATATTATCATTCCTCTTGAAAAAATGAAGTCAAACAATTGCTAGTATGTGTTTTTTGTTTGTTTGTGGTGCAATACCTGGACATCTATACAGCTTTCTTGCCTGTGCAATATCTCCTTTACTTAGACGGGTACGCTGGCCAATGGCAGGTCGTATACCATTATCATCACGGGAAGGGAGAATGGTATCCAGAAACATGCCCCTAAAAAAAAAAATAAATAAAAATAGACCCCCAAAACCCTATCAGGTTTCTGTCATAAAACGTACAGAGTTTGATGCATGAATTATGCAATTATGTAAATCTAAAATTTACATTTAACATAAGTAAGATGGTAACATGCAGAACTTTAAATAGAGAAAACAAGTCAGAAAAATTAATTGGGCTGATAAACCTTAGGCAAAGTAATCAAAAAAGAATCTTTCTTCAGTATATCAATGAAAGCTTTAATATTTCTGTTAGATAACAGAATTGAAAACTCTTACTATTATTTTGATTACACGGGGAAAATGCTCTACTGCTCAGCTCATTATATTGAAAAAATTAATTGTAAAATTAAATAAAAACACAGACATAAGTCCCTGTCACAAAATTCTTAATCACAAAGTTCCTATTTCTAACAAAATTTTAAAAGTCTTAACGTTTGACTTGCATATGTATGAGCAAGTCAGTCCTGCTTGCCAATTCAACTAGAAGTTACCCAGTAATGCTAAGCTATTCCTGGTTTTAGTGGATTATTTTTTTTTCTAATTAATGTCAAACCATTCTTCTGTCAGGTGTTATAACAGATCTAACTCTACTCAAAAGCAGCTGCTGCTGCTTTTGAAATGTAAGTGTTTGCTTGCCAGATTCTGCTTGCTTTACAACAATATATGTCAGCCTACCATATGTGATTTCCATAATATTTACCTTAAATTACTAGGACTAATAGAGAAGCATATTTTGTTCCAAATGTGTAGTTTTATTCAAAATATCCCCAATTTTAAATATGATTCAAAATATTCTGGTAGTCTGAAGTCAATTTTAGAAGAACAAAGATGTTCTGTTATTATGGTATAGGATTTCAAAATCCATAAAATCCAATAAAATATAATTTAACAGATGAATATGTTTCTGTATTCTCTTTTTCTTTAATTTTTAGACACTCTCTTTTGTCCTTGCAGGGCTTGTACTGAAAAGTAAAATTGTTATTTTTACATGTCAATAAAGCAGGCCCAAAAAAACGAATGAATAGCAAGGATCTTTGTAGTTATGAATGCTGTTTATTAATAGAGACCACTTTTTAAATGATAATAAGTGTACAGCTTTGAGTGTTGAGTTACATACTGCTCTATTTACCCAGTCACATTCCTAGTGGGATCACTTGAAATTTTGGAAAAAGAAAAAAAATCAGCTTAGGACATTACATTATGCTGAAGTCTGAAATAAACTACTTATGATATTATTCCGTTTCTAGAAATAAGGGACATTACTAATTAAAAAAAATGTTATCTATCTTTAAATCATAATTGTATTTTCCACTAATTTTTGGTACAATCTGAAATGGATGTCATTACTTTTGTGAAAAATGTGAAAATGATCCTCTCAGATGTCTTACCAATATTTTGGTATGTACTTTAATTAAAGAATAACTGGTAACAGTTTTAATAAAGCATAAACAATATTATCATGTGCGACCAGAACTTAAGAAGTTTTGTGATTTCTCCTACTTATCCAGAGTAGAGTATAACAACAAACAGTTGGCAATATTTCACACTGGGCATGACTCATGCTTTCACGATAAATTACTGCAAATCGATACATGACCTCAGGGTTTGGAAGGTTGTTTTTAAGCAGCATGAATTAACAACCTATTGCACCTTGGGGCAGGGCATGCCCACTCATGGCACTATCAGTTTTTGCCAGCTTAGAAAGTGGTGAGATCAGAGCCCAGAATTCAAATTATCTTATGTTGTCATTGCCCTAAGACTCCGGAGGGTTCCAGCTTGTCAAATTGCTCTATTTTATATAGCTTCTTATAGCTTAAGGTAACTCATCTGTAACTGGATTAAGCAACGTGACTAATATCTACCTCATGTGGCTCAATTCCCATGCTCTTTCTGGACGGGCAACGTTTATGCTGAATACATTCTTTCGTAGTATATATATTTTTTTCAATAATAGTAATCTATCTTGGAGACAATAAAGTTAATCAATGAATGTTATGCTTGTAACAAAGGCTGGTAAGGTTTTTGATGGTCTTCAGTTCATTTCTGAATCTCAGGCTGCCTAGGGATAATTTATTTAATATCCAAACAAAATCGTATTTGCTTTGTATTACATTCCATAAGGACCTTACTTAGGTTTTCTTTCAGAGTTTTTCTTAAATCTATATTACTCCATTAATTTCAGAGAAGTAGAAAGTTGGACTGCAACTTGATATGAAATACAATAGGAAATCAGGTGAAAGACTCCTGCTCTACTTTTTCTCCAGAGCAGGGCTAGCCTAGGAGAACAGCTTGTTGTACAGATTCTCAAATCCATTCAGTGTTTCAGAGAAAGCCCATGAAGTACGCAATGGGCTAGTCTGCAACAGGAGGAAAAAAGCAGAACACCTTATTATATGGATTTGATGACAGTACCAATCTGTACAAACAATACAGAAGGGACTGCAGCCTCTGTTGTACATGGCTGGCTACAGCCCTTTGTGAACGTTGTGGGTTGCATGGTAGATTTCCTACTATCATAATGTGTTCTAGTTGCGTAACTCATAGTAATTCAAAAGTCATGTATCAAAGGACATTTCTCTCCAAGAGAGCAGATCATGTTACACTTAAAAAGCTTAACCATTTCACTCATTTGGTTTTTCTAAATACAAACATGCGTGGAATATAAAGTATTACAAAATGAAGACAAGCATTATGAAATGTTTCCAGATTATCTTGTCTTAAAATCTGAAGAACTGAAACAAGACTAATAGGTTGCTTTGAAACTGAGCAGAAATGAAATGTGTTTAAAAATATAATTAAATTATTCTGACTTAAGCTGTGTTTTGACTGCTGTAAGTATACTACACAACAAGGAATATTTTAAATGATTATGGAATAGATTGAAATAAACAACTAAATAAATAAAATTGCACTTTTAGCATTCACAGAGAGGAATAGAATTAAAAGTCAAAAGGTGTAACCTGAGACTCCAACCTTGAGAAGGTGTTCCTAGCATAGTGCATGATGCTGTCAAAGTCATATGGTTCCCCAAGGGAATTCACCTCTCCAGGCTCCATCTTCAAGAAGTTGTATTCCTGACCTAAGGATGATTGATAATTATTCTCTATAATATCTCTTTTAGAGAAGATCAAAAACCAAAGAGGAAAAGAAAAACATCAAAGATCCTAACCTGATCACTCACTGACATTCATAAATCTCAGTCATCATTTGGAAGTAACTGTACTTTTACTAACTGAGGGAACAGACACATCTGAAATATTTGACATTTAGAAAGATTGTTCTCATTCACCTAATCCATGAAGTCGCCATATATTATGCTATAATTCATGTGGAATCTGGAAAACTTGCTGGCCTGTTTCTTAATTCCAGATGATGATATTATTATTATTGCTTTGACAGCAAGAACTTTTGACAAATCCTCCTTATTTTAGATTCTCTAGACTGATACTAAAGTGACTTTTCTTCAGTGAAGGCTGAGCACCCATGTATTGCAGATACAAGAAAGTCACATTTTCAAGAGTTCAGCTGTTGCAACTTAAAAGTAGAAGAAAGTAATAATAATCAGCTCTCCAGATCCATAATTCTTTGACTTAATCATTCATATAGGGATGCAAAGCACTCCTTACTCCGATTCATATTCATATTGGTGCCTTGCAAAACAAACAAACAAAAAAACAACTGCAGTAGCATTAACATTATTAACCAACTTCATTTGTGTAATATAACAAAAAACAAATACTTTGGCGGACATGATCTGATTTAGTGATTCTCATACTCAGCAAGCGATCCCCAAGTGACACCACAAGTGGTTTCAATCAGAAACTAGAGGGACAACTGAAAGGAGAAAGCAGGATGCAGAGCATGGCACTAATACTGTATTTTCCCCATCATCATATGTGGGACATCATATGGGAATTGGATTTCAGGACTTCAGAGACTCACAGAAGTGCGCATCAGCTGCCAGACTTTCTCCAGTTGGCTCAGAGGTGGCAAACCACAAAATGGCTTAGGTCAGAAGGGACCTTAAAGATCCAGTCACCCCCAATCCCACCGTCATGGGCAGGGTTCTCATAGGATTTATTGCACCTCACGTCTATTTTGTTTTAAAACATTTTCTTTAGGGACAGACAAATAATCTAAGCTATCATTAGACATTTTTTAATTTCATCCCTTCTCAAATCCTGCAGAGAATGGTCAAAATTAGTGTTTCACAAAGACCAGGTGTACTGATGAATGGAAATGGAACATGCCTAGGTTCCTCCCAGCTTGCCCACGTGACACAAGAGTAGGCACAGCATCTAGACTGACACACAGATAACAGAATTTCAAAGTTGAATACCATGGGAACATAGCCACAGACTCAAAGTGTTCAGATTCCCTTCCAGATATCAGCCTTTTAGGCAGCTACACAGGTACCAACATGTTTCTAGTAATCATTCAGTATGACTATGAAAGCAAAAGCCTTTCTCAATCAAGAAAAAAAGGACTAAAAAGGGCTTTAATTGTAACAGTTTCCTTCAAAGTTTTTGAGTATGATTACTATTTCTCTCTTTCTAGCCAGTGATGCTTCGTGGCTTGCTATTTGGCCAGATCTTTAGAAAACACTATATTTTAGTTGCAGTATTTTATTTGTTGTTCACTTGAGATTGGTCTAGCTAAGAGGAATAACAGACAAATACTTATTTCAGCTGTCATTACAGAGCATTCCGTTTTAAAAAACTCAAGCAAATGAAGGAAACAGCAAAAAAAGATCAGATTTTTTTCCCCAAAAATATTTATTAGAACATCTCACCTGGTTGGATGTTTTCTCTAATGATGGTGACATGGTCATCTCGGTCTGGTCGTGTATGTTCATGCCAAAAACCTATCACATGACCCAGTTCATGGACAACTATGCCAAATTTATCACAGTTCTTGCCAATAGATATAGCTTGAGGACCATTTCCCCTTCGACCCACGTAAGAACAGCACCTGTAATTAAAACACAAATACAGATGAATGTTCTCGTGTATTATTCAGGAAATTCAGTTAAAATCTGAGAAAATGCCTTTTAAATATACGCAGCAGAACTACACACTGTGAAGTTTCTGGAGTTTCTCAAACTCTAGAACTAGTGCAGGAATGACAACTTATTATTCAGAATACCTTATAAAGAACATATGCACTATTTTATATTATTTTTTTTTATTCAAGGTCTTCCACAAGATGTTAGTTGTATTTAACAGAACTGCCACTTGTGGTCTTGTACTTTCAAATGACACAGAAATGCATTTGCACTCAAAGAATTAATGAAGTTCACTTTAGCGAAGTAGCATCTCATCCATGTACATCACTGCTTTCTTGCCCACACATCCCCAACAAAGACATTCAGAAGGAACAGGAAAAGGTATGCACACACTTTGCTCCATGCTATACTTCTGCTGTGTGTCTTGAAAGCACTCACCGTAGTCATGGTCACTCAGTTCTGACAAATTTGCTATATTTTGACCTGAAAATTCACCCTTCCTTATTGTCATGGTTTTATGATTTTTGGTTATTGGTATTTCACATCATAACATCATGTAGTGCATTGGGAGTTAAAGAGTTAATGCTCCAGTTCCGTGGATCGTGGATAGTTCCGGCTACCTGGTTCTCAGAAGAAAAGAACTACACTTCCCAGAGGACTTTGCTGTTGTTAGCATTTTCCGCTCAGAGGGAAAGATAAAAACTGTTCACATATCACTCTCCTGCTCATCCCGGCAGCATCTCACTCCCTAGTCGTCCCATCGTCAGCATTAGAGTAAGGCCTACCTTAATTTTGGACACTCTCTCTCATTTTATTGGATTTATTAGCTTAAATTGTAATTATATTGTATTATAGTGTGTTATTTTGCATTCCGATATCTTATTTAGTAAATTAGCTTGCTTCTCCTCAGATTGTTGCTGCTGTTTTGTTTTTAGACCCATCTCCCTACACTTTTTCCCTTTTCCCTTTCCTGGGGCGTGGGTCCGTGGGTCCCCTTGCCCCAGTAGTCATGGAACCAGGCTGAACCTGCCCGTAAACCGCTGACACTTATTAATTCTATTTATAAAATAATGCAAATGAAATGGTAGCCCATGAGTTGTTTTGCATCTGATAGCACACAGTTGAAATAACAGCAGGAAGATATCCTGCTGGAGATGTAATATCCTGTGATGCCACTTAGCAATCTCTCCATATTTTCTTTATTTTTTGTCTGTGGATGATGTATAATGTCATTTGCAACAACTCTGTATGAGGAGGTTGAATGCTCTTAATATGAGTGAACCATTTCCTCTTCCACTCCTGTTTTCTTGCAATAGAAACTTTGGGAACGTTAGTCCCAGAAAGTCACATTTTCACAAAAAAGAAAAAGAAAAGAAAAAAAAATGCTTCACAAGTGCTCTTGTGTTTCATTACTTTTCTGCTGCACTTTCACAAATTATACCATTTCAACATTCACAGTATCAACATTTACCAGAGACGTCTGCTTGCTTTTTCATTAGAAAAGACATCTGCTGACGAAGCCAGTAAAATTGTAGAAAGGGAGAACAGAGCAAATTCTGCAGAAATTGAAGACAATGTCAGATTTAACAATCCAAAACTGTGATTCTCTTTCACCTCAGAAAATCTTAGGTGTTACAAGCCAACATTATATTCCTTAATAATAAAATGAATTCTCATCTCTGCTCTGTAATTCTGCAGTCTGTCAGATGGAGTAGAACTGTGCTGAGTAATTCACCTCCAATTCCTCCTCCTTTAAAAAAAAAAAATTAAAAAATCTGATGTAAGATTTATGTTGTATTTGGCCTTTGAGGAGGTTGATGTTAGCATGGACTATGATCCAATCCTTTATACGTATCTGTGGCCAATAAAGAAAGGGCAGCTATGGGAGTAATTCCAATAATATATTAAATTCTACAGCCTTCAACATTTGCTTTATTCTCCCTTTCAGGTTTTGTGGTGACAAAGAGCTTTCTCTTTGGTTAATCAGCTGGTCATTCAGTCTTGATTGGTCTCTTTCATTGATTTTTTTTGTCTAAAACAACTAAAATTTTAAATCCATTAAATATGAATATTAGAGGACTACAGTCATGACACTTCAGCTTGTAATATCTGTCCTTGGTAAACAAACACTTGTTTTGCACTGGCAAATAAAATGAAGGATAGCTATATAAAAAAAACAACAGTAATATCATAAAATTATAAAAGCCATGCCATCCATTTTATAGAGTAAATGTTATAACAGCCTCAGAGAGTTGTATGAAGAGTTTTAAATCTGTCTTTAAAATACAGTTGGGAAAATAAATTTTCACATTATAATCATTTCTTGTTATCCTGACTGGTTCTCAAACATTACTGCACTAAAAACAAGTGTAACTTATAACTCTTTCTTTCCTGCTTTAGGTAGTTCCAAGCATAGGTATGAATCACCATTTTCCTTGGCCTAAGTACAGAATTAGGCTCTGTGCTCTAGCTCTGGTTGTGCCATAATGTGACTTTCACTCTTCAATTTTTTAAGGTGTTTTCTAGTGACTACTTAAAAAGCAACGGACATGTAGACTCTTCGGTATTTTTCTGTGCACTGCAGATTTATGTGCTACTCCTCCACAACATAACAAAAGAAAATAAATAACACCAGTATATTCATTTCCATACTCTATATAAACTGCAGTAATATAAAACAAGTGTGTACAATATGTGGTATAGAAATAAGCACTGATATAAATAATAGTAGCGGAAGTACCGCCTTAAGATATGCCCTAAAAATACAACACAGGCAATAAAATGGAGTGACAAAGAGAAGAAATAAGATTAAAATAAAAAACTAGAGTAATTACACTACTTTATCTCATGATTCCATTGTGGATTTCACCTTTGCACCTAACACATTGATATGGTTTTGTTTAACATATTTTTCAGACCTCATGTTTGCAGAATAAATATTATTGCTACAAGTAAATATCTAGACATAATTAAAGCACTACAACATTTTCATTGTCTTTATTGCCTGGGTATTTATCTTTCAGTAGCACCTTACCTATTTGAATAGCTTTCTATTAGCATAAGGAAATTACCAAAGATCATACAACTCATGTTTACTACAAAAAGTGTCTGTCAAATAATAACGCTTTGGATCCGAAAGGAGATTTGTTTTTAAATTTTGTACACAATATTATTTACTGTCACATCCTATTACAGAGGGAATGGCTGAGGACAGACACTGTCAAAAGTAGCGGAATCTGCACAACTTCATTCTCAGAAAACTTCATTAATTTTAAAAGACACTAAAGAACTTCTGCTCTCAGTGTTGAATTCTGAATTCATTGGCATAGGCAGTCATTTTATGGTCACCAAATCAATTTGTCAAGCACAGTCTTAGGCCCCAGACTTCAAATCTTCTAGAAAATATTCATCCTTTGCTTTGAAATGAGTACTAAGGTTTGGCATTCACCTTGGCAGTCTACTGGAAGTCATGGCAGAAAACAAGATCAATCAGATGAAGTAATCCACATTCTGTAAGTGGATGTCACCCTTTCCATATTAGTTGAAATTACTGAGTTAAGGTTCTCTACCTGTGCTAAAGTTGTGCACATCATTATTGTAATTATGCTATATGAGTCTTGGGCAAAAAAGTACACTGACTATGCTTGATGGTTACTCTACAGACTGAAAAGTAAAAAACACAATCTGTGAACATTCTAAATTTGGATAGAGTACTAAATACGGGAGAAAAACAAAAACACAACAGATTTTGTTTAATTCTGGTTGGAAGGGATCTGTGGAGTACTTTAGTTCAACTTCCTGCTCAAAACAGTCAGATCTCAAGTCAGACCTCAGCTGTACAGGGGTTTATCCAGCTAAGTTTTGAAAACATCAAAGAACAGAGACAGCACAGCCTCTCTGAGCAATCAGCTTCCATGTTTGGCTGTCCATACTGTGGAAAAAAAAATAGATACGGTCAGATTCCTTCTTTCTTCATCTTCTGCCTGTTAGTTTGCATCCTCCCACCAAGCATCATCCTAAAAAGTCTGTCTCTCTCTTCATGTTTCCTTCTCTGTAGGAACTGAAGGTTGCTGTTGCATACATCAGAAGCCATGTCTTTTCCAAGTGAACAAATTCTGCACGCTCAGCGTCTTCTCACAGGACTAACACACCTGAGCACCTGGGCAGCCCTCTGCTAAAGACCTTCCAGGTAATTAATATCATTCTTATATGTAGTCTTTACCTATCATCTAGAAAGTGCCAAGCAGAGAAGGACAACTCCTTTCCATGAAAGGCTGTTCTTTCAGCCTCAGATGCTGCCTGCTGCCTTTGCTGCCAAGGCCAGCTTGTGCCTAACCACTGCCTGAGAACTTTCCCCACAGAGCTGCACATCCCAGCTGCACAGCTTCGAATTCAGCCCTGTTGAACTTCATTTAAAAGTTTGTAAAAAAGAAGAAGGTGGGCATTACCAACACGTTTTGTGGCTTTGGGCATCTTATTGGATACTTTTAAAAGATGTTTTCTTCTTAGGAAAAAAAAAAAAGAGAGAGAGAGAAAGAATGAAAAGGATACAGAACACTTCTGTATCCTGTAGGACACAAAATACTTAGGACACCTAAGACCTGGCACAATTAGAATTAATGTTCTAAATACTCAGATATGGAATATGCATATGTATGTTTGTAGGCATGTATTTGCAGGTGAAGGTAAACTGTAAAATATTTATGCTTAGAAACAATATAAGCCTACTGAATAACAACAGTAATAATAACAGTAATAATAACTACAAAAACAAAACCACCACCACCAACAACAAAAACAGCCAGTTGCATATGGCAATTTCCCTAAAATTCGCAAAGTAACTGTTCTAAGTTCTTCCCAGAAATTATAAACGAATTTCTTTAGTATTTCTTTACAGCCTAACAAAAATTAGAATTAATACAAGTCTTAAAATAACAGTAACAGTACATACTCGTAGAGGGTCATGAGGATTTGTTGGATTGAGCATCACGTCAAGCACATCAGACTCATCCAATTAAGCTGCAAGAGTCTGGTCACTGCAACAACTGCACTGAGGTATAAGGTAAGAAAAACTAAAATAAATCAATATACCTATGAAAGAAATTAATTTGCATCATCTTGAGTCTGATCCCAGGTGTGTCTGGCAAAAGGCCAAGACTTCTTTATGCTTTATAAGCATTTTTCATGCTCCTTAAACTGACTCAACTGACAGAATTCAAAGCGCCTGATCTCTTTAATCTTTATTGCACCAGACAGCAGTTAGAGACAGTAACTATTTATGAATCTCTAATTCCATTTAATTGGTCTAGCTGATCAACGATGGAGAGCAAAGAGAAACAAATGACAGAGAAAGTAAAGTGATTGGAACAATACATACTTTCTTTCAAGTAATACTATTTCATAGGCACTGTCAAAAATGCTCTTAAATCAATGTAAAGAAAGCGAATCCCATGTGGTCACAATGTTGCACTTTTTAAGCATTATTACATTCTTTGCCATGTAACAGAACACAACATCAGCCTGCCATGGCACAAACTGCATGAAGCTGTGGATTAAAAACTGCAGAACTTCATAAGCACACCAGGACTGCATATCACCACTTACTCATTACACAAAGTGAAAGATTTATGTTCTTTATAAAGCAGATATTGGCTATGACCCAGCTTCATGGCAGGGATCAATCAGTGCTCATTACTAAATGTCCTAACTCACGGTCCTAAGATCTGTTTTGAGAGCAGAAGTAGTTACTGCTCCTTCATCTGCTTGATGGAGATAACCACACCAGTATCACAAACAGCTACTACGATGCATTCTTTAGTTATCAGTTTCTCATCCCAGTTTACTAATCCTTCAGTTCTTGTTAATACACCATGTTATGGGCCATGACAGCAGAAGAGGATAACTATCACCCGTTGTGCAAGCCATGCCACCACCTGTAGAGCAGCAGTGTTGGCTGCTCTGGGCAGGAAGAGTGCCAGCTGCTAGAGCTAATAATCACCTGAGAGCAAGAACCAACCCCAACACCAAAAAAGATTACTGAACACAACTCCGAAGTACTTCTCTTTCCATAAAAGTGACTGTGCACCTTTCTGAGCAGGTAAACTTTCTACAAGCTAAAAATGCTGCAGAAGTATGTATAGGGTAACAGCTTTACCTATTTTGCTAACTTTAAGCATTTGCCTGTAATGTGTATTAACAGTATGTGTATTATGGAGGGTACAGCACCGATTGCAGTAAGTTATCTAAAGTTTGTCACAAGAAGTAGTTAAGTCTTCTGATGGAGAACAAAAGTTACCACAGTCAGATCAAAGGCATGCTGAAATACCAGAGCAATATGACTAATTGTTCTGTTCTCTTTCCTTTTTATTTTTTGTCTTGCTATATAAAAAGAAGCTTGAACTTTTAGTTAGAATTTTTATTAAGAGCATGTGACTAGAGGTCATTCTAGTTTGCTGACTCCCCCCTCTTTTTTTTTTTTTTTTTGGCTTTGCAGACAGAGAAATATACTGACTGTATCTTCAGGCACTTTCTATCTGATAGGCAGAAACATGAGTATGGAGAAGACAAACATTATTTGGAATCTGATTACAGAATAGATTTTTACTTGCTCTAATCAGCTAGCTGCATCAAAATTTGTTTTAGCATATATTAACTCCAGTGTACGTTGCTTTGGCAGAAGAATCACAAATAACATTTTCTTAATACAGTATTCTTATTTTCACATCTGCAGCTAATGGGCACAAATGACTATCATAATAAAAAAAATTCAAACTACTAAATTAGTTCTTCAGAAACATCTTTTCAACAATAAACTGCTCTCAAAATCATAAAAAATACACAATGACAAATAATTGTAGTTTAAGACTACAGAAAATGAAACTATAGCGATGGAGGGGAGGCATCCAGCCATAGAGATTTCAATTTTCTTCCCATATAAACCTCAGAAGTAAAGTACAGAAATCTGGTATAAAAGGGAGTACAAAGTTCATTGAAATAATATATATATACAAAATGAAAATTGATTATATGATCTTTAAACTTGCAGTCTGAGAAAAGTCTGCTAAATACAATGCAAATAAGCCTGGAATTGACAATGACTTGAACAGATTAGAGAGGAGATGTGGAAAGGGAAATACAGCACTATTTAGTGTCCAGAGAAGTGCAAAAGGTGATGCATGTTGGGCAGGGAACCAGTGACTGAGTACCGGGGCTGTGGAAAGAACTAAGGAGTGTAATGGGAGTTATGTCGCAACCAACCACAAGATAAAGGTGGCAAGCATTGAGAAACAGATTGCTCAGCTACATAAGAGAACAGAGAGACAGCAAAATCTGAATTAACTCTAGCATTCGCTGAGCAAAAGTAATGATTCATCGCAACAAGTACGTCCTCTTTTTGAGTCCTCAATTTCAAGAAAGATATGGAGTAGTCAAAAAAATTTCAAAGAAAATAAAAAGGTGATCAAAGTCCTAGAAAATATGACTTAGCAGGAATGTTTAAATGAATTGGACATTTTCTAGCCTAAAAGAAAATGGAACTGAGGATGGACATAATAAGAGTCTCCAAGTATATGATAAATTCCTTCAAACAAAAAAAAATAGGAATTATTTGTTTTCT
The DNA here is from genome assembly GCF_002078875.1 of Numida meleagris. Taxonomy (NCBI): domain Eukaryota; kingdom Metazoa; phylum Chordata; class Aves; order Galliformes; family Numididae; genus Numida; species Numida meleagris. Next base: position 28,655,156 of record NC_034412.1, on the reverse strand, counting down.
ATGGTAATGGTGAGAAGGAAAAGAAGTTGATCTTCAATTGCAGCAAGAAATACCTATTTTTGTTATGACTGAAAATATTGCCATCAACATCCTAAAATTCTCACATTAAGGATACCGCAGCAACGTACTTCCTAGCAGGCTGTGAAGTATTCATTCTACATGTTTTTAGAAACAAGTCAGACAAGCATATTTCAGGAATGTCACAGATATAGCTGTTTCCATCTTAAGGATGCTTAGATATCCTTCTGAGATTCCTTGCAGTCCTGTAGGCTTATGATAACAAAAACTTCTCTCATACATTGTTGATAAGCAAACTCTCAGCTGTCGAAAGCTCATATTTCTACCTCTGATAACTAGCTGCTCTATTTAAAATACGCTTTTTTTCCATCACTGCCCTTCTGGGCAGAGCTTCCCATGAACTACTGCAAGTAATGCATTATGCTCCTTCGAAATATCCTTGATGTTTACAAAAGCTCAATGACACTTCAGTTGTTAGTGTACTGTTACTGTCATCTGAGACGTTTGCAGATATTGCCACATGAATTTCCATATATATATGGCTGTATCCACTTTGTTTCATGAGATACGCTATGTTTTGACTAAGTGCTCTTTGTGGCAGGGTTTATCATTTAGTTTTTATTTCAGACAGTGCTGAGCACAATAAAGTTTCCCTCATCTGTGAATGTTAACTACCATGGTACTAGTAACAATAATGACACAATGTGCTAACAAACCAACACAGCAGGGTACCATGGGAAAGAACAGAGATTCATTTCAAAATGACTGGCCATGTGGCAGAAGGTGTTTGCAGATGGTTTGGTGTCACTTTTGTCTGTGCTCTTTCCATGGAAAATTCTGCATCAGCATTGTATACAAGTGGTGAGCGCATCGTAGTTTCTGTCCACCCAGAGAAGATATACTCTGATTTATCTGGCACTTTCTGAAACAGCTTATGGAATCAGAACCCAAAAAAGGTCTTTCGGTTTAGCCTAGGTTTTTCATCACTGGCAGCCACAATTTCCCTTGTTCTTAATCCTAAAACTGTTACAGACTTCATTAGGCGTTTGTTGTATGTAAAGCATCCACCAATAAAACAACACTGATCGCAAAGGATAATGGTGACTTTGAATATAGATGCTGACTATACTCCAGCTTTCTGGTTTGAACTTGTTATAATCCACCCTTCACCTTGTAGTGACTTCATCTTATGAAGGATGAGCCAAACAATAAAGTTGCAGAATTTACCTTTCATGAAACAGAGGTCGCTGTAGATATACCCACACTTCTCTTCCTAACATGCCTGCAATCATTTACCTCTTTCACATTTTCTGTTTAAATTTACATTGTTTTTTACATCACCGAGAACAGGCAGCCAGCATTATTATTCTTTACTTCCCATTTTTCTTCCAGCTATTTGTTAGTATTCTCTATCTTAGGAGTTGCAGTGCTAACTAAGCAATAATAGCCATGCCGGTTGAGAACAGAAGTCCATTTAATTTGTCAGTTTGTAACAGGGTTCTACAGCAGTCCTAAAGACAAGCTAATAAGCATTCCCCCAGAATACGTTCCCACACTGCAAGCATCTAAGGCTCAGAGAAGGATGTCAGGGATATTTTAAGCAGACAAGTCTACACGTAATCTTACGGACTATAGTAAAGTACATTCAGCATCATACCTACAATGTAAGGAGATTCCAAAACTTCCCTTCACAACCTTATCCCATAAAACTTAGAAAGTATACATGCAAAGTGCTCATTGATCAGGAAGTCAGCAAGACAGACAGCTATTCCCTTTGGAGCTTATATCCCAAACAGAAGCAGACTATCCTAAGTACAGTATTTCCACACCTAGTGAGTTTTCCTCTCAGAAAACAAACACAGTGCCTGCAGGCAGTTCACTGACCACTATATTAAATTAAGGTTTCTGAGTGCAATAAATAACAAACATAACTGGCAGATATATTTGTAAGCAGAAATATCTGAGGATCAGAAGTGATTGACTGAAAGCTGTACTAATGAATGACAAAACTCGTTTTGTTCATTTTCACATGTCAGTGACCTGGAAGAAGGAACTGCAAAGGCTTATAAATTTGCTGATTAAACAAATCTGAGCAAGGACAGTCAATGCAATAAAAGATTCTTAATTGCAATTAAGCACAGTTAAGCTGGAAAAAGGACAGGGATAGGTGTTCATACTTGATTCAGCAGCGAACATGTGATATGGAGAAAACAACCAATAAACAAGCAATTAGCCTGAAACACCTTCAGAACAAGATATGTAAATATTACAAGTATTACAAAGTCAAATATAAAATCTCATCTCTGTTTATCTAGTAAGATAATTTCATTTAGCAATATCTGAGAGGCACAACTTCAATAAGCACTACTTTCAATTAACCCACAGCCAAGTAGAACAGATGCATCGTTTAAATACAGTAACTTCCCTGTAAAGTATATATTCACTAACAACTGCAAAGCTGAGAAATATGTCCAAACACAAGAAGTGTGACTATTTGTTAACATACAGACACACTTACCCACATGGTCGGTATGTAAATACAATATAGCTTTCTTCATCACTTCTTTCAATAAATGTAACACATGTGTACTTTTCCCAGTGTCGCATAGCTTGTTTGAACATGGCGCGCTGGGTGCCTGAAAGAATTGCATGACATGAGAGACTTTCCTAACTGCTCCTTGCTCCTTAAAGTCAGATTTTAATACTAGGACTATAGGCCTGTAAGGAGTTACTTGACCATGAGTCCAGTGTCACAGCAGTTCCATATACTGCGAAACTCCAATTGAAGGGTCATTCAGATCATTAGCTTGCCATAATGTAACTGCCTGCAAGGGGACCACTACTGACTGACACACCCTAGCAAACATAAAACCTGCAATAAAAAGCACAGCTATGTTACACAGGAGGAAGATAACAAAAGAAATTTAGTGTGGCTTATGTGTCTGCATTTGTATATTTGCTAAGCAATTTCCCAGACTAAATTATAAAGTGGGCAACAATAGAAAGAAAGGGGGGGAAAGGGGAAAAAAAGAAAAAAAAGGACAACTGAAAAATCCTTGGTTCCTATCTATCTAGTCAGAAAATAAATCGATGGATAAATTCCTATAGTCTTCAAATCTGGAGACTAATTTAACGTCAGCCATGTGAACAGGCACACCAATCAAAGCATCTGAATTTAATAATGTTGTCTTGAGTAGGGACCAATTTCCAATTCTTTAACATCCATACCTTTCAGAAATCAAATTATTCACCAAAAGGGGAAAAATGTATTTTGTCACTATATTAAGCATACTTAGATATTTGTTTTAAAAGGAGAAACACATTCAGAAACAGTCTAGATGCAGAAGAAGCCAAGCCAGGTCTCCACAGAGCTCAAGGCCCTGTGCATGCCGGCTGCCCATACAGTGCTTCAAGTAGCACAGCAAAGCAACTTCATTGCGTAATAAAAGACAAGGCTTATTAACTTAGAGACAGTACCTGAGAATATTGCATCTGAGCTAGAAATCCACAAAGAACTGTACTACTCAGCATGAATTTGCTGGTAGAAATACATCCACCTTGCATTCTTTCAAAGCTACATTTCAGCACAGGATAATTCAGGGCGTGGGTGATGTTTGTTTGTTTTTTAAAATGCTTTAAACTTAAGAAAGACAACAAAACCTCAAAGTTTATAAAAACAATGGGTTCAATCATGTCATGATCCTAAGAATTAGGCTATTTCAGCCTATATTGCTGTTTTATTATTATGCAATGTTCATCAAGCTTTAAAACTTACCTTTCTTTATGAAAAAAAGTAAAACGTTTAGCATGTAAATCTTTTACTTAGTTTACTAACATTCTTCCAAGAGATTGCAATCCGAAAGCAAAGGTTACATACTCCATAAATACCCAGACTAAATTTTAAATTTTACTGTAACAGTTTGTTTGGAAATGTCTCTGATTTCTTTGTATACATGTGCATACAACTTGTGTGAATTTGCATGTTTCTTTAGGCTTCCTGTATTATAGTGCACAATAAGATGCTGTTATGTATCTTTTCCCATCCACCTTCATTTTTCCTCTGTCTTCCTTTTTGTTTTAAATTACTGATTATTTCCACACTGATATTGATCCACTTACATTTTTGAGGAATAATAAATATTCTACACTTTTTCTAAAGTTTCATGCTAAGAATTACATACAAATGTTGTAGTCAGCTTTTCTTTTTGTCATGTAAATATTTAAGTACCTGTTTGAAAACCAAATTGAGGAATTACAAAATACATTTAAGTCATTTAATTGAGTGAAATCAGATTAGCAAAATACACGTCCCAGCAGTTAATTCTGTTATATTCTTAAAACTAAATATACATGGTTTTTTTTTTAATAAAACAAGTTTCATAACATTCTGTTACTTAGGCTCCTGAAAACAAACATATAACAAAATATATTAGGCAAACAGCCTTCCCTCTCTAAAACATACCTAAATATCTTTATTACACAGCTTGTCTTTGGGAACAACTTATTAAAGGATGTCTAACATTTTCAAAACAGATGTACTTCTGGCCTGATGCTACAGAAGTCTTTCCACAGTGTGACTTTACTAAAAATAAATAAATAAATAAATAAAAACAAGTAAACTATATTCTTTCTCTCTATATAAAGCTCAAAACTTACCAGTGAAATTTCCACCTATTACATATGGAATGACACCCCCTGGCCATATTCTTTCTGTTCGTGATGTAGCAGCTCTGGGAAATCTGTTCTTTTCATTTTTCCCTGAGAATTTTACTGTGGTTCTTCCTTTAGATGTATTATTTTGCTCAAAGCCTGTAATGATAATTAAAACACTACTTGAGATCATTAAAAAGGAAAAAAAAAAAAAAAGAAGAAGAAAGAGAGAACCATTATTGAATTATTATTTTCCATGAGGTCAAAGTCAGACTATTTTATTATTTCTCTCTGTCCTTTAAAAATAGGACACTACTATTATCCAGCAATCTATTACTACTTGGTTTTCTTGACAGGGTTTGAAATGGTGTGTCTAAACCTTCAACTTTCAAACATGTCTAAAGTAACAATTTGCACAATTTTATTGACTGAAAGAATCACTGTCTGCATAATTGTATCTAAAATTTATCATCTAACAACAATAATAATAATAAAAACACACTTCCTGGTTTTGGTGTGTTTTTGTTGTTGTTGTTCTTATTGTTGTTTGGGGTGGTTTTTTTTTGTTTGTTTGTTTTTGTTTTGCTATCCCTCTCAATTTTATTCCTTGATCTGGAAAAAAATCAAGTGCATCAAGGCTATCCTTAGAGCAATGGACAGGAAGAAGGCCATTATATTTGCTTTCATTATCATGAACTGTCAGATAAATTGTTAGATAAACTGTTAGATAAATTGTTTGCAAAGAAAACTGTATACTTACAGAAAAACTCACAGTTAATTTCTCCTTCTGATCTCCATTATTTGTGGCTATTACCAGTAGGCACAACATTCTCAGATGGAAATCTTATTTCCAGTTTCATAATAACCCTATAACACTTCAGGACGTCAGCATATATTTTGCCCAAATGAGGTTTTGGACCCCTCTGGATAAGCATTACTCATAGATGGAAGTTGGAAGATCAAGAAAAGCCTACTGTTTTGAGAGATTGTCCATCATCCTTCCCATTACAGGAAATGTAAATCAGCTAAAAATTACTATGACTACAGAAAAGGATAAGGATAGCTAGACTGGGACACCATAATAAAGTTAGCTGTCCTCTTCTGAAGCAATCTGTAAGTTAGTATGGGCATCAGTGAACCTGACTAAAATGAATCACTTGAAAAATAGCCAACAAGCCCTACTCAGTGTGGCCAACAAGCTTCCCTCGTGGAATAAGACACACACCTTCCCTTTGTGATACCAGTTCTAGCTAAACATTACTGGGTATGTCAGGCTGTGCTATAAGGATCAGGGAAAACGTCTAGGGCACAGTCATGCCTCGATGCCTTGGAATAGCTCCAGGGCTGGGAGAGCAGTAGAAGGAAAAAGCAAAAGAAGCTACAGAATAAGGCAGGGAGAACGTTCTTCATGCATGAGGAATGTCTAGCTTTGTATCAATTAACATATAAACTATATCAGAAATTATATAGAAAATATCACTCAGGTAAAGCAAATGACTTACCCTTGCATTAAATAAGTGTGTAAATGAGAATTACAAAGCAGCCAACAACACAGATAGAAATTTCAACAGAAGAAAAACTACTGGTAAACTTAATATGCAGTCATTATTGAACTATCTGAAACATTAATATTGGTGATTTAAAATTCTTACCTACTTCCTTCAAACTACAGGTAGTATGACGTTTCAGCCAAGTTACATATACAAAAGACAACAAGCTCTTATGCAATACTGAAATGTCATAAAAAAAGAAGATTATATACCAGCGAGTAATGGCAAAGTCAGTTAGAGTGTTCTGGTTTACCTTACAAGATACACACCGATGCATTTAGACACAATGTAGTGTGATTAAAATGCAGTTTTACATATTTTCCTTTGAGAAGCTGAGATTCCATAACATTAAAAGGACATCTTCTTGCATCAAATATGGTGAATGTACTTGACCAGCATTAATGGGGATTTCACTGATACAGCGTGCTGAATTCAAATGCATTCATACTGATGGAAGTATGACGTGTTTATTCACATTTTAATATTCATAATTTTAATATGAAAGGTAAAAGCACATATTTTAGCTTCCAGTTCTTATACAAGAAATAGAACTCTAAGAACATGCAATGAAGAGCTAATCTCTTCATTTCTATTCCTGTACTGTTTAGTTTCAAGTTTGCTTATGCCAACAGTAATACAGAGATACTTTGTTAAAGCATTGTAACTATTAATGTTTATGTTACATCATCACACCAAGCAACCTGATAATTTAAACAGTGAAAATACCAGAGCCAAATCTTCTTATCCTTTCTATAAGCTGATAGAGGGCACTTTGTTTTTTTGACATCCCATGCTCTCCAAAGCCACCTTTAAAAACAAAAGAAGAAAAGAAAGCATTTAGAAAAGTTAAGAACACGGAAGCTTACACCTACAGGAACTGTATGGCCAGAGAAAATTAGGAAGTATCCTTTAAGAACTGCTATGTGTCTTTAAGGAAGCTTAACATTCTTGAACGACTTGCCTACAAATTCTTCAAAGTATTCTTGACAATGAAAGAAAAAGACCTTTTTAGCTAACTTTTTTCCTAATATGCATTCCAGAATGTAAGCCAGCATGTCTTTGTTATTCAGACAAGTCATGGTAATTACATCATTTAACTATTATTTGGAGCCTTTTTTTTTTTTTCCCCTCTTTCTTGTGACATTGACATCCTCTGAGCTATACTGATAGATAGCTAAAAGCCCGACTCTCACAAAAGTTTCCTAAATGGATGCCATATGCCATAATCTTCCTGTTTGAAGGAAAAGGAAAGGGTGAAAGGAAAACCCAAAGTTTCATCAAGAAAAACAGACAAAAAAAAGCCACTTTAATATGTCTGATTGTACCATGAAAGTTTTGGCTTTCTTTGTCAACGTATAAATGAATGTGCAATGCACTCTCAAAGGCTTTGAAATATCACATGCTGCTGTGTATCGCAATAAGAACTTACCAGCACACATGTGTGTCAGTTTGGTAATCAATGAGCAACAAAAATTCAACTAATAAATAGTTGATTTTAACATCTATCATGTTATTTTAAGAAATGTACAACATTTCTGAATTTAGCACATATATTAGATGCGCGTCACACACCACCTTCGCACCTAATTCTGCTGTGGTTGCAAGTGGCTTTGAAAATACCAGTAAGCCCAAAGAAAGAGCACCAATAACACCACACAGGCTGATAAATCATCAGAATTGTTAAGAAGGTTTTGAGAGTTTTCCAAGTTTGTAATAGCTTATATTTAACACTTAATATCTGCCATAGGACAAACTACTCATGCAACACCAGAAGAAAGATAGAAACAAGGAAACCACTGAAACCTTCAACCACCACAGACCTTTCCCAATTTCCCACTAAAATTTTCAGCATATATGTGGAAAATATATTTCTTAAGATGCAACTTAAAATCATACCATATAAGGCAAGCAAGTTTGTGGGTTGCTCAGTGAATAACAATGTGCCTAATTATTTGGATTACTCTGTCACATATTTGCTAGCTCTCTTGAGACAAATTTTCCAAATTTTTTTAAACATTTTAGGTAGATGAGGTAATAGTTCAACACATTCCTTCCCAACGAGTTATATGATTAACTGCAATATACAGTAAAGAGAATGTAACCATTCAATTGCTTGTATTGGTCATTCTTCATGCAACTGTCTCTAATGTTAACATTCATGTCATAAAAATGCAGATGGAGTCCAAACAAATATAAAATAAGTTTTGTAAAAAAAAAAAAAGAAAAAGAAAAAGAAAAAAAAAACAGTAACTTTAACAGATGCAGTAGAAAAAATACTCAATTTTTTACTGAAAGAAATTATTTATAGAAAAATATTCAAGTATCATTACTTTGATAACACAGCCTATGTAATCCATTCAGCGGAAAAAAAATGAAGAAGTACCTTACATAACTAGTCTGGCTTATATGGATAATTTACAGTCTTGCCAAACTGCAGTCTAGTATATATATATTTATTTATTTTTAATCATGTTTGCAGCATATTTTTGTACTTCAGGCAGCAGCAGAAACATCCAAAAACTTTTGTCAGATAGCACTTATAATAGAGTACACAGCAATGTTATAATCTTTTGCTGTTGCTTCCATTCACAATAATTATATATATTCCATGAATAAAACAAGATGCACAGAGTAAGCATCTGATCTTGCAAATCCAAACCATCATTCTCACCAAAATGATTAGTCACAAAATGTAGATCAGAGCCTGTTAGCTCAGGATTTTAATTAGAAGTTGCAAAGAAAAATGCAACTCTCCAATTCCATCTTGATAGTTTATGCCCAAGTACTTAACCTTTCTAAGTGATGTCACGTGTATTTTTGAGAATCAACAACAGAATCAACAACAGAAGTAGGAAACCATTCTTGTTATTAATTGTCATAGTATTTGTAAGGAAGATAAACTCCTAATTTGTTTCATATTTAGCAGCCATTTTACCTTCCTTTCCAAGTTACTATCTAATATTAATTAGCTGGTTGTTGGTAATTTCTTTTAGATATTTTGCAGTTTGCAAAAATCAGCCAAACTCCAACTTACGTATCAAAATGTGCTAAACATGGGAAATTACATATGTGATGCTTAAAAAAAAGACTTCTCCAACTCTGTTTCAAAAAAAGTGAAGATTGCCAAATGTTCATTGATAAGTGGTACAAAAACAGTAATTTCAGCAGAGTTTGTTCTCCGAAGTCCCTTTTCCACTGATAATTTCATTTGCATTGATGTTCTTGTCCAATAAGGGTAGGCAAATTTGATCCAACTGCATTAGTAATCCTTGGTAGGATAACTCAATATCCTGAATAAGATACTGTTGACAGGCAAAGATAATGTGCAAATCTCAAGACAAGTAAGTAAAGAAAATTAAATAGAGAACGTAAAACATTATAATAACAGCTTAAAAATCAATATGCTTTAACAACAACGAGAGAGAGCGAGCGCGCGCGCGAGAGAGAGAAAGCATGCGCGAGAGAGATGGTTGGAGTTAAGAGGGAAAGATACAGAAGTAAAAGGAAGATCAGCAGGCCAAAGAAATCACTTGACTGAATGCACTTTCAGGGGAAATAAGTGACCTCGCTGTCTACATTCTCAGCAAATCTAGCGGCTGAAATATTTTCAAAGTCAATTAAAAGTATTTTGTTAGAGGAGGTGGGGGAGAAGGAAACCACTGACAACATTTTAAAACCCAGCCTTGATCTAGAAAAGAAACAAGTGGTACTAAAAGGAGATAAAATAAATTTTCAGGATATTAAAACAATGGTTTTATCACATCATCTAACTAAAATGGACAGTTGAACTAACCTATTTATATCTACATAGAGAGGTTAAAATGAAAAATGCTTCTTTTGTCTGTAAAATTCCTTTCTGCTCATTCCCCAAAATGATCCTTATTTTCTAATATTAGGAATCATCAAGGTAAGAGTAGTTGAGTTCAGCAACTCACTGAACATGTGTAACAGAAAACAAATTTCAGCTATACATGTATAGATTTTCTACTATGCATAAATATTCTCTTCCGCACCTTTCCCTCTTTGATTTTTTAGTATTATATTCTGAAAGTTTACCCATTCTTGAGTTTACAAATCACAGCCTGATAGCATGGCTATTTTCACTCATGAGGTAGACAGCTATTTAGACATGGACTATTTTTTTCCACATACACACATACATATATTTACAAATGAATAATATCTCTTTATCTGTTTGTCTGAAAATTAATCAGATTGCAGTGTCTGGCACTAAGGCACTGTACGTGACAAGGCAAATTATAGCAAGTATAACAATGTTCTTGTGCTGCTTCTAGTGTGTAGATCTGAATTTAACAACAAAAACAACAACAAAAGATGCTGTTGGAATTCTAGAATTCCAGTCTCTCCTCCAGAATTCCACATACTTTTTTCCACAGGGAATCTCAGCCCCGCTATCAGGAACTTGCAGTTCAAAGCAAAGCTTTGTACAGCTTCCTTTCCCACATAACTACCTGCAGAGAAGACTGGCAGAGACTCCTCCCAGCTTCTGTTCTCTGGTTCAACAAGTTTTTTTGTTGTTTGTTTGCTTTTTAAGCTAGAAATTCAGGAATAAGGAATACAATTAAATTTTCCCCTTTGCTTCACTAAAACCAGTTTGTGCTAATTGCTGAGTAATTTTTTAAACTGTAAATGAAACTATTATTGACAAAGTTTTAAAACAGTGACTGCCTTCTATTCAGAAGTAAATAAAAGATAAAAATAAGTTAAAAAGCAAGCTTGAAATATCATACCTGTGTTATGGCCAAGTCTTTCATTGGAGTGCTGCGTAAGGTCAATTGTCCTGTCAATTTGAAAGATTTTTAAGTCTTCATCATCTAAGGCAATATCTCCCCAAAAGACAGCTTTAAATAAAAAAGAGCTCAATTTAATTTAAGAATTTATTTTGACATCAAAACCAATCTGAAGACAACATTGTCATGTTATAAACCTTAGGAAAATACATGACAAATATACATTCATATTAAATACATTTTTGTATTGATTTTTCTTTTTATAAAAAGAAAGAAAACTAAGAAAAAGATGAATCATCTGTTTCAGTATTCTCATACATTTTACAGGCTAATTTCTTTAGTAATTGGATAAATGCCATCATATAAATGTAACATCAATCAATTAATAAATTTTCATAATATCTAATGATTTCTACGTGTAAATAGAGCAGAGGAGACTAAGAATCACTGAAAGACATGAACATTTGAAGTACAAAGCTAAAAAATGAACAATACTAAAAAAAAAAAATACACTCTATTTTTCCCAACAGCCTCCTGAAAATAACTGAAGTCATTTTTAACGTTCCAGTTAATTTCTGTATTACATTACGTTTGCATCAGAGAATTGATACGATTATCTGTTTTCTTTTAATCTCAGTGGAAAAACAAAATATATATGTTTCTCATTATCCTCTTAATTTATTTATATGCTGTCCTTAGATGTTTAATCTCACTACAAGGATTCCTTAAGAAACTTTACTTTTCAAAACTCCATTCTCTTTCACCTTCTTTTTTTCATCCTTTCCTAAGCCTTTTTGGTGTGTTTCTTCTTTTCTCTTTTCCTGTTCTCTTTATGACTCTCAGGTTTTTTTTTTTGTTTGACTTTTTCATAGTTGATTCATCTTCCCTGAGCTGCCATCGTAACTCAGTGAGTAATAATATATGGCAAGAATCTTGTCCATCGGCAAGAGTTCAGGATCTATACCTTCAGTCTTCCATCATAGACCATTTTTTTGCAGAGATTTTGCCATGAAATTTCCCTGCCAACTCTATATCCTCTATATGCCAACTCTATATGTCCTCTCTAGTTCTGATGATCCATCTTTAGCACTTCAGCGTGGTGATATTCACTCTACCATGAAAATAGAAACAGCAAAGACTTAAGCTGAATTTGTCTGACAAATGCATTGAATTTCCTTGCACAGATGCTAAGCAAAATATCTTACTGTTTAAGCAAGGCACAATAACTGATTGCTGGAAAACAAAGTTGTGCTATTTTTGTTAAACATCTGGACTGATAGCTAGAATTGGTTTTGGTAGTAACCAAGCGCAACCTTAAGTTGCCTTAATAATAATTAACCTTAATAATACAGCCATGGTAATATTACAAAAAGTGCTGATGCAAGCTTGACACAAATGTAAACAAATAATCTTTGCATCCAAAAAGATTTTCTAAATTGTGAGCTAAATATGAATAACAACTTAAGAAAGAAATATATGTGATTGCTTGTAAAGTATGATGGAATGTTTGGAACTTTCTTCAGGCTGCAGTTGTTTTACACAAGCCAGTTCTGTTCAGTAGGTCAAATAAAAATCCAAGAGGGTAAAAGGCAAAAAAAAAAAAAAAAAAAAAAGGAGAGAACTAACACATTTAACTTCAGCAGCAGATTAGTAAGTGTCACTTTGCTTTCACTGAAATCAATCTGAGATTTTCTGAACTAATTTCAGTGCAAATGGAAAGAAATACATCTGGCAAGAGAGAAAAAGCTGATAACCGTTGTTTGTTTGTTTTTTTAATTCCCCTTTTTCCAATGAAAAGTCTGCATTTCTCCCTTCAAAGCCTGAAGCAGAAACTCACCTGAACATTAAAACAAGTTAAACAAAAAAAAAAAAAAAAAGAGAGAGAGAGAGAGAAAAAACAATCTCCACTTCTGTAACTGTTAAAACTATGCTTTAATTTTTCAGAATGCCTGGGGAAGTCTCACAGTACTTTCTAACTAGAGAGGACCGTTTCTGTCTTCTGCCTTAAAATTTTTATAGCCTGAAACTATCTGAAAAAGTTGCTTTGTATACTTCATCTTGTCACACCAATTCAAACCTTATGGAAAACAAGCAGAGGATTGCTTGGGTATGTTAGGTATGTTGAAGACTGTGCTAAGAGCAGGTTTGGATTTATTAGATCCCTTGAGGAAACTTCTACCAGAATTGGCATCTTCAGCTACACACCTCCTCTGTTCTTCACAGATATTTCAGCCATAAGTTTGCTTCAGAAAACTGATACAAAACTGATAACCAATTTTGCTTAACATGCCGAAAAATAAAAATTGAAGTAACAGAGTAGAAGAACTTCCAAAATGATCCAAACAAAACTTAAACAATTTGTTTCGGTTTGCTTCACACTCTCTCATATTGTCTACTCAGTGATCAAGAAAACTTGATGTTTACAAGCAAATTTCTCATTTGATTTGAATGTGCAGGAGTGACAATAAACTTGGGCAAAATCTGTTGAAAAACTACAAATCTAATACAAGATATGTATATGTCTTTATACTAACCTTGTACTAAATTTTATATAATTTCCCTTATTTTTTGAGAGGAGAAGGTTGTTTTGTTTCATTTACATTTTGTACAGGCACTACATTATGCATTTACGCAAATTCGACTGGTCAAGAGAATATACGTACATGTCATTCAGAAAGAGGACCAAAATTTTACCCACTAAAAGTTTTTCTATAGTAGTAAAGGAAGATTATGCACACACATACATTCTGCTAATACAGAAAATGCTCTACACCTATAGACGCAGTTTTCATTTCAGGCAACTCAAAGCACTCAGCCAAACTTCACCTTCAAAAAGGTCCAATTAAATTGAGACAAAATTCTGATATGCAAGGCATTTAGGCTTGTTCCATGCAAACAATTGCTTCACCATCATAGAAACAAACAGGAAAATATGTATATTGTAGAAGACATCTGCCATCCAGGAATACACATCTCAACATTACCAGATAAAAAATGTGATTGATAAAGAAAAATAAGAGTATTTCTGACAGAGATCAAGCACAGGAACTTCAGCTACATTGTAATTGTGGCAACACAAACTATTATTATGGATAATTAATATTTATCTGCAAAACTCTCTTTGCTAAAATACTCTCTTCCAACAAGTCCATCACCACATCAAATATCTATGATTCTAGATAAACAAAATATGGTACTAAGAATTTGGAGTATTAAAAAATAAAAGAACAAAGGAAAAAACATTAAAATTATTTTTATGGGTATTTACACCCACAGTATGAATCAACCTTCATACAGCTTTGGGACAATAATGGTTTTCATGACTTTTCTTTTTCAGAAGTAACTGAGCATGAATGAAATTGCACTGTTCAATTCACAGGACTGTGATATGCAATAGAATGGTTCATTCTGGTATTAAAAATACTGATTAGCATAAAATCCTGCAAGGTACATACAGAAATATATTCACTATGATAGAAGAAAAAAATAATCTACATCAAACTGTTTCATGTGTCCTACAATTATTAATTTTTAAAACAAAAACTATAAGCAGTCATTTTAAAATAAAATATAATGCTGATGGTATTTACACTTATATTAGTAAAAAAAGGAGAAAATGCAACAAAGACTGTTACTGCTTGCTCCTAGAGAGCAGCAGCATAGCAAAAGCTATCCAGGTGTATCTTGGGCTCACTAATTGGCACCCAGCTACCAAGGACAGCTCTACAAGAGCATCACTGCAGTAGACCATTAAGATCCAAAAAGCATTTCCATAACATGCTTTGTTTTGTTTACTCTGCAGTCTAGAAAAACACTTAATTCATGGACAGTGTTATCACATTTCAACAACTTCTGAAAACAAGATTAGAAAAGCTAATATTGTGATGAATTAAGATACTATAGCCTGATTTTTTTTTTCTTAAACTAAACAAATTAGGCAAAGTGAGAAGTAAACTGTGATGAGACAAACAGGTACTCCCTTGTTCTGTCAGCAGGTGCAGAATCGTGACAGAGGGATTACTCCTGTATTGAAAAGATGCCAAGGAAGGGATTAAGGCAATTTTAGAAGGCATTTTAAAAGCAAAGCCTTAGATTTTGGTATGCTACTGGGATTGGAAAGCACAGGAAGTTTACATTTCATCCACTTCACAGAAAGTGCCAAGAACTGACAACAGAAATATTAGAATTAAATGAAAGGTAAAATATAAATCTCAAAAGCTTTTAGCTCCTTTTCATGGGAGGTAGACCACCCAGCTCTTTTCAAAATCTGACCAGTAATTCATGCAGCAAGAGGTGCCCAAAAGCTTGCTGTCCCAAGTTCAGAGTTCATCTAAACCTGCATGTGCAGCAGTTCCAATTAGCAGCCTCCTCTATAGCTGAGTCACTGAGTACTTCCCTGCAACAACACAACTATGTGCATTACAGTCTATCTTAGTGAGTCATTTTCTTCCATACAATCCGTTACACGGCTTATATAACTGCCTCTGCAACTCCGAATAGAAAAAAGAAAAACTCTGTGCTAAAGAACTAAAAACAATTTCACCTCACTATGAAAAAGGCAACTTCTGTTGCTGTAATTAGCTTGAATTTGTATTCAAATCAGTTCTGTGTTTGCCAGGATTTTCAGGTGAATATACTTTTTCTTAGAAATCATTAAGATGAGAACAAAATAGGGCAAGTAAAATGCAGAAGAACTCAGATCCAACCACAAGCATAGGACTGCATGCCATAATCTGAACTGTTTCTACCACTGTTTCTCATCGGTGCTACCTTCAACCATAATGGTAACAAATGCTTAAAATAAATGTATAAACTGAAATTAATTTACTCAAGTGTTTTATAATTATTAAAATCAGTTTAACATTTTATTGAACAAAAGTATGTCAGCAAAAAAAAAATTAAATAAAACTTTAACAACCTTAAACTTTGAATAAAGAATTAACAACAGAGAACTGACAGAGCCAATTTTCATACATTCCAGTAGAAGTTACTACATTAATTTCAGCAGGCAGCATTTTCAAATCTGTGCACAACTATTATCTACTGTTAGTGAAAGTTCTTGATTTACATGCAAAAAGCTGACGTAGTCACATCTGAAAGGGATACAACACCTCTGACTAGCTGCTTCCATATTTCTACTGTGAAAATTAATGATGTAAAATAGTAACATTTAGATCCATTTTTTTTCTGATATGCAAGTAAAATTCACCATCCACAAGATCAAATATATTAGTACATAATAAATGCATATTATAAAATAAAATATTTTCCCCCAGGTAGCTGGAATAGCTTTCTTTTCCCTTTATTTTTCTCCCAGATTCCCATTTTCCTGATCATAAATATTACATGGAGTGCTTGTTAAATTATAGTATACTGCAATCTCAATGCTTTTTATTTCAACTACTAAAGCACTGAGAAAAATGCTCCCAATTACCACTGACAGAAATATATACCACCAAAAATTTGGTTACCTCAAGAGAAACAGTGCATCTATGTTAACAGAAGAGAGACAGCAAATGAAATAATATTAAAAGTTTTAGGTTTAAAAGAACTATAAATCCTCGATTTTACTAAAATGAAATAAGAAAAAAATCTTGAAGTTGTATCAAAACCAATTCACATGTACCATGGGTAGGTGGATATTTTAGTAATTGACAACTAGTGCAAAATAAATAATTATAGAAATTTTGTCTACCTCATGCACTGGGAAAAAAAAACAACTTTTTCTAAATAATAATAATTTGTTTTTTGTCAACAACAAACACACAAAAACATCACCAAACAACAACATACAAATAAATAAATAAACATCCTAAAGGAGATGGAACTGGACAGTGATCCTGTGGCTAATTAAGAGAGAATCATATAAAGCTATTTGCAAGTTTAGGACCAGTTCTCCATGAAATTTAACAGCCTCTACTTCATATTAATACAGTCATACCCAAAGCTTCAAAATGCTCAACCTTAAAAATATTGGAAGTACCACCAATAAAATGTCATCAGCACAGGAATATCACTTGGATTCAGGAGAAGAGGCATCTGCTAGCTTGTGTAGCACTGATGTAGCTTTAGAAGCACAAATTGTAATGCAGTTGTCTCAAATAGCCAGTGAAGCAGTTTTTCCTTTTTAGAACCATTACTACCTGCAACTCACCACCCTTTATTTTTAGCTGCTCGTATTTATAGGTAGGGCAATGGCAAGACCCTGCATGGACCAAGTTACAGCTGTGGAGCCCCTTCTATGACAGTACATAGCACCTCACTACAGCTCCTTGACACCGTTCTCCATGGAGTAAAAGAAGTTATTACTGTATTGACTAAACTAGGATATAAAAACAACCGGGTCTGACCCAACTGCAGACACAAGAACAGCTGTGGAGCCTGAGGCGGGAGAACAGAAACAACTGCGGGAAAGGGAACCTGCAGTCTTTCACTGGGGTAAATAAAGAGGCATATGTAGAGCTTCATCTTTGTCAAAGGAGGTAACAATCTACTAAAGATGTTTCTCCATGACACAACACATTGATTCACAGATATCCATTTCCACTGAACTAACATCTTCTACATTGTTCTTAATTTCAAAGTAGTAAGTTTTTAATTTCTTTTCTTTCTCTTCTTGTATTTCCCTTTTTGAGGGGCAGTTTCCAGAATCCTTAAAAATAAGTACAAAAAGACATAATTCAAGAATTTCAAGAAAGCAAAGACAAGTTGACAAGCTTCACTCCTAAACTTACTGAGTGGCATTTTGAGAACATTCTTTAACATGCAACAGTTCCTCTATCACATTTTGGGTTCTTGGTTAGGCTGTTCAGTGTGACAAGTTTTGTGACTTTCAGCAACTATATTATTTTTAAACAGTATTGGTACCTAGTAAGATCTATATTCCCCATATAATGGGTTAGCCACCAACCTGAATGCAGAAGACATCAGCGACTAAACAGTAAAGGTGTCTGACAAAAAATGCAGCTGCTCTAAGAACTTTGTTCATCACTGTCTCATGACATAAATTAACAAAATTGTCATGGTTTTGTGATTTTCAGTTATTGGTATTCCACATCATAACATCATGTAGTGGACATACCTAGTCCTCAGAAGAGAAGGACTACTACAGTCCCCACGGTACTTTGCTCCTCTGTTACCATTTCCAGCCGGAGGGAAAAGATAAAAGCTCGCAGTATAAAAACTTGCAGATCACGAGACCTCGTCCCTTTTTCCGCCGTCTCTCGTCTTGGCAGCACCTCGCTCTCCAGCCGTCTTATCGTCGGTAGTAGAGTAAGGCCTACCTTGATTTTGGGACATTCTCTCTCTCTGTATTGGATTTATCAGCTTAAATTGTAATTATATTGTATTATAGTGTGTTGTTTTGCATTCCGATATTTTATTTAGTAAATTAGTTTGTTTCTCCTCAGATTGTTGCCGCTGTTCTTTGCTCTCAGGGCCATCTCCCTACCCTTTTCCCCTTTCCCCTTTTCCCCGGGACGTGGGCCCTTGGGTCCCCCGTCCCCTTTGTCACGGAATCGGGCCTAACGCCCGTAAACCGTTGACAAAAATAAAGCTTCAAAGAAACGCTCTGTAAGAGATTCACTTACCCATGCTACTATATACCCTTTTTTTTTCCCTTCTCTTTTCTACATTTTTTAGGTTTTAAGACTATGGGAAAATTCAAAAGGGAAGAAAAACTGAAACATGAGATTTTCTTAAGAGTAGTTATCAATCACTTTGAAAGAAAAGCCACAAAAATGGATTGTGGCTCTCAAAAAGATAAATGTTCGCTAAAAATATAGGGCAATCACTGCTAAATTTTCTCTACCACAAGTTCTGACCTGGTTTTATATAAGCATGAGCCCTGTTGTTTCCAGGCTCTGTCACTGCTTCCACCACCGGGATAACAGGAGCGGTGAGGGAAAATCTTCCCCTTCCTTAGAAGGCTGCATGTCAAGCCCTAGCAGAAGCCACTGCCTGAGTATTTGCTGAGATTTCATTTAGCAAAAACAGGTTGTGGTTTTACAGGATTCTGGCATAAGAACTGGCCAGAGAGCTGACGGGTCTCAGGTGTTTTGGCTGTCCTTGTTCACCTGAAAACATTAACAACTTATACTACAGCTGGCTTTCTTAAGAATGGTGGAAAAATACACTAGTAGGGAAATCATTGTTTAAATATCACAACAGTCATAACTAACCCAGAAAACACTACATGACCACACTATGATGCTATAGTATGTACCTCCATTTTAATTTGAAACTCCATTATCTTCTGAACAATCTTAGGGTCAAGAACTACCAAGTTAATGATATGATTTCCAAGAGAGAGAACAGACTTCATAAGGCAAAATTATCAGTATTGAAGTGAAAACTCCAAACACATATATGTGTGTGTGTATAATACATAAATGTATAAAACCAAAAACAACAAAACTGTTGTTTTGAAATTAAGAAGAGAAATTAAGAACAGAGTTGAATTAGTTCAATTCCTTAAAGAATGGAACAATGCAAAACTTATTTTTAAAGTTCTGAACTGAAGAATAGAGAAAACCCATTGCTGCAAAGAAAGTTGTCCATTTAAGCATGAAACTATGTGAAACAGTTGTTAAGGCTGAGATGGACACAACTGCTACTAGACCTTCCCAAATATATATGACCTAGGCATTTTCATTCGAATACCAAAAGAACAGAATAACACCAGAAAAAAAAATTAACTGATAATGCACAGAACAAACTGAAGGGCTAAAACTATTTTACTTTGCCTTACACCCATATTAATCAACTCAACCTACACTGTACAGAATTTTGTACAACACAGCTGACGTCTTACAGCTTTTTCCAGTTTTTTTTTGTTGTGGTTTCTGTGTGTGTTTTTTACTGTTTTTGTTTGTTTGTTTTTTACTCATACTGCCTAAACTTAAGGTCAAAATAGTTTCTTTAGGTTCACAAAATAACCTGTATTTTAGTAGTGAAATATCATACCTTTCATGACTTTTTTCCATGTAATTAACAACATCTTTTTGCACAGAGTAGACTTACATGTTTTTAAAATGAAAATAATACATTAATCACTGTGAAACAACTGTGCATCCTTAAGCATAGCACTGAATTCAATCAATTTAGCATGGCTATTAAAAGAGGAATCATTTTTTGTTTCACTTGGCAGTTTTCAAATATTACTTTCCTTCTAACTAGAAGGTAAAAAAGAAAAAAAAGAACTGTACACTTACATGCAGAGATTCACTCACATGAATGCATTTGGGGACAGAAGAAGTTTTAAAGTATAGTTCTATTCAAAACACAAATAACATTCCAGTTAGATGACTGATGTTTCAGTCCTGAAGCCTAAGAAGAGGAGTAAGGTAACAGCACTGACTGAAGATAGGAAACTGCAGCAGTTATCAAACAAGCCATCAGGAACTGGAAATAAAGTTCATTTTGTTTCCCAGAGTTTTTCCATCTCTTGTGCTCAATGCATATTTGTGTAACTCAGGAAGAGCAAGTGGGGCTTTAACATCAGTAGTAAAGCTCACCTAAGCAAAGAAGTCCTGTGACTCAGAAGACAGAGGTACTTCACAGTTTAGGTAGCAGGAAATTAAAATGTTCAAGGAGTCTCAACATCTTCACCCTGTCCACTTAACACGCATGGGCACTTTTAACAAATGACTGTGATACAGGAAGGGTAGCAGGGGAAAAACACCAAGTGGAAACCAACACAAAGCAGAAATTGTGAGATGCTCATTCTTGAGCAAAGAACAACAGGATTGTAAAACCAGTCCATGCATTCTCTGCCACCTTTAATCATAGAATCGCCAAGGTTGGAAAAGACCTCCAAGATCACCCAGTCCAACTGTCCACCTATCACCAGTATTTCCCACTAAACCATGACCCTCAGTACAACATCTAAGTGTTTCTTGAACACCTCCAAGGACAGTGACTCAACTAGGTTCCTGGGCAGCCTGTTTCAATGCCTCACGACTCTTTTGGAGAAGAAATTGTTCCTAATATCCAATCTCAACCTCTCCTGGTGCAACTTGAGGCCATTCGCTCTAGTACTATCGCTAGCTATGTGGGAGAAGAGGCCAACTCTCACCACACCACAACCTCCTTCCAGGTCATTGTAGAGAGCTATAAGGTCTCTCCTAAGCCTCCTGAAGACTGAAAAATGCCATTCCCTCAGCTGCTCCCCATAAGACTTGTCCTCCAGGCCCCTCACCAGCTTTGCTGCCTTTCTCTAGACATGCTCCAGTGCCTCAATTCTTGTAGTGAGGGGCCCAAAGAAGAAAAGACATGAGCACTCAAATGAAAAGTAGAAAGAAGCAAGAAAATCAGATTAAATTTTAAGCACAATGGAAGACATAGTTACAAAGTGGAAAAAAAGTAGGTGAAAGATTGCAGCTATGAGGAAGACAGCTACTATTCACAAGACAAAACTCTACAGAGTATTTCATTTTTAGCTATCTACAATGAGTATGTTATTTTTGGAGATTAAAGTATTAGCGAGGAGCAAGAGTAGAAAAGGCCAAATTCAAATTTCACCTAAATGCTTGTGTTTCAGAGGACAGCGGTAAAATTCTTTTGATGTTTTTCCACTTTTCATACCTCAGAAAAAGAGCTAGGTTCCAACCGATTCACTGGAATAGAGATATTAGTGAATAGGAAGGATTTCAGAGACTAAAATCCACTTTAAGGATCAAGAATAAAAATAATAAAACACTCAAAATTTATTTATTTGAATGTGCTACTGAAGATGGGGGGCAACAATTTTGGTCACAAATTCTTCTTTAACATACCAGCCTTTTGGTGACAGAGTAAATCACAGGACAAAAAGAATTATTGTTTCTGATAAACAGAGAGAAGAGATTTGTATACATTCCTGCATTTTCTTCAGTGTTCATACCTCTGGTGAGTAAAAGAAGCCAATTTCAAACAGAAAAAAATAAAAAATGCTTCAAATAAATGGAGGAGAGTTTTGGTAGCTATACCAGAAAACTAGAGTTCAAGACACGCACGTAAATGTATCAATGTAAGTGAAGAGGTAAAAAAAAAAATCTGTGGAGAGAAAATTTTAAGCCATAACATCTACTGGCATTATTCTGAGAAACAGACTCAAGTAAGGTGATGGTATTTCTCATTCATGACAGCCAAATTCATAAATGAAATAAAGCATTATACATTGGACAAATTTAAGAATTATAAATATACTAGTAAAGAGCAACCTTAGCTCAGGATGAGCTATATTAGATGACTGTCTCGAGCCTTTCAAGCAAGCATCCAAAGACACTCATGTTCGTAATACAAGAATGGCAACCTTGGCAGAGCCATGGTGCACTGAATGGGGAGACTGCTCTCAGCATGGGAGAGGATGGTCACAGTCAGCAGAGTGCACTTACTGAACTGCAACATGGAGGGGAAGCAGCAGTAGCTGTTTAGGGATTTGGAGGGTGACCCAGAAGAAGGATAATTTACAAAAATAATAACAATAACAATTGTGAGTTAGTCTTTAGCTAAGATATCTCTCTTTGGAAAAATCAGTCTCCAAGAAATGACACAACTGTAGCATCCTTGCTCTGCTGCTAAGTTGTAGAATGTTGTGACTATGAAGCAGTATGGATAAGAAACTCTGTACTAAATGAGAAAATTCCCTTAGTATTTTTCCTATGCTATGACAATAAGAGGTCAAATATTAATACTGCAACACTTTCTTTAAAATTTCACATTACAGTATAATAAACATATCACATCAATGTTATAATGTAGGAGCACTGATCTATGTGAAAATCCTTTCATTCTGTACTTTTCCTTGTCTCCAGGAAATGAAAAATGTATTTCATTTTCTCTTTGATATAAAATTCCAAGCAGGCTAAAGTAACTTCCAAAACACAAAAGCCCTGATGAACCACTGAATGCAACCAAAGATTTATACAGAAAGCCAAATGGCACCGAAAGGAAAGCACATATCTGAGGGATTACCTGGCATTTAGGATCAAAGTTCTCATTGTACCACAAAAAAATAAATGTTCTTCCACTTGCACCACCTTAACTACAGAATTTTTAAAGTACATATAGATAAAATTTTATTTTAAGCTCCAGAAGTGATTTCCATTACCGGCTGCAGCTTCCTGTTTCAGCAATTTTTGTCATGAAGCTCCCTTAACTCATTCCATCTCAATTTTTAGCACATCATTCTATGACCTGGCTCAGAGAAAGAGACAGGGAAAGGGACTAAACAGCTCTTAATGTTGCTTTTTTTGGCAATGATCCTGCGCTTAATACAGCAAGTTCTGGGTGTTGCACCAATGTAAATCTATATTCCTGTTCATACATTCAACAGATGTCTTCTACCAGAGTTTTTGTTACTGAAGCAAAAATTCTCATTTATATAGCTAAAAAGTTGAAGCGTGGTTGATTTGCCCTGTATCATCCAATTTTTTTCATGACTTAAAACTAAAATGATGAGCCCCCATTCATCACAGTTACTCTGCTTGCTTGTCACTGAGTACTGGTATTTTTTTCAGCATTTGTAATTTATAGAGTTTGGAGGATTTTTTCCATCAAAACTCTGCACAGCTGCTGATTATTGTTGGGACACAGCAAGTGAAACAGAAACTGAAGAAAAATATCCTTAGAGTTAGCAAGGCAGCAGTGGAAAATCACTGATAATTTCTCATACCTAACATCAAGTTATTAGAATTTAATGCTCTGTACATCTGAATCATACATAGGTTGATTTATATAGTATTTTTTAGCCACAGTAGTACTTGAAACACAGTTTACATAACCACTCTAATATTTTCTGTCTTTTGACAGATACAGTGAGACCATCTCAGTTTAACATTCACTCCCTCTTAAAGAGCACTGTTCACCTATAGAAAACCAGTGTTGCATAGCTGCTGAGAGCTTTTGTAAATCCTTGTTACTAAACAGCATAGCGCATTAGCCTTTTGTGAGCGCTCTGCTGAAAGCCAGCAGAATCTCCACCCCCTTCTAAAAAGAATTAGGCATGTTGCACACAGTCCAAATTCCCTAGGTTTTGGCACTTACTATTTTAAGTATCATCAACAGAATTAAGGAGAACGAGAACAACACAGCTTCAACTTCTTCCTATCCCTTTACTTGCTTTGCAAGTCTGCCTTTATCTCCAACCTGTGGGTGTGAAATCAGTATTGCCATCTCAAGCTGCCACACAATTAGGTTAAAATGTGTATATTTACAACTGTATTTTACAGAAGCACCTAGAGTTTGCTACATTTTTGCAGACTATGAGGAAAATGCAATCCAGTAACTGGATTAGGTCAACTATGACTCCTACAAACTTTGTTACCGACAAGCTTATGACACAAAATGGTAGCTATGTAAAAGTTCAACAGTTTCTCAAATATTTTATAAAAGAAATTAAATATTACACCTTGGTTAAGCCTCTCATTCACGGCAAGTCAGCCTCATGCTGGTCCTTGTTTTATAAGGCATTATAGTTTACATGTCAAACAGAAAAACTAAAAGGTCAATCCAAATAGTAGATTCTGACTTCTTCTCAAGTCCGTTCATCTTTTCCTAGTTTCATTAAACTGCTACAGTTCCTTGTGTACTGCTCACCTTTGGATTTCTTAAACTGCTTTATAACAGACCCATATGTTAGCAGGAACAGTGTACCACAGTCCATTTACCATCCCACTCATGATCACAGACACTGCTACTCCCACCATATCACAATTGCAATTTTCTTAATTACAGACATGGTTTGCTCAAATACACGAAAGATGGATACAAAGTATTTAATGCCTTTTAATGTATTTTAATGCACTTGTGTTTTAATTAATAGAGATATTATTGCTTAAATTAGCTTCAGAGTATTTTTAGATGTCTTTTAATACAATTCAGCAGCTGGAAGAAAAGTTGTGAGCCAAATACGACTCTTCTAGCCAGCTCACCCTGGGCCTAGCACGGTCTGCTGGCCATAAGGGGTGTGTCTTTTGACAGCAACACAATGCTGGCCTCAAATAACCTCTTAACATATCTCTGGAAATAGAAATTACACAATATCTCCAAATACTAAGCTTCCTTCAAGCTCAGAGAAAATACAAATATTTAATACAGCTAACTCTGAGAAAAAAATATGCCAAGTTAAATACTATAGTTTTCTGTGGACTGTAGAGTCTAGGCAATGGCATTTAGGGTCTAATATTTCAAGATTCCTTGACTACTGAGAATTTAGGAAACAGAACATTTAATGCACCTCTCAACTCCCAGATGTTCCTCATTTTTAATTTACATTGTTATGTATTCAAGGCAAAAATGTTCATTTTTCATTTGTTTTTGGATACCAGAATGCTGAAATAATACACCAGGGCAAGTAAGATTTCAAATGAATGACCCTGGGCCACTCCCAAAGCTTTGAAAGGAATGCCAGCCATCTGTCTACATATGAAATTTTTTGTTCACAATTAAAATAGCCACAGGCTGTCAATTTATAGAAAGGTATCTTTTTGAAGTGGGAGGAAGGATTATATGAAAATATGTCAGACTACAGATTGCGAACATGAATACTGCTTCAGGTGTTAGAGCTCCTATTGTGAAAGCAAATGACTTTCACTTACGGAGTATTCCCTAAGAGTACAACTCTCAAAAAAGAAAACAGTTCTATCATAACATTACTACTATAAATACAACTAAGGGGAGAATTTAGTTATAAATTAATAAGCAATGTCAGTGAGAAGCACCATAATTATGAAAATCATTGAAATCTGTAGTTTATAATTTTATGTTGAAATTGTCCTGCTCTAAAAGTATATTTCACTCTATCTCCAGGAGAGGGGAAAGTACTTTAAAGATATTCAGCTGCTTAGATCAGCAGAATCTTTGAGGAATTCCACATTCATTTTCAACTGCAGAACTGATTTAGTAGTCAGAAGTAACAAGTATCTAAAGAAGGTAAAAGGTAAACTAGAGGTAAATAAAGAATGCTCTCATGTAATCTGAAAGACATAGCGGGTAAGAAAAACAAACAAAACCCTCTACTACAGGGCTTAATAGACGGTGCTAGCAGTTCTTTGTTGTTGTTTGTTTGCTTGCTTTTTTCTTTGCATGACAGGCAAAAGGAAGAAATCTAACTCTAAATTGTGAATCTACCAGAAAACTGTGTTCGTGACATCCTAAAAACTCTATTAATTCTGATGAATGTCTCACAAATTCATGAATGCACAAGGGACACTCCAGAGAGCTGTAAATGACCTAAACCAAAGTTTGAGAATAGACGACATCTTCATGTGCTAAAATGATATCATTTGTTTTCATAAAACATGGGAGGAACATCTGGCAGGAAAGGAAGGGATTCTGGAGCTTTTTAAGGCATCAGAGCTGAAGTTCACTGGAGGGATGTGGGATCTGGTATATTTTTGGACCACTTGTTTGGCTTTAGCAGTTGGATGCATCACATGTCTTGTACTTAGAGAAAACAGGCCAGAACATTAGAGTCCAAAACTGAATGGAAAGCATCGCAAGGTTCCTATAAATCTTGAAAATGTATAGAAGATTAAAGAACTGTGGACTGTGAATTTATAAGGGATTTAAACAAAGACTTGTGCTACAGGCAGCAGTATTATACCATCTGCAACAACCCCATTTGGAGGAAAACAACAAAAGGCTTCTGAGTCGCTGTAACCAATATTTCTATTCCCAGACCTATGCTTGGGTGACTGGACTGACCCAATCTATCTGTGGCAATTTGTGATGCCTCAGAGGTTATTTATGGCACCTAAATAAATTATCTCAACAGAATGAGACAAAGATCTTCAGAAAATAATATACTCATCTAACTCTTCAAGACTACTTCCAGTACTAACAAAAGTCCTGGAAAGTGAAACACAGCTGGGACTTCTCTCATTCCTTAGGCTGTACCAAACAAAGAGCAGTACTAACTGTTGGTGAACTGCAGGTGATAACTAATCCATGCTTAGCGTCTCCTAGGGCCCTCACACAGAGCTCTGCCTCAACGCACAGCTCCCATGTGCCATCTCTCAGAGGTTTGTGCAGCATTGTCCTACAAGGAGTACCATCAGCCCCCAGACTCAGAGAAGTGACTGACAAATCAACAAATGTGTTTTCTTCAAGCATGGAATAAAAAATTATTAATTCCAGCATGGGAGTATGAAAATAACTTATCTTCCTAATGATTATACAGTTTACCACTTGGCATAGTTCAAAAACAGAACTGAAATTAAAGTCATTGTTTTGGTTAATTTGTTTTATTGCGTTTTTCTTTTATTCAGCTCTCCACACATAAATGCTGAGTGGGTGAAACCAGAAATTATAAAACATAATAATGTAACTAAGAAACTAACATACCTGCTATTTCTCCATGTTAGTTTCCAGTCTTTGTGTCCAATAATACCCAACTTAAAATTCCAGTCATATATCCAATCACATTTTTCATGGAATAGTGAGAAGTTCATTGTTCTAAAAAAAGAGCACTTAATAAATACAATAAAAAGTTTTTGCTCTGTAGTTTTGCTAACACAGAAATTTATAACTTGGTGAGTAACTGAATTCATAACCCAGCTGGTAAAATCAAATATATCATATGCAACTTCCCCTAATTTATCAAGATCGATTTCAAAATATATGTGTTCACTATTCCTGAGAAAAACTTTTCCTGTGATACATCTAATTTGAAGCAGACATTGCTTAGCTGGCTTTAGAATTTCATTTAAAAAAAAATGTTAACACTAACTCTCAATTTTCATAAACGAATACCACAAATGCAAATGTAGGGGCCATTTCCACTGAGAGAGTTTAAAATATATCAAGTCACAGTCTACAATTTTCTGACAGTATTACTGGAATCCCTGTTGTGCAGTAAAATTCTGTAAGAGCATTTAACTGATAGCATATTTCATGCTATCAAATAATAGTAAAGTTAAATCAGAATGAGTGAAGTTCCACTGCACAGAAAGATATATATGGCTATAGATAAAAATTACAAGCAAAGTAGTATAGATAAGAGGATTCTTTAAGACATAATGACAGCAGGAGTTAACTTATCAGATAAACTTTACACTTGGAGATAAAAATGATTACTTTAAGACTTTCACATCTCTAGGTTAATATAAGATTTTGATAACATGACTTCTTTGATTTCGTAGCTATGCCATGCCTTCATGTCAGAAAATTAAATGTTTATTCCAAACACAATTAAAGCAATTAACTCCATATTATCAGCATTAGGCAAAACCAGTCAAACTGAAAGGATTAAAATGACCTTTTGACAAAAGGAGGCATAAGTAGGATGAATTATCACTCAGCTGTACCACTTTTTCTTCAAGAACTAAATCTTATATATACATAAAGCCTTAAGCTAACTTTTCTCAACTAGAATATACAGAAACTTTTAAGAAAAATCAGAAACGGCAAGGGCTACTATGAAACTGAAATGAGGATGAAGGGTCATAAACAAATACTGATCTGGACTTTTTGTTCAGCTGCATCCACAACAATACAAATCAACACTTATCACGTGACTCAGATGAATGTGTTCATGTGTTTACAATATGTTCGTACACACACACATGCATGTAAGTATGAAGACTGCAGGCCATATCATGGGATGCCAGATAGCATCCTAGGAAACAGACTCTGCAAAAGGACTTCAGGCATTGAAATCCCAAAAGGAATGGTTTGGTCTGACAGCAGCCATGCATGATTTTTGACTCAACTGGCAACTGGAAATGCTTGTCCATCTTGCCAGACTGTGCACATCTCTGATCCTCTTCTCAGAAAACCATCAGTGGGGATTCAACTGAACAGAAACAACCAAAACCACTTATGCGCTACCTACTGGATGTGGAAGTGGCAGAATAGCAGTAAACCAGATAAACATATTTTTAGTGCAATACAGTGGCTCAAAAAAAGTAAACTCTTCTAACAGATGGATTATGTAGTTATTTTACCTGACAAAAAAACTTGATAGATTACTGGCAGAATAATTAAATCAGTTTTCAGATACACTCTCTCAAAATAATGCTGAAAAATATGAACAAATTCAGAAAAGATTCATGCAAATGACTTCTTGAGTAAAATGAGAGACTTGAGGAATGCAGTACATGTAACAGAAGCAATGTTAAATACTTCAATCATCAGTACAGTTGCTGAGCTATCCTGGATTACTACTGTCTGTATTAATTCATGCATTAAATGAGATATATACTCTAGAGCCGCCATAGCAAAGAGTTGCAATTAGACTTTGCATGATCTGAGCAAAGAAGACATTGAAAAATGAAGATGTGGATAAAATCTTAATAGTAAAGATAATTGCTTAAAGTGACAGAAGAAAATTTCTACAAGTGCTGCTCCAAAAGTAATGCCTCCTATTTTATTATATTGGCCCATGGTATCACAGGCTGATGGTGGTGGTATGGCAGCAGAGGTTAAACCTTCCCACCAATATTCCATTACATGTTGTTGCTGTGTGACAGATGGTGGCAGAGGGGCAGTCCGACGAAACGGTATCTGACATGGAAATCCATTATGATGCTAAAGTGTCTTTGAATTCCTCCATGTTGGAATCTCACAAAGTTTGCACCAAGTGGGAACAGAGAGAACACTGTATACAAGTTTCCCAGGACCTACTGAACCAATACACAGCTGAAGGTGACAGTTTCCTGGATTGCATAATTTCTAGGGATGAACCATGGTGTCACCAATATAAGCTGGAATCAAACAGCAGTCCATGGAGCAGCAACATGTGAATTCCCTGTCTAAGAAAAGTTCAAGACTCAACCTTCAGCAGATAAAGTGATATGCACTTTTGTCTTTCGGGACAAGAAAGAGATGATCCTTTCAGATTTCTTGGAACCTGGACAAACCATCAACTCTGACCACTACACCACAACGCTGACTTTATGTGAAAGCTGGGCCAGAGAAGAAAATAACTTTTCTCTTGCAGCTCAATAACACCAGGCCCCATTAACATTTGGAAGACCATGAAGTACACTGCCAATCTTGGCTGGACTGTCCTACCACACCTACAGTACAGTTTGGATTTTGTGCCTTCTTACTTCCATCTGCTTGGGCCAATGTAGCTGAGAATTTCCTTTATCAATCAGTGTTATTACGCTCTCTGTATCTGTAGTAGTTTCCATGGAAATAAACAGGAGGCATTACTTTTTGGAGTGCCCTACATAACTGAAAATGCCCATTTTATGACCTTTTTAACTCCAGCCCAAAACACTGTATTTGAAACAAACTAAATCCATAGAAATGAAGAGAAGAGAAACAACTGTCATTGCTCCAAAGATGTTAAAAGCCACAGAAGAGTAAAGCCTCCCCTTGGAGGCAGTACTCACCAAAGTACAAAGGAGCTGGTATCTGGAAAAAAGACCAGAAGAAAAGAAAATGAACTTTATAAGAGTTTACAAGAAGTAGCTATCAGCACAAGTTAAGTAGTTTCTTGATCAAAGAAAATTATAAAATTACAGTGTCCCGGAAGTGCACAGTTCCATCTCAATTTCAGAAAAGATGTAGATAAGGCACGTGCCTAGTAAGAGCAATTGGAAGATCAGGCTGCTTTAATCTTCTTTATCTCTGAAGGCAATATGGTACTACTCTAATTTCTCTAAGTAGATTTGACCAAATCAAGACACCTTTTTAATACTAGGCTCAAATCTACAACTTTCAATGCTTTTAGAGAAAAAAAAAGGGTTTTGCTGCTCAGAGCTCTTAAGCAACACTCCTTTTGTAAAATGTCCTACGATGCTTAACAAATGTAGAAAATGAATCCCAGAAGTCACAAAAGGCAGTTTCATGGGATGATTCAATCAGCATACAAGCTCACAGAACATTTTCATTCTCTGCTTAGTGAGAGGTCAGTATAAACACATCAAGGAGACAGCCTATGTTGCACAGATCTGGCTTCTGTTGGCTGTCCTTGATGCCTGACATTTAGCAGAAGATCTTAGCTTCATCGAAAAACTTTGAGGCATTTGTAGCGATCAGCAATAGTCAGCAAGCACATAACAGCTGACAACAAAAGCTGTCATCATGAGATGCAGCCTTTCCTCTTCAAACCAGATTTAGTACCAGCTGGAATTGGTTTTGCACATTAACATCAAGAGTTCCCGCTACTTTCTAATTTAGACCTTTGAAGCACCCAAACAATGATATCTCATATACAGAAAATGCTGAAATGTACAATCCTGAATAGAAATGACAGTGCACCTGGTTTTATTTGGTTCAGATGCCTTGACATAAATATGCATTATTTTTCTGACTGGCACAGGAAATGACAGTAATCTCATGATCACTGAATTTAGGGGAATCACAAAAGACACACAAAACAAGAACTGACTTGTGAAAGTTATCCAAAAAGCAAAAATCTCTTGGATATACACGATCAGCAGACAAATGCACAGTTTTGATGCTCACTTGTGTTCCTACTCTCAATCTATTTGATCTGGCCAAGTCATCTGTTACAGAAGCTAAAGAATCTTTCAGGAATGGCATCTTTGGTATTTTTCTGCTCCAACAGGAGAGAACTAAACTTTAGAAGTAATTCTGTGTTATGATAATCATTGAGGTGAGATTTAAAACACAGAGCACTATACAAATAGTATTAATAATGCACCATTGAAGAAGGCATTTACCAAAAAAATGCAACACCCAGAAGCATTCTCATCTTCAGCAGAGAAATGTTAAAAGCAAAAATCCCACATCAGCACCCAGCAGGGAAAAGGGAAAGCACGACTGGATCTTGTATTTCATTTGTTTGGAAGACAAAATAAGTTGGGTTTGGGAGGAGGAAAAATGTAAAGAAAGAAAAGTCCTAAGAGAAATGTTGAGACTATGAAAGACAATTAAAATGTTGATCAAGTTTTATAACACAACAAATGATAAGTAGCAACCCAAGACAACTAATTTCCTACCAGTAAATATTAGCTATAGTACACTAGTTTACAGATATATCTTAAAGCTATGTACACATCTTTTCCAACATTAACTCTGCCTCTTTCTAGCAGTGAACTGTACACCTCACTCCTATGCTATTATGTATTATGGCTTCCGCATTCTTTAGAATCATGTAACGATATAATGGTTTCTTCTTTTTCCTCCTGAGTGCTTGGAATTTCTTCCTTGCTATGTAAAGAGTTTTAAAATTGTCTTTCAGTAAGTTTTTTAAAAACTAACTTTAAACTAATCACTCTAAACTATTTTCTTTCTTTTTCTAATCTATATATTTATATTTTAATCTATATTTTTAAATTTTTTAATCTAATCATAATACCTTCTGCAAGGATATATAACAAGATTTTACTTGTAGCAAAGTGTCTTGAAAAGCAAAATTCTTGGAGATGTATAGCAAAATATAAAGGAGGCTGTTTAATGGTGTATTTCATATTGTAATTTTAATCTGTCAGTATATCATCAGATACTGAGAGTTGTATTCTGCAATCTGTTTAGTGGCAGAATTTTTTGGCATTTCATATATTGACTTGTGCTCCATTTCTTTTACTTAATCCCTCTCTTTTTAATTAAAGCATAAAGGGTAGGATTGCATCTGAAAAATATCATTGCCTGCAGGCAAAATTTGAAACCTAAATTTAGGTATATGTAACACAAATACAACTGGAAAGAACGTAGTCCACACAGAAATACACTTTACCTACTAGATTCATTTTTAATATCTTTTACATGACATTTCTTTTCCATCTTTTCCTATTTTTTCCACTCACCAAGCAGTGTATAAGCATCAAACAGCACAACCGTTCTGATATTTTTCTTTTTCTCCTATGAAAGTTTGTTCAACAGTACCGGTGTCTAACATAAATTTAAGTATTTACTAAAGTATTTTTTCTCTTCTGCATATTTACACATTTTGGTATATAATTTCAGTAAAAATAGCTATTGGTAGGAAGCATGAATGAAGAAGAGTGTGTGACATTTACAGCTAAGTGGCAGGATGCAGACTACCAGGAAGAGATAACTAAGTCAATGGTGAGCGCTTGCAAAATACAAGTGAGTCTGGCAGAGCCTGATTCTGTGCTGCATTCGGGAAACTAGATAACAAAAGGTTGGCAATGTGCACTCTGCTCTTTAATAGAAAAGATGTATCAGATAAGTTAACAGCCAAATAATCACATCGTGTTTTTCCTGTCCAATAACACAGACAGGAATGCCTGGCAATACTAAAATTTCATGGTATTTTGTTTGGAAGAAAACTTACTTTGAACTGTACACCGAGATGAACTTTCATTTAGATAAAATTGACAGTTAAAGCTACTCCAGGAGAAAAAAAAAGCATAATACATTAAGATAATTTTCTGTATAACTGATAAGTATCTACCCAGTGTTAGACATCACTATAAAAATGTAAGACTATTCCGCTAGTAAAATACCCATATGGTTTTCTGAGAAAGGTCTGCCAATAGACCTTAACTAATGAATTCAAGAAAGAGGTCAGGTTGTTTTGCAAATACAGCAACATTCACAATAACGTTTGCTTTTCCTTTTACCTTTCACACAAACTTCATTTGAAATGCTCAGCGCACGTTTTAAACAAAGCCTACACAGTGATGGAGGCTCTCCTCTTCAATCTCTCCAATGTACTTTATACAAGTTGATACCTTAATTTTTTCCACAAAACAAAGTGTTTCCCTGCATTTCTTATTTTGGGCCTTGTATTTTGATGCACTATGACCAGGAAAAAAAAATGAAAAAATTATTTGTCTACATCTCATTAGTGAGATTTGAACAAGTATAAAGAGAAGCCAAATTCAGAAATAACATCTCACAGCCACTTTAAATCTTTTCTCTTGTAGAGCTACTTTGAAAGGAAAATATTCTCAATCAGCAAACATCATGGCTATCTCATTAAGCTTTGTGGCACGATATACTTCTTGTTACAGAATAGGCTAAAGCTATTTTAAAGTAAATTCCTAGCTTTTGCTGTAAAATGTGAAAAGGTCAGTCAATTTCTGATCACAGCAAGGACCATACATCCATCATCAGGGTTTCCAGCCTATGAGATGCAGGACATCATCTGGCAACAGAAGAAATCTTTTATCCCAGAGAGGGAAATAGCCCCTGGAGTGAAGCACTAACTTCAGCAGCGGTCAGGGAAGCCCTGGCCCAATTTATTTCTATCTCTTCTCCCAGCCTGGAGGTGGGATCTCTGCCACATATTTGCTCCCCCAAAGGAGGCAGAAGGGTTGCTGAGACTATGGTTTTATGGAGCAAGCCTGGCCGCGCTGTCTGCCTCTCTAAGTTTCCCAGGAATTGTGAGAACTTCTTCTCCCAAATGGTATTCCGAGAGGCCACGGAGACGCAGTAGCATTGCTCCATGTCCACTGACAGCTCCCAGCATAACGTGATCTAATGATTCAGTGGCAGCCTGGACTCCTTCCCTGGAATAGCCACGTTTAGGCATTAGTCTGGCAAGATGACACTGTTTTCCTGACAAAAAACAGCAAGCGAAGGAAAAGGGCGCAACTGAACTGTTTAAACTCAGCTAACTCTGAAAAAAAAAAAAAAAAAGAAAGAAAAAAAATTGGATGGGATTAAGAAAAGGTGTTCCTTTAGCTCTAGGGCCTTTTCTTTTCCAAATTTCAAAGAACTGCAACATAACAGCTTCTACCTTACCTTTTCCCTATAAGACACAGGAATCTTAAAATAACAAACATGATAGGCAGTCTAAGTACAGGTGTGGGAATCTGCTCCTATAATAAAATTATATACAGTGCATTTGCAGGCAGGACTGTGATCCTCTTTTCAGTTTGCAATAAGGGACAGGGGGCACAATGGACGGATGATGTACCACAGACCAGGCCATTTGCAGTGCAAGTATTGCAACCTCAGCAGCAAAGCCCAACTTTGCTCTGAACTACGCAGCTGAAATCCAGCCTAGAAGCTTTTGTGGCTAGCAGACATTACTATTTAACTAGAAGGAAGTTTGTACAAAATGTGTTTGTGCAGCTCAACCCACTGTCCAGCAGATGTGCTGATGCTAAATTAGTGGCAATTTTACTGACAGGTTCACCAAAGCCCTCTTCACAACTTAGCTGCAACAGCCTAGAACTGCCACGTAAGGATGTGTTTCACTTCCTAACACCTATATTCAAAAACAAAAGCAACATGACAGCCAAAATAAAGCTTGTGTCCATGTATTTTGTGTAAATATCCTGGGAAAATAGCATGATTAAATTTATATTAGTATTATATCAATCAGAAATTTGGTACAAAAAGATGCTGAGGAAATGGGGTCATGATCATTCATGCTTATTCTATTCTATGTGCTTGGCAACAAAAAAAGTTTATAAGCAGACAAATTCAGAAATGTTTGCCATTTAACTTAAACTCCATAATACAGTGTAAATGTAATTCCTTTCCTTGGCTAGCTCTCTTCTAAATGTTAACTACAAAAATATAGTTGTGTAAATTACAGTGTGCGAAAATTTGCATGCAGTTTAAAGATTTGTTTTTGATGCCCAAATCGATTGCTGTGCTACAAGCAAATGGCAAATGAATGGACAGACAGAAGTATGGCTATAAGCGTTCAAAGAAAATGAAAGCAGTAACATTCAAGGCCAAATTAGGACTACAATTTGCAGTCTTTCCTCAACTTCCAT
Source organism: Numida meleagris (assembly GCF_002078875.1). Lineage (NCBI taxonomy): Eukaryota > Metazoa > Chordata > Aves > Galliformes > Numididae > Numida > Numida meleagris. Next base: position 28,619,591 of record NC_034412.1, on the reverse strand, counting down.
TACATACTAACTTGTCTTGCATGAGCTTAGTTTTGTTTTTCACATTTTTAATTTTAATTCTTCAGTTCTGTGCTTCCACATACTCTTTATTCTGGGCCTCTGGAAGCAAAGAATAAGTTTCTGTACTGACTTGAAAATTTATCAGTACTCACATATTTGATTAGCTATCAAAATAAGTATCTTTCTTTAATACAAAACAATTTTTACATAAAGGAGAATAGTAGTTACTAGCTGTTAAACAAAAATAGCATGAGGTGTAGACTGAAGATTGACTTCCAGGAAGTCAATGACACAATGACACTACATGAAAGCGAAGTCCATAGGAAAAAAAAAAAGCTAAAAAAATAAATCTACCTACTGCTTTCACTCATACATTAATGAAGCAGGTTTTTTTTTAAACTTAGTGTTATTGTCTATGAATACCGAACTCAAGCACCCACCAAGAATAATATACAGTTTTACTTGTTTACTTGTTCTCTGTGGTTTAGTTAAACATTATTTGGAACCACCATCATGATTTACATAAACTGTTACTTCCAGTGCACTGAAGGAAAAAAAAAAAAATGGGTTACCCTACTGTCCTACCTCAGTAACATCACCATACTACAGAAGGTTATCAATAGTTTCAAAGAGCTCTTTCTTTCTCATCTGTTATTTCAGGATAAGAAGGAAACATCACTTGGGTTTGGTCTGCTTTGGCATGAAACAGAATATTTTTATGAAAAGGAGTTACTGTTTTTAAGCCAGCCTTTCTTTTTGTAAGGAAGAATAATTGCAGAGTTCAGCACTTGTCATAGCATGTTTACTTTTGCTATGAGGATAAAGTTAGTGTCAGGTCCCAGAGGAAAAAGACAAAACAAAAAACACCATAACATGAAGAATACATTTGTAATCTTTTTCTTCTAACAGCTTTACCTGCACCTAAAAGGAACAGACCTGTTTTTCATAAGTGAATATAACTGCATAGCACATGAGCCAAGTCTTCCCTTCCTAAAAGAACATCTTTTAGAAGGTCTAATGCTAGAGCTCTGAGGAGTCACCGAAAGGGGAATAGAGAAAGAAAACACCTTCAGGTATGCTTCAGTAGCTCTATTTTAAGATTTTTTCCTCTGTTTCTATGTGACCCCTGAATGCTAGTAATAGGACAAACTTCAAAGCAATTATTGCCGTTATGCAATAGTTTATCCAAGGATCGGACCCCTCAGCCATCAGTGAACTGGACTTGCACAATGTACATTTTATATTCCAGGAAATATTTGGAAAGAGTGCCTCAATAATATATTTTTTTTCTTCTTTCATAACCTATTCTTTAAGGTGAAAACATGGACAACCTATCAAACACATGTAATAAGGGAAAAATGAAAACAATGAGAAGCGCTCACCAAGCTAGCATTTGTGGAGAAATAAATGACAGACAAGAATTGTTTGTCAAGAGACTCTCCATTACAAGAATGTCATGGTTTTATGATTTTCGGTTATTGGTACTCCACATCATAACATCATGTAGTGAATGTACCTGGTTCTCAGAAGAGAAGGACTACTACATTCCCCACAGCACTTTGCTCCTCTGTTACCATTTCCAGCCGGAGGGAAAAGATAAAAGCTCGCAGTATAAAAACTTGCAGATCACGAGACCTCGTCCCTTTTTCCGCCGTCTCTCATCTTGGCAGCACCTCGCTCTCCAGCCGTCTTATCGTCGGTAGTAGAGTAAGGCCTACCTTGATTTTGGGACATTCTCTCTCTCTGTATTGGATTTATCAGCTTAAATTGTAATTATATTGTATTATAGTGTGTTGTTTTGCATTCCGATATCTTATTTAGTAAATTAGTTTGTTTCTCCTCAGATTGTTGCCGCTGTTCTTTGCTCTCAGGGCCATCTCCTTACCCTTTCCCCTTTTCCCTTTTTCCCGGGGCGTGGGCCCGTGGGTCTCCCGTCCCCTTTGTCACGGAATCAGGCCTAACGCCCGTAAACCATTGACAAAGAAAGACTGAGAAAAATCTGTGTAGTGTTAATTCAAAAAACAGCCATGCGAATTCACGAAGAACACTGGCGCAATCGGCTTTAATGGTACAGAATACCCAATTATATAGAAAGATCAAATATTTTTTCTGAACTGAAGAGTTCAGATTAACATACTTAGTCTTAAGCACTTAAACTCACCTTCTGGCAAGAATAAACAAACAACAAGGCATCTCAGGCCAAGGCCAAGCACAGGTATCTAAAATAGGAAGATCCAGCGACTACCACCTCTCTCTTTCCAGTCATTACAGTAGGATTAGAGATGACCAGCTTACACTAAACACCTCTCTTTCAGAAGGTTAAAGGAGATGAATATTTCAGTATGCTTCCTTCTCAATATTTTTCAGATGCAATATAGAACATGGATTCACAACTTTCTGCCTTATTTGTTTCAGCATTACAGTCTTCAGTGAAGGCATCAGAAATAGTAGCAATATAAATTAACTGATCTTCCATGCACAAATCAAGTGTGTCATGTTCAGAAAGTGTTAGATTTTATACGCAACATGAAGAGGTGACTTAAAAAAGACTAAGAAAAAAAGCAAAATAATGTTTTTGAGATTAAATATCATACTCTAAAAAACTGTGCATGTTTAAAGATATTATATTTTCCTGTTACCTATATTTAGACATTGTTTCAAATATTTGAAACACTAATATTAAACAGTGAACTAAAAGGGGACAAAGGATTTATGTGCTTTCCTTAATAGTTACTAATTACTGTTACTGCTCAGCAACTTGAATACCAAAAAATACTTGCAATAATTATGTCTTAATCTTCATAAAAAATTTCACAGTCCCCTTAAATAACTTTTGCCAGTAATTAATGTTTTTGGCAACAAAGTTACAGATTGGACATCAGACAGAATCTTCCCTCTGATTCTTAGACTGATTACTTAAGGAACACAAGACCAAGCAATCCAGCAATTACAAACTTGAAAAAATATTTAACAACAACAACAAAAAACTCTACTGTTAATTTTAGAATTAAGTCCAACTGAGAATAAAGATATGGGCTTAAAAAAAAAGTCTTAAACTTTTTTTAAAAGCAATTAAAGAAAATAGAAGTAACTGCACTAAACCACACAAAGTTCTGTACAGAAGACAAGCTTGTCCAAAGGCCTTGTCAAAAGCTTCATCAGTTGCCCCAGCAGGTGAAGAGATATTTTAAAAATTACTCTCTTATCTTACATCGGTACATAACAAGAAGATCAGAGCAAAAGAAGATAAGTGCTTGCTTCAGCGCTGGAGATGTGATCATCCTTACTTCTTAACTGTTAGCCCATTCCCTGACTCCTTCTCTAATTGGTCCAACTTGCTGTTTCCAAAAGAAAACTCGCATGGTGTTTCAAGGTAGTTTTCTCCAGGGATCATTTTGCAACAAAACTGTACGGCATTAGATGGCACCAGCTCAGCTCCCAAGGGGCTCACTGGTCCTCCCTGACAAATTGCAGGTATAATGCGTACCCCAAACCTTCTGCTATACAAACATCACTCCAGTGGCCACAGCACAGCCCTTGCACTACTTGGATACTTTGAACCAAAGAGAACAGACAAAATCACATTGTAAGTTTGTCCTAAAAGTCCAATGTTGGGGCATCCCATAAAGCTGGAAGAACATGAAAAATCATAATACACTGTGCACAAACTCCTCAGTTGCTAAAGTTTATGAAAAAGGGTCTAAAAAGCACCATTATCTCCAAGCTTAAGCAAGGTTTAATATTCAAGAGTTTATCTTTTTGGTCTTAGAATTATCTTCTAGCAACTCAGTGTTAAGTTTATATTTCTGAAAAAACAAAAACGGTAAATAGTGTTGTTTTAGAGAAGCACAACACTGACTAATCATTGCTTTGAAAATATTTTAAAGTCTTTTAATCCAAAGTAAGATCTCATAAATTATAATATCACACAAACTCATAACTGGTAAAACTTCGAGGACTTCCTTTTAGAGAATAACTTAACCTGCCCGCTAAATTACTGATTTGCCTAAATACAAGGAAGAGTCATTCACTTTCCCATTAAAGAAAGACCGATTTTCAAATGACACACTCCAGTACGTGAGAATAATTTAGTTTCCATGTAAACTATCTCCAGAATTGCAGCACTTCAAAGCAGACCGTGAAAAAGTAACATATAAGTTTTTCAGGGTCCAAAATAATATACTGAAATTAAGCGTAAAGGCCAGAAGATAAAATGCTTGATCCTCTTACATTTTATTAATCCATTTTGTTAAAAATAATGAGGATATCACTACATTTTTCCTTAAGGATATCAAGCAGGTGAGACCTAGTGCTTGACAAATAAAAACCAAGTTCATTAAAACTACATTTTCTACCACAAGGGCAATAAAGACGCTTTAAACGTTGCCTTAAGGCAACAGACTTAGAAACATTTTCTTAATCAGCACTCTTAAACAAACTTTTTTGACAGTATTTTTCCATTATCATCTAGCGTTAGAATCCTTAACTCGGCCATATTGCAAATCCTTGAAAAGAGACAGTCAAGATGAAAGGCAAACAGACCAATGCATAACTGACAGAAGAGCTACTGTTTAAAAATCCAGTAAAACCAAATTCAGGAAAGTATGCATAATCTCTAGCAACAAAGAATCCTTACTGCCACAGGCATCAGAGAATTAAAAAGTAAACCAAGTAAGTAAATAAATAAATACCGCACCAAGTACACACAGAAAACAACCACACGCAAAAAAAAAAGGTGCGCCTAGATCGTAGCAGTCAACACTAAGAACAAGATATGGTCACGAAGCTCACCATAAAATGCATCAAACCCCCAATATGACCAAAACTGACACTAAGTTACATGTCTACAAGAAGGCATGCAGTCAGGGGCAAGCAACAAAATCCCAGGCCAGTCAGGTATGCTGACGAGGCAGTGGCACAGGATCAATGTGGTTTCTTTCTCCTCTGTTAGGAGTGATTAAGCCCCATTAACATCAAGGGAAGGAAGGCATGCGTAGTGAGGGGTGAAGGCATGTCATGAAAGACAACTGCCTTTCTGTGACACTTGTATTGCCCAGCAATTAACATGCAACATCATGGCAGAGACAGCCATAGGAGAGAAAAGAGCTGGGGAAGAAATAATAATACATGTATCAGGGAGAAACGGCAGCTTCAAACACAAGACAAGCTTGCCATGTCTTCAAGATTTAATCATGCAAGTTAAAGGGGGAACAGAAAGGAATGGAGGAAAAAAAGATGGGCTCTAACCCAAACACAGTCATAAGCAACAAGCAATCAGGTCTGGAAATCAGAAATATCAGGCAACAGGGATCCTAGGATTCCACCATTTCAAACTCAGTGTTGATAAGGGTCGAGAGGATAAGCCTTACTTTAAGGAAGGAAGTTTACTGTAATTCGGTCTTTGAAAAATGACTTCAAGAAAATGAATCAAGGAACCATCCTGGAAATTAATCTGTTCTGCAAAATGCAACTATCAGCTTCTATGGCAGCTGATATTCAAGAGACTAAGAAGTTTTGACTATTTTACGTGAAGAAAAATCAAAACTCATAGAAGCGTTAATCCACATTCACTGCCAAAAGGTAAAATACATTTACTCTCTGGACAGTAGAATATTCTCATAGTTATGCGGGGGGGGGGGGGGGGAAGCAACACAGCTGATCAGCAATTTCTTTTTTCTTCTGAGACTGACCCTCAGCAAGAATTGAAACATAAGTTATTGACACTTGATATTGCAGATTATTGCTTAGTCTCAGACCAGAGAATAGGATAACAAAGGTGAAAATTGCATACATTAAAATAATTTCAACGCATATTTATCCTCTATGTAGAGATGATGATCTGTACATATTTATAAGGCATAAAATAAACTTTAGTCAGCTTTTTCCAGCTCCGCTAACTCCAGAAATTTGTTACTTAAGCTGTTAATTGGAGGGTCTGAAACACAGACAACTTCAAGCTTGTTCTCCAAAGTGTAATGCAGAGCACAATGTACGATCTCTGTTTGAATCCAACACTGTAGATTCTGCCACCATATCAAGATAAAATTTGATCTTGCAAGCATTTAGTTACAAGAACATTCAGTGGAGCTGCCCAAGAATGTCAACACAAGTTCTATCTATTGACTTAGGCTAAGTGCTCACAGGACAAAAATCTGCTTATCTTCAATAGAAGTGCTCAGTAAGTCAGAGGAACTGTGCTGTGGCTCCTACTGCACTGCAGCCCTCACCAGGCCCACCTTAGCCACCCAGATGTTGTGATATCAGCTGCAGACCAAGTGGGAGAACACTGAAAGTTGCAAATGCAAGCATGTATTTTTCCTGTTTCAGAACAAACTTCAAAAGTAAAGTGTTTTTGAACTCAGTAACATAATGAAATGGGAATTTTTAGAACCTCTTACCTCACCAGCCCCTTAGTCACAGCAAAGACTTCCTCTTTGTTGGTTAAACTGGATCAAGTAGTGTTTGACAAACAAGAGTCTTCACTCTAAAAACTAAGCAGCTTACTGAGAGCTCCCATGTAAGTTAAAGAATTGCACCTATCTCTAATGTTTACAGAGTAACAGATTTAACTTGAAGCTTGCAGTTACAATTTTTACAGTGTGAGGTGTTTTCATAATGAAATACTTCAGCTGCTTTTTGAGATCCTTCTCTAACCAGATATAACCAATTCAGACTCATTACCATTTCACACACGGCCTTGTTCAGGTTTCCTCTTATTCCAAACACAGAAACACAGCTGATAGCAATCAGACACCTAGACAGAAGCTCAGATCAGTGTTTAAGTAAGCATGCTTTGAAAATATTCCCATTTTGAGAAGCACTCTTTACAAAGCACGCTTTAATTCTATCTAATACTGAACTAATTTAAATTTCATTAGAGCTGCTATCTGTGTCAGCCTTTCCCTACTCTGCGAATGGGAGCACTCAGCCTGTCTTTCTCTTGGTTTATCTTCGAAAAAACTCCATGTTAAATGGTAGGTAGGGATCTGCTTGAGTATTTTAACTTGCACTCAAGATCTCTATCTCACAAATCATACCATCACCTAACAGTGTATTTTATCTATTTTATTGTTCATATGCTACAACATTTAAAAAGTCATAAAAGTAAATGTTTGCAGTAAATCATATATGAAAGTAATGCAATTATTCATTAATACTTAGTAAGAGCTACTTTATATTTAACTAGGCAGACAGAAACGAATGCATTTCTTGACAAATACTTCTAGAAGAAAAATCTTCCCCATCAGAAAAGCATTCTGTGTATGATATCAGTGTGATTTCAGTATACTGACCTAGTGCTTCACATGAGTGCAAAGAAAGATATTTCCAAACCAAGCAGGCTAAAATGAATTAGAATTTGATTTTAGACTTTTTTACTCCTGAGCTGTGGCTACTAAGTGGTAACCCATTTACTCTCCACTTTATTAACTTAGAAGTCACTTTGTCTTCCAGACATCTTCACCACACGCCCCCAGAGCATACCTGCACAAAAGCTGACGCAGCATTGGACACCAGTAGCAGGTGAGGGAGAGGTGGGATAACCATCCTTTTTTTTTTTTTTTTGTCTTGCCAAATCTATTCTTAGTTGTGCAACCGAAGTAAAATTAACAAACTGATCTTAAGTTCCTACTGAGTCTCCAGTAAAGCACTGAGAGTAAACTTTATACAAGCACCTTGAATTTTATCTGAGAGGTTTGTTTTAGCAACTGATTTGACTAATTAATGCTGATTACGCACCAAGTTTACTTGAGCTTTTTTTTTTGCTTTAAGAAGAGTCCATATTGATTTAACTTCAAGAGATTAGTATAAAGTGGTCTTAAACGGAAGCAGGAATATCTAAAGGAGGAAAGGCCTCGACTTAACTAAAGTGATCACTAAACATACTTAATTTAATCACTATACCTCCCTTGTGTACCCAGGCCTTTGTGTCACTGCAGACCCTTGAAGAGGTGCATGCTTCAGGGATCCTGACAGAAGAATGCTTTAGGGACCACGCACCCAAACTGAGCTGCAGTTTGGGTACACAAGGCTTTGATTACTCCCTCAACCCGTTTTCCCTATCCTAACAGCTGTTAGGATAGTTGCATTTGCATAACAAAGAAGAAAAGACTGGCAAGCATTCTGCATTCACAATCAGAAGAAACGGAAATCCTTCTTACCATCACACTGAATTACCATGTTGTAACTTAGGCAAGACATGGCTAGATAAACTAATATTTTTTGTTTAAAGCTAGGCATGCATCACACAAGGATGCAAAGAAAAAATAAAGGCATTACTCAGCCCCAAAATTTACTAAGTAAATTTTGCCAAATTTGCACTCAGCAAAAAGGATTTTACTTGCACGAGAACATCTTTGTGAAAGTAAACTTTATGTACCAGCAATCAGCATAGCAAGCTTTTTTTTTTTCTTTTCCTTACTTTCATTTTCACCTCCTGATCAATAAACATCAATAAAGAGAGATTTTTTTTTCTCATTTTTCTACTGTTTTATACCTTTCATCTCTGTCTATTCTCTCTTAGATTTCTTCTATACCACATTTGCTTTTTTTCTTTCAGATCTCTTTCTTTGCTTTATAATCAGTAACAGCTATCTAGATACCCTAGCACTGGAGTGAAAACTCCTTTCCTCATCCAAAAAACAGGACTCTGGGCTAAAAGTAAGAAGACACAAAATACAGTTGAGCACCTGCACAAGTTAGATGAGCAAAAATCCCAATTCTTTTTGCTATGTCGGATTATTCCAGTTATTAACAAAGTATATTCCGGCCTCATAAGCCTCTTCTTCACATTTTCCAGCAGAGATTTTCATAGACAAAACACGATTTCCTCTAGTGTACATTATTATTATTTCTGAAAAATGGAAATTGAAGGGAAAAAAAACCTAAGCAAAAACAAAAACTCATTTTCCTTCTAAAGCACTCAGAAATAACACATATAGAGTGTTTCGTGTGCATTATTTGCCTCATTCATTTTTTTTCTGAAATTGACCTGCCTGAGAAGGGAAGATGCAGCCAACTAGCAGAAAATGAAGCTACATGGAACACTTGAACAACATCAATCTAAATTACAGATCAAGAAAACTCAATACACCTCTAAATATGTGCAAATTATATCCAGATTTGTAAATTAACACCTGGAAGAGTCTCAGGTGATGGAAGGTCTACTACCAAACTACTGGAAAGATACCAGGTGTGAAATCGGCCTATTCTGACCGGTGCTGTCCCCAGGCAACCTCCAGGGAGGACAGGGCAGTTAAAAACAACTCACAGGCAGTTCAGTTACAGACACCACTGCTGGAGGAAAAGTAAATGAACCAGAAAAGACAGTGATCATCGCACAACAGTTGGCCTCAATATTCAAGGACATTTTAGGTACATTCACCAATCCAGACACAACAAAAGATTTGATACCATTTTTCCTAAGATAGTGCATTTTTCTACATGATTCCTCACTGGACCAAACCTGCAGGTTCAGTGACTGGAGAGCTCAGGACCCTCATGCTACCAGCCCCTTCCTGCTGAGGCTAGGACATCTCCTTCCTACCACCAGCCTATCAACAACTACTGCAAAAATAATGAAAAAAAATCAGTACAAGTCTCATCACCTGCACTGCAGGTGACACACAAGCCTTGTGTCATTTTGGTGGATGGAAGAAACCCCAATCATTTTTGTCTCTCTGTGAACCCTACACTTGTCCCCAGTGCTGGCTATGGTCATGGGCCTTCGCTTTGATCCAGGGTTTGGCATCAGCCTACAGCTCTTCAGCATAAGTATTTGGATGAAGTGTATTTGGATGAAGTATTTTCCATCCCCTTATATCTAAGTCTGACATACTTGTTCAGCTTTTTACATAAGCAAACTCTCATTTACTTTAATTTACTGCCAGAGTAAAGTACTCTGGGTTTGGACTGATATTTATTTATTTGACCTGATCCGCTGCCATACATGGGCAAGGCACTTCATAGATAAGCACACATCATGCACTAAACAGGCCAAGAGCCTAGCCAGTAACAGATTGTCTTGCTTTCACACATGTGGCATGTTGTTTTCTTTTGTGACAATATTTTGTGCCTGCATGTGGTTAGGAGGCTTCTTGTTGTGCAAAGCTGCTTCTCCCTTGGAGTTCAAAGCTAGGGAAGACAGTTTGTTTGGACAAACTGGGAGGAAGGGACATCCATGCTCCTCAGGGAGTAGCTTCAGGTATACTGGATAAATATCACAGTTATGAAAATATTTAAAAAAAAAAAAAAGAAAAATCCAAACACTCCTCCATAATTCATGTTGCATGTCTTTCTAAAGAGGCAAATATAAAAGCAGAAGACCAGAGTACTGGTGTGTGAGCTCCTTGCCCTCCATGAAACTAGCTAAAGAGCTGTTATTAACATGAGTTTTACAGAAACATACCACTTCCTCACTGAAAGACTTCATGGGGTTTTTTCCTGTTTTTTTTTTCCTTCCAACTACTGCACTCACCCATAAGACCAACATGAATGCTGTAACATAGCTCTGCCCTGTATCAAACACCTGAGCATTAGAAAGAGCATCGGTGTATATGCTGTATTTTTGAAGAACAACAAAGTGAAGATTTTTGGAATCAAGTATGCAGTAACTTTGTCATCTTTCATAGGAGCTTTGTTTCCCACCTAGAGCCAGTGCTGGAATACTGCCACAAGAACTGTAAAAACCCCTATGTTTAAAGGGCTGGGTCTTCAAGATCCTAACACAGTGAAAGAAATATTTTGCATTCATCAGAATTTCCACTTTTTGTCATCAGCAACACACCAGCACATGGACTGAATAATAACAGCAAATGATCTTCCAAAACAAACTTTCACCCATTCAAATAAAGCATTTGCCCCACCAAATTTTCAGGAGATGATTTTTTATATAGAGTGTAAGACTCATTTCATTTGAACTCTTCAGGTACCCCAGAAACAAAATTATTTTAAAGAGGTTGTATTTTTATCACTACATCAGAGTGCATAAGAGAATAAATGACAAAGACTACAGTAAGTACTCCACACCACTAAGAGCCACAGATAGGATATTTTTCTCTCTGTGAGCCTTTAAAATTTATCCCCGCAGGCATCTTTTCATTTTTTTTATTTTTTATTTTACCTGCTGTATCAAATTTCTTGAACTTGAGGCAAATGTAATTGTGAATTTATAAACAGTTACTGTTCAACTGAAAAGTCAGTCACAATGACAAAAAAAAAAACAAGAAAAAAAAAACATCTCCACTGATATTTTGCCACATACAAAACAATGTATTTTAGGCAGTGCTATATATGCATGCCTATAACAATTTTCACTGCAATCCAGTGACACCCAATATATTACAAATGCTGATACTGCCTACCATAAACTTTCACACTGAGTCAGAACAAAAGTATTTAGGACAATGATTCATTAGTTATAAGTAAAACAAAAAAGTCAAAGGACAAATTCTGGCTATAGAGAAGCCAATAGCAAATACGCACCAAGCTGTTAAACAAAAAGTAAAAATAAAGTAGTAAATGGACTTCTGACCAAAGCTCTGCTTCCCCATAGTTTTACCACATTAAGCTGTAACACAAGCCAGTCAGCTTAGAAGTGCCTTCTACAAAATTGTCTTCCTTACTTGGCAATAGTTCTTGTCCCCAGAAATTCCAAAAGATCTGTCATTTCCACACTTTCTCTAAAACGAAGGGAGGAAATGAATCTAATTTCACTCATTCCTTCCAGATAACAGCTTGGGAAATCTGCTTTCCTGTTGGTTTCCTTACCTGATAGAAGTTGCTGATGGCAATGCAGACAGCACACCATCCATCCGCCAGCCTTAACTAGCTGTGGCATTGGCAGGCAGTGGTACTTCAGGACCTCCTGGTGGCAGGGATGGTAAGCACTGCATTGGCCTGCAATATTGTCTTTAGGGCATGGCCTAAATAGTAGATGCAGCATGGGCATGTAATTAATTGTTGTGATGAGGGTTCATCAGCTGTAGTCCATTTTATATTAAATGCTTGGGACTTAAAATCTGAAAACACATTATCACTCTAATAAAGTAAGAACCAATTTTTCCATTCTATTTTGGGAAAACATGACAGAAGCAGAATCTCAGACAACTTCCATACACCAAATCTCTTCTTCCGCTCCAAAAGAGAATTAAGGTATAAGGAATATTTAGGCAGAAAGGTACAGAAAAAGAGGAGACTGTACTGGCCTGTGGGTCTCTGTACTCTGCTGGGCCATGATGTATGAGGCAGTGGATTATTACATCTTTTTCCGCCTCAAAGTTAAGTAAATTCTCAGTATAGCAAAATGTACACCACAATAGCAGGTGAAAAAATTCCAAGAAAAGTGATGCATGGATCAATTTATTCTGCATCTGTTCACCACTTTCTTCCTTCTTTTGTTAACCTTATAGTTAAGTTTTGCATTTAGTCAGACAGGCTGTCTCCTACAAGTAACAAATACATGATTTTCACTTTGATAAATGCTTATCAATATACAAACACCACACAACTACTACATTTTCAACAGCTAGATGATAAAGGAAGCTTTAATTTGATTGTGATTTCAGTAAAAATTGCAAGGTAAAAAAAGATGTGAAAAGGAAAGTAGATTTGAAAGTGAAATATGGAAGTAAGCAGACACGGTCATGCATGTGTGAATTTTTTTTTCCATATTACACCATGAGCTGACACTCTAACTAGTAGAGACCAAATGATTATTCAGCACCAATAATCACTATTATGAGTTGTGAAAACTGGGGGGAAAAAAGTACTCAAATAACACAGTAAATTGCTGAAGAAAGAGTATAGCAATAGGTTTTTTCTTGTTTTGTGTTTTTTTTAAACAAATCCAATTTCACACATTCATAAGCTTTGTTCTGTAATAAAAGGGCCTGCATTTGAAAAGTTCAGCAGAAAAATAATTTTTCCTCAGTCCTTGTGACATATTTAGTTTTATAGATCTGTTCTGTGAGGTTTTTTTTTAAGCAATGTATACAGTGCCAGACTCAATTGCTGGACACCTGTGAGGGCGGAAGAACAAATGAATACTCACAGTCACAAAGAACTGCCATATTCTCCATTGCAGCAACGAGATAAACGACTGGAAGATTCTGATGCAGAATACCATCTGCATCGGCTCCAGCAGCCTCAGAAAATCAGTGAGTTTTTCAATCCCTTGAAATTGTTGGTACAGAGCTAGGCTCTAAAGAAGAAACAGCAGAATAAAGGAGCAGATGGAAACTCCAGAAGAGCAGATGAAGAACTGCCAAGAGTGACTGAGGTGAAACAGAGCCAAATATTTTTTATCAGCTCCTAAAACAAGACATTCTTGGTAGTGAGATCAGAAGCTGAGCAATCATACCAAATTATGCTTCAACCTGAGATGAAAATTTTCAACTTTTTTTTCCAGCCAGCATAAACAAACAGAAAAATAAAAGAAAGAACATAATAGGAACATTCTAAATATAGCCAGCAAAACCAGGGACAACCTTACAAGCTCTGGAAGCTTTATTTGAAAAATAATAGTTATAATAATAATACTGGATATAAAGGGGAGATGCTACACAGCAATATTGTTTCATGGAGATAAGTGTGGCTTTAAGATGAAAGTTACTTATCTGTCATTGTTTTATGGAGTGTGTGTTGAACTGATGGAAAGCAAAGGTCAAACCTACACTGAAGAAACTTTAGCTGATTATTCAGAAGTCAGGGTTCAAGTTTTTACTGCTGGGGTTTCCATTAACAGGCTTGTGTCTCAAACAAGCTGAAGGTGATGTCCTGTTCCAGACTGCTGGTGCACAGAAGTCTGACTACACAATGTGCGCTCTTGGCAAAGAAGACTGGGATGGGCTGGTAGGGTAATAAAAGCTTTTGCAGGCTATTCAAGAATGAGCGTGCCCAGTGAAAAAAAAAAAAAAAAAAAAAAAAAAAACCACTAATCTCTCCAAGTCTTCATTTATGAAATACAAAAATAAAAGATTGAGATCTGGCAATTTCTCCACAAAAGAGGGGGGATCAAAACTCCTGGAATTAGTTAAAGACCTCTTCTGAGTATTTAAAAGATCCAAAAAAAGCTCTGTACATAGATGAAGTCTGGTTTTTTTTATTATAGTACCTACATATTGTCCTGAGTGTGAACAAGAGGATCAGCACAGAAGATTAGATACAGATCTCTGAAACAGAGAAACTCCAACACTGCCCCTTTCTGAACTGGAAAAGCAATTTAACTCAAGAGGGAGTGTATCTGCTTCAGAATATGGTACCAAAACTCATCTCTGCAGTGCAAAAGGAATGACTAGCCATGTCAGAAACCATTTAATTGGCTGTAATGAATGTTAGCTTCTCTAGGAATTACTCAACAATTGTACAGCAAAAGGCATTGCTTCTTTTTTCCCCTTTAATCTGATTCCTTGTCTTCCTACAGCTGGTCCCAACATGTTCTTCAGTCTTCCCCACTCCTTCTGTACTCAAGTGCTGAGCGGCTGAAGAACAGGAATAGCCTTCCCATGGTGCCTAATGCTTGGAGTCCACCCCAAGCCCCACTTTGCAGTTCCTCCTTCTTGATCCATCTTAAGCACTGGGCAAATGCCCAGAGCATTTCGTTAGCTGCTGCTGAAAGCTAAGAACCATGCTGCCATATCGGAAAGTGAGATCCTAGTTGACAGATAGAATATAGAAACAACCCACTGCCATACTGCATGACTTAAAGTAACTGAAAAGGTGTGTTTTTGTGTTTTTTTTTAACCTATAAACAGAATGTCCATCTAGTTAGGATAATCATGGGGCTGACCAACGTGAACATTCAACACTTGAGTACACAGAAGTGTTTCCTGAAAATGACCTCGATAATGTGGTTGTCTGTCACTTTAAAGCAGAAGTAAACACATACACTGACATATATATACATATGAAGGCAATAGTATACATAGTTAGAGAGGCTGTCTTCTGCAATGAGTGCAGAGCATAAGCAGTGTGCTTCAGAAAATGAGAAAAAAAATGAATACATATCAAGTGCCTGCAAAATCTGAGCTGGTAATTACAATTTTGGGCAGACAATTTGACACAGACATGTTCCTACTGATAAATTAAAATGCAGTTTTGAAGGCAGCTGTATGTTGCACGTTACTGTAGAATTTGCTTTCACTCTCCCCCAAAATATTATATCTATACATTAGCTCAATACTAACCATTTTTTTATTACAAGATGACTGTGTTTTTGTTTGGATAAGATATGGCTAACAGCTCATTTTTCCCTTGCAGTCAACTCCATCTCATCCAAACTACTAATGTGACAGAGTTCCAAGACAGATTTGCCTGTGGATTCACGGTCAATTCCTACTGACTTAACAAAAGACAAAACTCAGCCCTTGAGCAGCAGCAGAAATGTTAGCTGGTACAGCTACTGAGTACAGAAAGTTGTTTTCTCTCTATGGGAAATGGTCTCCTAAATATATTGCTTGAAGCCTAAGCAACTTACGTAATGTTCTTATTAATTGTATCAACATTTTTGCTTTATGCTTGCAGTTCACTGCTGCAGGGATCATTTTGTTGCAAAATGAGCTTCTATACCACAAACATATTTTTGCAAGTACAGTAACTGGATTAAAATAAAGACTTGCTCTGTTTCCAGGAAAAATATGCATACTACATAGAGCAGTAAGCTTTTAAAGGAAGTTATCTTCAAATGGGAAAAGTGTTTCCCAGGCAGATTTTACTACTCTTAATAATGTTAGGCTGTCCCATCAGCCAGTGAAACGGCTGGAAAACACTCATGAAAGATTTTATCTAAAACAACTAATTACAGCAATTTCCCATTTTTCATTTATAGTACCAAATTCCATAAAATATTCACAATCTCCAGTTCATGCACTTCTTCAAGGTTACACTTCATTTATCAAACTGTCTCATGTCAGCATACTCTACAGTTAAACATCCCAACATCCTCAACTTTAATTGATCTTGATAGAGCTCAGTGAAAGAGACTGAAGTCTCACTCTGTAACCAAGAGTGTTCATTTCAATAGCATGAGTGAAGCAGACATTTTACAACCAAAATTTGCAAATGTTTTAGTATAACAGGTATCCCAAATCTAAGCTGATGACCTAAAATAACAATGATGATAGTAATCTACCACTGTTACCCATACAGGTAAGAATTAAAATGCAGTGTAATTTATACAAGCAGCAACGGGAATAATAATCTTACAATTAGCTGGTTTCTTTCTAATCGGTTAACTTTTCTTGAACAGGAACTTGACAGCTCCAGTCAACCAAACTCCAACCAACTCCCCCAGGCATTCCTCCTAAGGAATATTTTTATTTTTTTGATTACACGTCTACTACTCTGTGATGCACTGATGAAGTTTTCTCACAGATATGTCACTGGGTGTATCAATACGTATCACATTTTAATACTAACTATATTCCAGACATCAAAACCAAACAATCCATAGGCTAATCTACACAGTTACGCTAATCCTCTTTGCACACTCACAGTGTGTCTACAATATCATAAGATAAATATGACAATGAATACAGACACTAAACAGCTATATAGTTCAGCAATGTGCAATATGGGTGAAAAGCATTAGGCTAAATATTACTTAAGATCCTCAGAATTCTGTCTGAAAGCTAAGCATCCAGTAGTGGACCCAAATCCATGCTTCACAAGACAGGATGAAAAAGAAGATAAACAGCTGAGACAAATTTTGCCTTGTTTGTGCATGCAGTAGCAAAATTTGTTACCTTGTAGCTTTCCTTCAGAAAGAACATAAACACTTAACTGCAGGAAATAATATAGATCACAAGTGGTGAGAATAGCCTCTCCCGCATAAAAATAAAAATATAGGGAAAAAAGTCAAAGGACATGGAAATAATATAATCCCTGCTACAAGAAAGCATTATCAAGCCTTCAGTTCTCCATCAATTACCACGTGAGATTAAAAAAAAAACAAAAAAAAAAAAACATACAAGCAAATTAATTGAACAACTAGCAACATGATTTTTAACCAAACCTACCCTTGGGTAAAACCAGGAGCAAGTTACAGCTTGGGTTTATAATGAAGCTGAATTTGACCCTTCCCATAAAGACTATTCCTGTTTCTGCAAGAAGCAAAGCATAAATAACGCAGGCACTTTGATTTCTCACAACTCCATTGTATCTACTTCAACATTTTGCATGCTACCCGATCAGTTGGTTTGTATTGGCAAAAAAATAATTCCATGTCTATAATCAAGAGCATAATTTTCTTATTCTCCTCTGATCAGCAGTTTTAATTAAATTATATATTACTAGCTTTCAATATTATTTTGTTTCTACTTAAAAAATATATGAAAACTAAACTGAGCTTATATAATCAGTTTGTGTTTAATTGCCCATCAAATTTACTGTCCAGTGAGTTACCATGAACCTCATTCTCACACAAACTTAAAAACGTATACATATATGGTATTATATCCTCATACATATTTACACTTCCCTCTGCACCACTAACCTCTCCTTAGGGCTCAAAAAATCCAACAGAAGAGTTGCTTTTTTCACTTATTATGTGGAACTATTTCACACATTTTTAGAATAACGACAAATTCTCAACTGTGGACATTGCCACAGTAGCAGCACACCAACATTTCTCCCATATGTTCACTGAAATCTTATGTTTTGCGCTGTTTGCAAAGGATGAGGAACATTCACTGGCATCTCACCAGCGTCCCCCTGAGAGCAGCAGACGGAGGCACAGGAGTCTCTTCTCCCTCTTCCTCTGAATTAGGAGGAAACATGAGAAAGAATAACTGGGAGAAAAATGACTCTTAGGGGCAACAGAAAGAGTGAAGTGGCATTGCCGGGTGGAAAAAAATAAAAAAGTAATGGGAAGGAATGAGATCTCTCAGCTTTCCATTTGCGAAATCAGGACATAAATGTCAAATAACTGCCTTAAAAATAAAAAATAAAAATGTAAAAAGGCAGTAAAGATGGGCATGACTCAGTTGTCCTGCTTCACCAAAAGCAACGGTGGCCTCAACATCAGGCCTGTAAGTGGGCTTTTCTTGTCTCCGGTGGATCAAGAACATTTTTACTTTTGGATGCATGGCAAAAAACTGTCCCAGTTTCTTGTCTAATATACTGAAAATCAATTGGGAAATGGTGTACATTTTGTTAAACTTGCTCTGAATCAGCTGTGGATTGCTTACGTGCCAAATGTAGTGAAAACAGTAAAAAAGTTGACAGGATCAACTGAACTGAAATTTTGGTGCTGTAGCTTTAATTTAAATCAGAGCTACAATAGGATTCTGAATGTTTTGCTTCTTTAATATATTTGTTAGAGAAAACGCACCAAAGTCAACAAATAAAAAAACATGAAAGTGTTTTCAAAAATCTTGTTCCATACATAGAACAAGAGACATGCATCATATATGGAAACAGCACTTAATAGAATATCTGCAACTTATGTTCCATCACGTATGATTCATTTTTAAACTGCAGATGAAAAAAATCTTTATTAGACTATTTTTATGCTCTTCAATAACACTATATTTAGAACTTCAGCACATATACTAATTGATGTGGTAAATCTTCTGGAAAAAAAAGGTAGGAACATAGCTATTGAACTGAATGCATGTCTGAAAGTACTTCTATTTTAAATGTGCATTTGGTAGTTTTTGTATGACACACTATATCATTTTCATTATAATAACGTAATTTCCCCAATACGGGAAAACAAACATGCTTCATTTCTTAAACAATTCTTGAGGAATTTTACACATTCACCCATAGCAAAATAAATAAATCAATAAATACAATTACAACCTGCAACATTCACAGACAAGTTGGGTCTGTCTTGCAAACATAGGCTTCCTAAATTTTGCTGCATCCGCCCTTAGGAAGTGCAGCAAGTACTCTCCAGACTCAGGGGGGAGCTGCAGGATTTTTTCCTGAGCACAGTATGGCTTGTAGCCAAAGGAGTAATTCAGCGTAGGTTTTGGCCAAGCAGGAAAGAGTTCCGTTTCTTCTGCCATTCATTTAGACCCACAAGGAAACTGAGACAGGAAGTCAGACTTCCAGATAATAGGAGTGTTCCTAATGATGTACGTTGGCTTTTGACTCAGAACAGTCCTCTATGCTTGCCCTTGCTGCACCGTCATATTTCTATATGATTTCCCCACTGTAGAGGGGGAATGACAACAAAAACATTTTAGATGACTTTTCCTTTGCAGCCAAGTGAAAGTGACCAGTGATTTTAAAACATCACAACACAAAAACTAGTTACAACAGAGGCAAGAGGCAACAGGTATTATGTACCTTTAGGGGAAAAAAAAAAAAGAAAAAAAAAGGATACCTACATTTAATTTTTTCTCAGGTACAAATTCTGACCTTATGGAGGTGAACATCACCATGCCATTTATCTCATTAGACGTTAACAACAGATCTTAAAAGGAACTGCAGTCTAGGTATAGAATTCCACCTTAAACACTGCAGCATATAAACATAATGCATTTGATTTCCCTGAATAAATGTGTCAGGAAATGTAAATCAGATTAAAAAAATTAGGAGATCAGTTTTCAAGGGGGGAAAAACACCCTCCTTGACTGCTGTCAAGGCGGATCCCCACCTTGGGCAGTTCCCTCCCACGCAGCGCACACAGCCCAGGCCAGTTACACATCCTTGGTGCAGGCTCTTCCATATCTCACCTACAGGACCTGCTGGATCTCATGGCAAGAAACAAGGTAGTGTTACCCTAGGCATGACAGTCCAAGCAAATACAGTTACTTTCCCTGGATGAACCTTACACAAATAAAAAGTCTAACAAACTTTCATATATGCCATCTATATTTATAAGCTATGGCATTTTAACAGTTCTTTTGAACTACTAAACAGTCCACAGCAGTGTGAAGAAGTAAAAACACAAGACCTGTGTGAGAAGAATTCCTCCATATTTATCTGAATAACATGTTGGAACAGTAGACCACTAGGAATTTTGATATGCCTATCATTGTTTTAATTAAAAGTTACTGCCTTCGCAGCAGCTGGATACAGAGAGCAGTTTCATCTCCAGTCAGAACACATCTACAGCTGCAGAGGGCTCAGAACAGGATAATCTTTTCATTCAGCACCTCAGTTTTTACCTGCTTGTCTGTCTTCTCCTGGCAGATAACCCACACTGTGGTGTCTGCCTATTTCACATGACTTCTCTAAGCACCTAGCCAGCCTGGACCACAAGCTCCTGTGTCTTTTCAGCAGGAAAAAAATATATCAAAACAAACAAAAAAAAAACAACACGAAACAGGAAGGGAAACTAAATTCAAAACTGATTATGAAGAGTGGGGGAAGAAAAGGTGCAGTGCATGCTTGGCCATGCTCTGGAGAATCCATGCATCCTGCATGCCACTTTATCAGTGCATGAGCAAGTCAGTACCTTTCTGACATCCTGCCATGCCTCCTCCCTTGGAGGCAGCAGCCAGCTGTTGGCAGGGTTTATCTTGGTACCAGAACAGCCATAAAGAACTAAAAGCAATCAGAAGTGATTAGCACTTAAGAATGGGGATGCTAATTTGTTTCCTTAGCACATGCAAGTAGATTCAATATCTTATCTAGATCTTTGCTGATTTCTGTGGCATATCATCTGCTTATTGAAAAGAGAGGACAGGATTTCTCCGCTGGAATGACCTAGGACATTTCAGGTCAATGAAGCCAAGCCAGAGGACTCGAGCAGTAACCAAGGTAAAGTAATTTTTATTCTTCTACAAAAATTGGCAATTAGAAGGTAATACTTGTATTAATTTCTGATGATTTTTCCTTAGTGCCTTTAGTTTGAGCTTGTTCATACTTAGGTAAAACACACAAAAGATTTACATTTACAATCAACATGTCTTTGACTACCTACAGCATCATCAGGTCTAGAATGAGTAGACAAACAAATCAGCAAAAACAGAGCATATGTTGTGAAATTCCATAACATAATATAAACAAACATAATGGATTGTCCATCACTCTCTAGAAAGAGCTAAGAAAAAATAGTTTAGTCTAAGTTAAAAAAAAAATTACAACAACTTAAATCACCAAAGAATAGCTAGCATTTATCTCCAGAGAATTTCAGTTTTTAGCTCCCTCACAATTTGAATACATCTATAAACATCATTTCTGATCAGAGGCATCCCCATACTTGGCTCACTTTCAGAAAGCAAAAGGAAACCTATGTTATTTTTCTTTACTCAAGCTTCACTTTTGCAGACATAGAAACTGTGATCCATCAGTGCTACAAATTCACATTTAATTCAGCTATTCCCAAAATAAGGTGCTATCAGTGAAAACATCCAAAAGGTCTCAATTGGCTTTCTGCATTTTCATCCATATTCCATGTGTCAAGAGGTTTCATCCTCAAGAATGCAGATAAAAGACTGAAAAAAAGAAACAGCTCTCCTACACGTTCTCTTCTCCACTGCTCTCACTACTATTCAGGGAGCAAGAGGTCTTTGTTCATGAAGCAGTTCAGTTTCAGAACCTTTTCATGATGGGCAAAGATTTTTCTCCTTCCTTCCTCTGCTAAATAACTCCAGAAAACTTTGTAACTAAAGCCAAACAAAGAACTTTCTTCAAACAGACAGCCTCAGACAATTCTAGCGCCATATGCCACCTGCATTTCCCGCTCAGGATGTGAATGAAGTTCAAAACACTGAAAAACCAGTATGAGAAAGAAAACACATGTTTGGAAACATGAAAGTAAGGAATTGTGTGCTTAAATATGAGATTTGCATTGACTTAGGCTATGCCATTATAACACACCAATGCTGCAATCTAGAGCTTTTGCAATCCATACAAACTATAAGTAGCTCTGGAAAAACAAACTTTTCTGCTGTTATTTCATCACTTAGTTAATTCTTCTACTTATTATATAAAAGAAGAAATTAGCACATTTGTTCCTTCATTTGTTCCTCCTAGTTTCCCAAGATCCCCCTTCTAGCAAGCCACTGAGATATGCTAGGATAAGAAACTTTCTAAAGTTGTGGTTTTGCAAACTGCTGAAGAGAATTTCTGTGCTTGTCAAACATTAGCTATGGGTACACGTTGGGCTGTTGTTCTTACAAACCATATTGAGACCAGTTTCCAATGTCTTCAGTATTTTGTAACAAACAGATTATTATCTTTGACTATATTTCTTGAAATTACACAGATAAGGAACTGCATGTACAATAGAAACCATCATGTTTGTCAGCATTTTCAGTCATTCGTCAGATGGAACAATTCAGCTATGACAAGAAACCCACCTCTAAAGACTGAAAAAAAAAATACTGTAATAATCTAAATCCACTCTTATCCTGACACTTCTGAGGTGAGGGGTGTTGAAAAAAAATCAGATGGTGTTGCAAGCTGCTGGATTTTATTCACATCCCAGACCAGCAAGAGAGAACCTGCAATCACAAGGTCACTGAATGTAAAATTTCACGATACTCTTGCGTTAGTGATGACAATAGCAGAAACTGGGGCAAAAATCCATATTCACTAACGTGAAAGGCATGTGAGCACATGAATACAAGTGAGCCATGGCCCAAGTACACAGGAGTAAATTAGTCAGCTCTGCACTTTACTACTTATTTACCTATAAAAATTATCTCTGAAGTAACTAGAAACCTTCCCACCGAGTTCAATAGCCTTCAGATCAGGCTTAAGACAGAGGCTAACACCATGTTTCCCAGTGCAGCAAAAAAAGAAACAAATAAAGGCACCCACGCAACCTGTATACGCAACTTTCAAGTTTTTTTAATAGATAATTCTACAGGCATCTATGCTTTAGTGATACTTCCTTAGGTAATCAGGCAAGCATGTGCATACATGCGTCTAAAGGCAAGCATGGAAGTGCTGCATTTACATGGAGAACATTAAAAGAAAGAATCTATAAACATTAGATAAATGTAGCTTTCTTTCTGTGCTTACATACATTCATCTTCATGAAATATTATTCTACGCCTTTGCAGTCATACTAAGACTTGAAATTCACTCACTTCCCAAAAGATCCAAACTGCATTTATCTTTAAGGCATGCTACAAGACCTGAGTTTTTGTTAGGGAAGGCTTAGAAACAAAGGAACTGCAACACTGGATCACGTCCAAGGTCCTGTCTCTGACAGCAGTTGCTACCAGCTGCTTCAGAGAGGAACAAGAATCTGATGGGGGAACAAGGATAATCTTGCCACACGCTAGGGTTCATCTTGGTTTCCAGATACTAAAGACTGGCTTAAACTCTGAAGCCTGAGATATAACATCCACTTAAAATGTTATCACTATCATTATCAAAGCTTTGGTTTCTCCTGCTATGTAAATGTCAAGTCCCATATCTGAACACTGCCTCAGTGTAACAGTATAACAGACTTCAATCTAAAAAAGTTAGAAAAAAAGTTGGAAAAAAAATATCCCCTCGACTCAGTTCTGAATTTAAAAGATTAATGAAGTTAGATTTTTTTAAAATTCTTCTTGTATAATTCCTGAAATTGCACATTTTTCATGTCCCTTCTTCATAATTCTCAGTTTTCTAAGATGAACATCTTTTTAATCCATTTTCTTCAAACACTTTTTCCAATAACTTATCCTTCACTGAATAAAACACCAGCACAAACCTGATTATTTAGCTACTTTAAATTCTTATTATTTTTGTCTGAGGCTACATTGGCTGTTTTTTTTTTTTAGTTTGTTTTAATAATCCCTTTCCATGCACGAAAGAATAATCCATACTGGTTTTCAGAACCTAATGCTATTATAGTATATCAATAACAACAGAATAAAAGTTCCAGAATTTAGTTCTGAATCAATAGTCTTGTACAATGGTGTGGTTAAAAGCTGCTAAGTCTTTGTCTATGATGACAAAAGTGTTGGCAGATGGATAAAGATAAAACGAAGATCACTAGAAAATGGGTAATATGGCTTCATAATGACACTGGCAACTTTGCACTGAAACATACTCTTAGTCAAAGAGGGGTTAAGCAGATTGCCTGAACACAAAATACCGAATTCATCGACTGACCTCTACGTGCACACACCTTTGCAAGGGATGAAATACACACTTTAAAGTATGAAAACAGCTGTCAAGGAATGAATTTTAACTCACTTGCAAATAAAACTGAAGTAAGAGAACAATCATAAGAGAAATGTTGAATAAGGGGGAAAGCAAGTTCAAGTAAAAAATGAAGATGCACACAAATTTGTTATAAGGACATTTTACCAGATGGAGAAATTGGGCAGTTCATTGTCATGTTCTCACACCCGCAGAGTTGTTCTAAAACTACTCTCCCAAAAGCAAATATAATTGGCTGAGCAATGAACTGTTTAGATGAATCTTTTTATTATATAAGAACCACTGGAAATTATTTTCTTTACATCTGAGTTCATCATCTGGAAACACAGAGACGTTCTGTAACTTGGCCACTATTTCCAGAATTGCTATGCCATTTTCAAAGTCCTTTCTTCTTTATTGGGGAAAGAGGAAAAATGTCGAAGATCTTCAGTGCAACAATATCTACGATAGTAGAATTATACCTAACGAGCATCTGTTACAGTGTCAGGCATCAATAAAATGGGCTTACTTTTGTTTAATAGCAATTACTGTTATTACTAGGAATACGTTCAACTACTGCCAGTATGAGAATTAACATACTGCCAGTATGAGAATAACATAATGCATATACACAGCTCTTTCAATGTATTCCTCTCAGCCACTGTCCATGCCACTTCACTTCTAAGATGAGATATTTAAGCTACACTATAGAGTTTAGAGTACCCAAGGAACATTATGTTGCTGAAGAAGTACTGACACCTTTCAAATGCCATTACATTTTTGCAGGAAAATGACAGAAATTCACCAATACAGATTATTTCTAGATTCAAATCTCACTGCACAGAAAATAATTTCTGCAATCAATATCTTTCTATTTTTGTGTTCTGATGTGATTTTGGTATTTCCTGGTTAGATAAGCGTTCCAATGCTACTATTCCTTACTGCACTACCAAACACCTGATATTTTGTCAATGGCATATAAGAATACTAACCTAGAAACCTCTGAACACTTGACCCCCATTAGGATGTGCCACTAGACAGAGAGGGACAGTCCTAACACAGCTGAACTCTATTTTGCTATTTTACTTTAATTTTAAAGTTGCTACCTAATTTGCACAAAATTTAAGCAAAGTTATAATTTAAGTGCTTCACATAACAGAAATTGTTGCTAAGAACGTTCATACATTTTAAATGACTAGAAGTATACCTCAGACCAGGCATATTGTTCTGCGATTGTCTGTAATTGTGAATATGAATTTAAAAAACTCCAAATAATTTTCCAGTAAATTATTTATCTTCCTAAAAAATACAGCATGAAAGCTAGCTACATATACTCTATGCATCCCATTATGCATCATATTCCACATATCTCTAGACAAATGTAAAAAAAAACCAAAACAACACAGGCTATTTTAGAAAAATGAAATGATTTGGGGGGTATTTTGGGCTTCTTGCCTATCTCTGTTTTTAAACATTGAAAAAGAAACCACAAACTTACATTCTGAAGTATTATTGCTCTGTAAGAGCTATCTGTGCTCAAATATTCTCAAACACTTGATGCGCACAGGTTTATAGTCACTCTAAATTTTCACATGCAGACCATGACACAGGCAATTGGTAAGAACTGCCTCTGAAGTAGCCTGCTAGAGCAACCACTCATCCCATGGGTTGTGCATCTGCTCAGAGTTGCACCACAGGCCCTCTACACATGCCTATGGCACGGCCTTCACCTTCACACTCCCCAGCTCCATCTCTTCTGATGTATTATTATTCATTTCAAGTACTTCTAGTACTTGAAATGAATACAATTTCAAGTACTTCTAGTACTTCTACCGTCTGGCAAGGATAGTCTTCACATCAGATCTTGGTATTTACGTACATGAGTCAAACAGAGACAGAAGGTTCAGGTATGTGTTCCGTATAAATATTTATAGGTGGATATATCAGAATTTAACATGCAGTGTTTAACAGATCACTGGCAGTCCACTAAGTACTCTTCCAGTTCTAGGCATCTGACAACACTTGGTAAGGCACAGTCCTCCCATTCTTCTCCTTTCCAGCGATGGACATAGCTGTCCAGTTGCTTTGCTACAGAACTATCAGAGCGCTAGAGGATAACCTTACAGAAAGTTAGAAGTTACATTTAAAGGAAATAATCGCTACCCGCAACCCAGATAAGAATAAGTTAAGGGTACACAAAGAAGAGAATCCTACTGGACAAGCAGCACAGGAAAAAGCAAGGAAGTGCACTCAGTGAAGGGGAATCCAAAAGTGAGGAAATTTGTCATAGGAACAATGAAAGAGATGAGATTGAAAAAAGTAAAAGATAAGCAGCAGATATGAAGAGTGAACATCCATCAAAACACATCAACAAATCAACAGTTGGCACTTTCTTAGCAAAGAAAAATGTCGTAGGAAGAGATAACTGAAAATACACAAAGGTTTTTCTAGTCACACTTTCAATGGCTGTAACTCTGAAAGAATGTAGCAGGGAGGAAGACAGGCTGTTTGTGATCAGGGATGGGAGAAATAGACTGCACTCAAGTAACACACAGCCCTGCCAGGGGAGATGCAATACTGGACCTCTTGCTTGCTAACAAGTGAACTGACTGATGACATCAGGATTGGAGGCTGCTTGGGCTGTAGTGATCATGCAATGGTGGAGTTCACACTCCTGAGGGATATGGGACAGACAAAGAGGAAAATCTCAATTCTAAACTTTAGGAAAGCCAATTTCTAGCTCTTCAGGGAGTTAGTCAACAAAACCCCGTGGGAAACCAATCCTCAAGGAAAAGGCAGCAAGTAGAACTTGCATATCTTTAAGGAAGCTTTCCTTAGGGCACAAGACCTCTCCAAGTGGAGGAAGTCAGGAAAGGAAGGCAAGAGACAGGCACTGCTGCACTGGGACCTGCTGGCCAAACTGGAAAGCAAGAAGAAAATGCACATGCAGCGAAAGCAGGGACTGGTAGCCTAGGAGGATTACAGTGATCCTGATAGGCTGCATAGGGATGGGGTCAGGAAGGCCAAGGCCCAACTGCAAGTGGACTTGGCAAGGGGCACTAAGAAGAATAAGCAAGGCTTCTATAGGTACATCAACCAGAAAAGGAGAGACCAAGAGGGTATACCCCCACTCGTAGTGACCAATACAGGCAAGCTAGTAACAACAGACAAGGAGAAGGCTGATGTACTCAACAACTTTTTTTGCAACTGCTCTTCACACATCCCTCAAGAGGATAGTTTGGAAGGTGGAGACTGGTGGAGCAATGGCCCTCCTGCTGTAAGCAAAGACCAGATTTGCAACTACCTGAGGAATCTGAACAACCATAAGTCTATGGGTCCCGGACGAGATGCATCCCAGAGTCCTGAGGAAATTGGCTGATGTAGTCACCAAACCACTCTTGATGATATTTGAAAAGTCATGATGGTGAGGTGAAGTCCCTTGCAACTGGAAAAAAGGCAACGTCACATCCATTTTCAAGAAGGATAGAAAGGATGACCCAGGGAGCTACTGACCTGTCAGTCTCACCTCTTTTCTGGGGAAGATCTTGGAACAGATACTCCTGAAAGAATGCTAAGGCTCATGGAAGACTCGGAGGTGATACGAAACAACCAGTAGGGCTTCACTAGGGGCAAGTCTTGCCCAACCAACCTGGTGGCCTTCTATGATGGTGTAACTGCATCAGAATCACTGATGTCATCCATCTGGACTTCAGTAAGGCCTTTGACACAGTCCCTCACAACATCCTTCTCCCCAAACTGGAAAGATATGGATTTGATGGATGGATTGATTGATGGACGAGGAACTGGTTGCAAGATCATACCCAGAGAGTGGTGGTCAGTGGTTCAGTGTTTAGATGGAGATCTATGATGAGTGGTGTCCCTCAGGGGTCATCACTGGGTATCAATGCTCTTTAATATCTTCATCAATGACATGGACAATGAGATCAAATGTGCACCCTCAGCAAGTCTGCAGATGACACCAAGCTCTGTGGTGCAGTCAACATCCCTGAGGGACTGGATGCTGTCCAGAGACCTAGACAGGCTTAAGCAGTGGGCCCAGGTGAACCTCATGAGGTTCAACAAATTCAAGTGCAAGATCTTGCATATGGATTGCAGAAATCTCAACTATCAATGCAAGCTAGGTGACAAAAGGATTGAGAACAACCCTGACAAAAAGGACCTGAGGGCACGAGTAGATGGTAAGCTGGACATGAGCCAGCAGTGTGCCCTCACAGCCCAGAAAACCAACCGTACCCTGGGCTGCATCAAAAGAAGCATGACCAGTAGGTCAAGGGAGGTGATCCTGCCCCTCTACTCTGCACTGGTGAGGCCTCACCTGCAGTAATGTGTCTAGATGTGGAGTCCTCAGTGCAGGAGAGATATGGACCTGCTGGAGCGCATCCAGTGCGGGGGGGTCACAAAACTGATCCAAGGGATGAAACATCTTCCCTATGTGGACAGGCTGAGAGATCTGGGGCAGTTCTGCCTGGAGAAGAGAAAGATCTGAGAAGAACTCATCACAGCCTTTCAGTATCTAAAGGGGGGCTATACAAAATAAGGGGATTCTTTAGCAGGGTCTGTTGCAACAGGACAAGGGGAAATGGTTTCAGACCAAAGGAGGAGAAGTTTAGATAGGATATAAGGAAGAAGATTTTTACAATAGGGATGGTGAAGCACTGATCAGGTTGCCCAGAGACGTGGTGGAAGCCCCGTCCCTGGAAACATTAAAGGTCAGGCTGGAGGAGGCTCTGAGCTACATATCTAGATGTAGGTGTTCCATTTCATTGCAGGGAAAAGTCCCTTCCAACTCAAACAATTGCAGGACAAGAACAAAGTACGGTAGATGGCCCCTAAGAAGGCAAAGAAAAGTTTGGCGAACACTATGAAATGCTGCCTATCCTTTCAAAATCTTTGAAAACGCAAAGCTTACGTCTACTCTGAAATTCGTTTGGAGTTATCTTTTCTTCAGTTAAATATATACATATATACATAAGTTTAAAAAAAATAATGTTGTATAATCATGTTTTTCAGCATTCTATAAACCTACTCTTCATGAATCTACAGCTAGACTATAAAAACCTTTCTGAGTTTGAGGATAAACACACATTATCTAAACAAAGAATAGAGATTTCTCCCCTTGTTTAGTTTATTCACTGTTATAAAATTTAGAGTACTGTAATGTATCCAGGAAAAAAAAAAAAAAGAAGTCTGTTTTCCTCCTCAGAGTCGTCTGTGCCTGTGAGAGCCAGAAGTTGACTCCTCCATTTTTACAGCCCTTCTGTCAATATCGCACACTACAGATGCGACCGTTTCTCTCCAAAAAGAAGTGAATGGAATTATGTCATAAGACTATCAACTCTGTTTTCCAGAGGGGCAATAAGAATGACATAAGGCAGACATCCAGGTGTGGTGAGTGTTTCTGAGATTGCCTGGGGGACCTGCTTCCAGGCTCAATTAGGTTTGTCAATTAGGCTTGTTTTGCAGTGGTGTAATACCACTCCTTGCAGGTCACTTGTTTGACACACCGGAAATATATTCAGAAACTGATCCCTATGGAGAGCAGTCTGGACATGAAATTGAGCTTTTGGTATGGAAGGATATTCACAAAGTTAGCAAGTCAAACATATGTGTTTACTACAGTTTTCCCAGAGTTTCACTACTGAAATAATCTTTTCAGTGAAGCAGAGAACTTCGTGTTCAGAAGAATCTCTTTTAAAGATATTGAGATACCACAATAAAGAGCATCACAGAGAAAGTAATGGTGTAGAACTCCAAAATGAAATATGACTTAAAACCTAACTTTTTCAGTAGTCTCATTCACCCTGTAAGTGAATTCACAGCAGGATGGAGGCCATTTGGGACAGACCATTTTAAAAAGCCTGTTTCTGTTTCAGCTGCCTACACTGTGCGTTTGCCGCATGAACAGACACAGTTCTGTCAGCCTGACAGCTGACATTAGAGGTACAACCTCTATATTAGTATGAACTGCACAAGATATCTTTCTGAATTTAAGGCATAACTGAAAAAAAGAAAAAAGATCTCCACTATATAAATGATGCAGCAGATTCAAGCATGTAACAATAGGTTTCAAGAATTTTCGCATTACCAGACTGCATATTAGCATGCTTACAGCTGAAAACATGCATCTCAATATTAAAACACCATCCAAATTACCTACTGTAAGAACATAACAGCTTTAAAGGATGCTTTTCTTGGGAAGTTTCCTCAGTGCAAAACAATTTCTGGTGCAAAGACAACCAAGGCCCACAACAGGGAAAATCAAGAGATCAAGGAATTCACCCCTGAGCCTATTCCTGAAACTTTTATAATTTCTTCCAAAGTGAAATATCTCCGAGAAGAAACATTAAAGGAGTAATAGACCTTGGTGATGCAGATATACACCAAAGCTAAGCCCTGTTTCCTAATTTCTCACAAGTCGACAAAAGTATTTCAATTGGAAGATCACACCAGAATATCACTCAGCCATTCTCTGCTGTTTCCTTTTTCCTTTTTGAAGAAGCAAAACAAAAGCATCCCAAAAACTTTAATACAAACTAAGTGCAGGCTATCGATGGGTAGGAAAAGTGTTTCCCATCCTATAATTGTCATTTCACTCTATATATTTCTCAGTCAACATCCTTCAGACATTGCAGGCTATAGTAAGGTCAGAAAAAGTAACATCTCAGGAATCCAGAGATACACATAGATGAATGCTGCAACTTGAGAAGCTTGACATTGCCCATTTAAATCTAACTAAACATTTTAATTTTTGGAGTAATACTTGCTCTATATAAAAGTTGATCTATATTGCCAGATTATTTAAAGCCTGCCACAGGGATGAGCATGGTGTTCCCATTTTCACATCTTCCAGCAAATTAGATCCTGGAAGATAAACTAAGAATGCCTTATACTTGAACTTCACCATGGTAAACACTGAGAGCAATATCCTGCAGAGAGACACAAGGAAATATCTGAGACATCAGAAGCACAGAAACCACATTACATCACATCCCACTGTTAGAGAATGCCAGGAGACTTGTTAGAAGGAGAAGTAGCATGACCCAAAATTCATCCCTAGGTTAAAGGACTGCAGAAAAACACACAGGAAACCACACAGCTCATCAAGTTAATCTCAGTGTCAACAGCTTTCTTACCTACTCCTCCTAAGCAGCACCACAACAGCACTTCTCCAGGCACCTCTTCCTCAGCCCCTTGCTCCCAGGGCTCTCAAGGTACTGGCTTCACTGCTGACACTCAAGCATGGGTTTATTGCAAAACAGCTGCCAGTTTTTTTGTTTGTTTGTTTTAAAACACAGCTGAGAACGTCAGTTCCATAAAAAATTCAACCCATCATCTGTGCATCCATCAGACTCCTGTTATCTAAGGATTTCAGTTTTCATCAAGCTGGAAACATAGTAAGATAATGTACTTGTAAGCCTCTACAGCATTCTGCACTGTGCTCTGCTTCTGGGGATTTAACTTCCAAAGAACAGTACGATTCCAAGCAGGCTAGCCAAAATGAGCCCTTTTCCATTAACCGTTAAAATGCACACAGAATACTGAAAAACAATTACAAAACATAAATAACGTGTTAGAGGCTGCCACTTTCCATTTCTGGTAACTTTCTCCAGCTCTTCCACAAAAGGGAAAAACAGAGAAAAGAGGAGCCTAACAAAAGAAGCCTGATCCAAGAGAGCTGGGACTACATCTATGAATAACTACCTACATAGAGTTATAGCTGATGTAGACCTGAGGCCCTCTGTGCTGCACTGGATGCCGCAAAGTCATGAACATTTCCTCACGTGGATCGAGGAATAAGAACTAAGCAGCAAATACCACTGAGCAGAGAAAAGCAGAATGCAAGTGGCTTTTAAAATAAAGGCAAATTCAGCCTGCATCAGCATATTTGTGGGCCTTAGTTGTGGCTGGTTTCAAAGGATCTTATTTACTTACAAATTATGGTAGGTCAGATTATTCTGGCAGGTCTGTAAAATCTGCACTGGACTCTCTGGAGTTTTTATAGTGCATTACTTTGTAAAATCCTAACTGAGTTTGGGTGTTTCTCCTCTTGTGCCAAGTTGCTGAACTTCACTTCTAGCTGAGGCCTCACTGTTGTCAGCCTGAACAGGTAAAAAAGAGTCATGTAAATGACTCCTGGCAGCCCTGCACCCATCCGAGAGGGTCAGATCAGACCTGGCTGAGCCAGAATGCACAACTGGGTATGCTCCTAATAGAGGCTGAACATCTGCAGCTCTCATCATCTTTGATCTTTGATGGGGATTGCAGGTATCAGGAATTCACAGGCTCTCTCTCATCACAGTAGTATTCAAGCACCTCACGAAGAAGCAGCAGCAGCAGCAAGAACTTCCATGAAATACTTAAATGGGCCAAGCTTTCCAAACATATGCCTTTTTCTCTAAACAAAACAGTGATGGCAGGGAATTGGCAACACCAATCATACTCCACAGATTCTTACCATCATCCTTCTCTCATGCATAAGCTTAAAAAGCTGTCGCATATTGCAATTTCTAATTACTTCCACTATGAAGCAAGAATTATGAAAAAAACACCCCTGCAGGTAGAGCGAATACACTTACTAAGTAAAACGATGCATATGAATCTTCCTAAAGAATTAGGGACCAGGAAAAAAAGATCTCAGCTTAATTATGACCAGCTACGTTTGTTTGTGAGTGCTAATTGGAAAAAAAAACGTTTTGTTTGCAGTCGCTTCTACCTCTTTTGAACTGGGGCATTCATCAGCTGCAGGCATGTAAGACCTAACAATTCACACTTCGGAACAAACTATTTTTGTGATTAGGAAAACGCAGCGTCTGCATAGCTGGCATATATGTTCACCACATTCCCCTCAATAAATTAAACAAAACCACACAGACACGGTGCACGCAACCTTTGGCTGAACCAGTCTGCAGCATATAAAGTAACTAATTAATGCAAAGGAGATTGCTGGAAAACTTCAGCACTCATTTAACAGCATTGGGAGCGGATGACCACCGCGTTTTGAGAAAACGTATCGACGAGAGAGACACCCGCGTGCTGAAGTGAAGCGGTTCCTAAGGTCAGCGAGAAGGCTGCGGAGCACCGCACGGACCAACCACCGTACCTGGCATAAGGAAGCTGACGTCTTAAACCGACACACTCACATCACAGGACTCCCTCGCCGCGCAGAGCGCGCGGATGCTCTCTTCACTCTCTCCGCGCCGCTCGGACGTGAGTCACTCACGCAGACGGGGCTGCACGCCCCGCCCGACCCCGCGATCCCGATGTCAATATTCATCGCGGAGCAGCCGGCGCCCAGAGCCCGCCCCGGGCCCGCCCCCAGGAGCCGAGCGCCGGCCGGGGCCGACAGGTTGCGGTGCGGAAGGGAGATCGGGGGCCGCGGGGGCGGCGCCGGGCGGAGCTCCGCGCTCGGTGCGGAGCGGTGCCCGCGAGCCTCCGAGCTCCGTGAAGCGCCTCGCGCAACTTCCGCGTGCCCGGCCGGCAACGCAGCTCCCGGCCCGCCCGCTCCCCGGGGAGGAGCAGGTGAGGCCCCTCGGCAGCCAGCGGAGTGAAGCCGGGACAAAGTCACCATCTGGGGAGGGGGTGGGGAGCTGCGCCGGGCGGGGAAGTCACTTACCGGCTTTGCAGGGATCCTTATAATCTATCGCCTCGGCTTTATCCTCTTCAGTGAAATCGTAAGTGTAGTCATAATCGAGGGCAGAGCAGGAGGACGGCTTCCCACAGACAGCCCAGGCGGCCAGCCACAGCGCCAGCCGCCAGCAGAGCATTTTCATCCTCCCTCGGGCGGAGAGGCGGTGCGCGGGGCGCAGCGGAGTTAGGCGGGCGGCTCCGCCGTGCGCGCCGGCTTGAGAAAGGAGGGTAAGGGATGGAGGAACGGCAGCTTCGGGGTCGGCTGGGGATGAGTGGGTTGGTGGGTTGGTTTGTTTCTCCTTCAGCACCTAGAGCCGCTGCTCCCTAGGTAGCCCCAGGCAGCATGAGCTCCGCCGCCCCTCCTGCCCGCACCCCGCCGGGCGTGTGGGTGGCTGGGCGTGGGGGTGGGCTCAGGCCGGGAGGTGCCGGCTCTTGGGGCGTCCCCCCGCCTCCAGCGCAGCCCGGGCAAACTTCCCGCCCCGGCGGCGGCCGCTGCCCGCGCCCCGCTCCGCGCCCGGCCCGCGCTCCGCCGCGCCGCCGCCCCCGGTCCCGCTGTTGCCGCCGCCGCTGCTGCTGCCGGAAGATGGATCCGGGCTGTACATCAGCGAACTACCGCGGGGAGAGGGAAGGAGAGAAAAGAAAGAAGGACGGACGCGAAGAAAAGGGAGCGGGGGTGGGGGGTCCGCTCCGGCAAAGCGCGGAGCCCGAGCGATGGGAGGCGACAGAGCCAAGTGTCAGGGCCTCCCCCGCCGCGCACTTACTCTGCGCTCTGTCTCTGGTCAACCCCCCCCCCCCCCTCCTCCGTCCCCCTTTAACTTACGACAACCTTACAGGCAACTAACGCACATCGTCAGCATCCTGCTTACTTATTCATACAGGCAGGGTCAGGATCCGGGCTGCTGCCGATCCGCTCCCTCGATAGTCCTACAGCAACATGCGCGTTCACCGGCCGCCCCTATCTCCAGAGAGCTCTCCCTCTAGATAAGCGGTGCGCGGCATTTAGACAACAACAAAAGAAGCGAGATCAAATCAAACAACGCACGGCTCGGCTCCCGGCATCCAAAAAGCCCGAGGACAGAGAGAAGGGGTGATGGAGGAGGAGAGGGATCAGCTGCGATGGAGGGGACGGGGAAGCAGCGCGGTGCTGGTGTGCTGCTCCCCGTGCCGGCGGCTCCGCAGCGTGAGCCCCATGGGCGGGCGGGGGGTGAGGGAGCGGGGGGGAGGGGGAGAGAGAAAAGTTTAAGCGCCCATAGTTTGCTTAAAACAGAGGAAAGCGATTTAAAGGTCCATCGCTCTGCAGAAGTTGGGCCAAGCAGCTGGGAACCGGCTCCAAAATGAAAGTAAGAGCAAACAAACAAACAGAAGAAAAAAAAAAAAAACGAGGCAAAAAAAAAAAAAAAAGTTAAACTGAGATCTCGCAGCCGGGCTTTCCTGTCCTCACGTGGATCGCCGGGAAAGCGGTGGACGTTTCTCTCCCGAGCGAAGTTTCCGCGCAGCTCCGCACCGTCCCGCTGAGCGCCCCGAGCCGCGCGGGGCCGGCGCCGCTTTAAAGCCCGAGGAGGGATCAGCGCGCAAAGCCGCCTTCAGCCGATCAACCTGGGGAGGGAGGGAGGGAACGAGGGAGGGAGCGAGGGGGAGGGCGGAGGGTGGAGATACACTGCTGCTGGAATAAAATAAGATCGACAGAAAAAAAAAAAAAAGTGTGTGTGTATATATATAAATATAGGTAGCTAAAGATCTCCCTGCCTCCTCCCCTCCCCCGAGACGGGCAGCTCGGGTCCTGCAGAACGCGGCCTGAAACGGTTTCAGACCAAGGTGAGACTTTTCCGCAGCAAACTCTACTCCTCCTCCCCCTTTTTACGAGTTTCCATGGAAAAGAGCGGGGGGAATGGGGCGGGTTGTGAGGAGTTCCTTCAGCTCCCGCTCCGCCGGGGTGTCACATTTAGCACGGGCTTTTGAAAGGGCTGCCGCGAAGCAGTGCCTGCGCCTTTTCCTCCCGCCCCAGCCCGTACAGACCGCTTCCCGGTCGCCTTCCTCCTGTCGCAGGGGTGGAAATCCAGAGATCGTCCCTTCCCCCCGGGCTGTGCCAGGAGCGTCGCGTCGGGGGCGGCCCCGTTCCTTCGACGGGGAGTTCGGGGTGGTTGGGCAAAGTGCGGGTGGGCACAGTGTACTGTCACCGCTCGGTGGGCTGAGCTACTGCGAAGGAAAAAGGCTTTAGGGGAAGGCGAGACCCCTTTTTCCACCCCTGCCCTCGCACAGAAGGGCTGCCTGGCTGTAGGTGCCGTCAGAACTGAAGGGGTTGGTTGAGACAGAGCTAATCACAGCTTAATAACAGAGCATGCTGAAGAGTAGCATCGAGTATGGACAATGTATTTAAAACATTGTGCTGTGCTTCCTTACGTTTCGGCATCCGTTTTTGCATCCAGGTTGTATCTGTGTTCCTCCCAACTCCATCACATTTCTCCAGAGCAAAAAGCCAAAGGCTAAGTAGCTGCCACCAACAGTGTAGCCACTGCCTTCAGCATCCAATACCAGTTCTGTCCCAGCCACGTGTCACAGGCCCCCACATGCCACCACATCGCAGAAATGCCTGGGAAAACTGGGGCCTTTTCCTTTCCCCTCTTCCTCAGAGTAGTTTCCACAGCTAACAGGGCCAAGCACTTGGCTCTGCCTCCGAGGGAGCTTTCAGGGTCCTCTCCCATCATTCCAGCAGAGCAGGCCTGGGTGACAGCCACCTTTGCTTGCATGGTGCCGCAGAGCAGGGCCACCTTCTGCTAAAGATGCCAGCTCAATCTGATCAGAAATTAAGCTTGTGTTACTTCCCATGTTGACAAATGGGATGTTTCATCCCAGTGTCACTAACTCCATGCTAATTTCACACACTGGACCTCCCTACATTGATCTGGTTGTTCTGTTGGCCTTGTTCGTACGTGCACCTATAAAAAATCCGTTTTCTCTCCCAGGCCCATGCACCTCAACGCAACAACAGAAACACCCTCAGTCCAACAAGCATCCTCATTAGTCAACATTGCTGCAGAAATGCTGACTTTCCTGATTGTTCTGCACCCAGGGAAGAAGTGTACAACATGTGATCCATGCCCATCTCCCAGCAGGGTGACTATGGGGCTCTGTGCAGCAGGAGATGAGCTCCTGCAGCAAGATGCATACTGACGTCCCCCAGCCCACAACCTGCCCCAACCTCCAGCACCACAGAGCCACCAGGAGTGTGGGGACAGCTGCCACCACCCAGCCCTGACTCAGGCAGAAGACAACCTCAGAACACAGAGATCTGCACACATAAGCACTGTAACAAATTGGTGTGAGTACAGGACGGGCTAAAAGCTGGTTTCTGCCCTGAATCCAGAGCAGCTACAGCTTCAAACTGCTGTTTAAAATAAGCATTGCATCTCTGCAGGAATTATCCTACATTGCTTAGTTATTAATACTCCCATTGGTCACATTTCCCCATAGTTAAATATTTTTTCCCAGTAACAAAAGTAGTTGACATCTTTAAAAAACAAACTTTTTCCTTAAGTAACCTGTTAAATATTCCATCTAGCTTTTTTCATGATGCAAAATTTTGAAATGTTTTAAGTACAAAATATTTTTTTTCTTCTCACACGTTCATGTCTACCATTCCAAAAAGCTCACAACTCTGATAATCCATCTGACAACACAGTCAATCAAAAATCCATCCTACAGCCGTTTCCAAAGAAACGAACATGCGGACAGAAAGCCAGAATGCTGAGCTGGAAGGCAACCAACCAAAGGAACACAACAGCAACAGCAAGAACTCTGAGCATCTTCCCTATTCCTTTAGGTTTCCTGGTTAGGGGCATATCACGGGGACACAGATAATGGTAAATGAAGTTACGTGACAAGTGGCAGGGGTATTTTATTTTGTATCCTGGAAGCCGGAGGCTCTTCTGCTCTTCCCACACAAACAAAAAGATCTTTAAAAAAAGGACAAGTCTGCAAGAAAGACAGACACAATCACAGACCTAAAAAAAATAAATCCACATCTGAAACACGGTTGCTCACAACTCCTCCTCATTCTTTGGCTATCTGTCTCCTGTTTAGGCCTTGATCCCGCACACAGTTCGAGGTGGGCGGACACAATAGGCTTATTCACAAGCACCGAGCTCAGCACATGCTGATGGCCGTGAAGGCTGGAGCCCATTTCTGCTCTGCTCCTGGGGCCTGCAGCATTGCTCCAGAGGCCAACTCAGAGAAGCTCAGAGGGAGCTCGTTACCTTCCTGCTTTTATCTCCTGATAAGCCCATTGCTTTTCCCAATGATGCCTGTAACACTTCTGAAACAGCCAAAGCTGTGTTGAAGGAGTCCCCGGTTCTCCAAATTATTCATTAGGGAAGATATATACCGAGTAAATAATATAAACTAAGACCAAACTTTTGAGGTTAAAAAGAAAGCAATGATTATCTTAATAGCAACAAGCTCACCTGTAAAATCTATTCTCTCCATTCTCTCTCACATCTACTTATGTAATATGAAACAGTTTTTCATTGTATATCCATATACAATTTTTTTTCTACAGATCCCTCTGCTGGATTAACAAGAATCCCTCCAGTGTTATGTTTTCTGGGTTATTTTTCTGAATGCGTGGCAATGCTTTGTTCGCTACACAGTCTTTCAGATCCTACTCTGCATACAGTGTTATTAAGTCTCCTCACCATTGCATTTCACTGTCACAGAAGGGACAGAGAACCTTGGGTTCAGTCCCAAGATCTGTGAGAGGGCACTTTTTAATAGCACACTCCCATCTGCTTGTTCCCTGCATCCTTGTTTTGCCTTATCTTTGTTTGTTATTTCTAACCTGTATTCATTCCCTCCTCACTCTTGGCTCTTCATCCCAGTGTTGTTTTTCTTATCTCTCTAATGCTAGTGTCTGACTCTCATCACTGTTCCAACTGTCCTAGTTGTTTTCTCCTTTAATCTTATTCTGGGACTCCTCACTCACAGAGATGCACATTCAGCTGTGCAATTTTTTGTTGGTTTCTTTTCACTCTCGTTCTCTAGCTAATCCTTTTCTTATGACTTCTCACCTGATTTAACTTCCCCTTATGTCAACAGCCACCTTCCTTGTCTGTTCTTTGCTCCAGGTACGCACCAAAAAGTTGATCTTGCTCTTTGACCTTATTTATCAACCCAGAGTTACCCTTGCTACTGCCATTACATTGCTGTTCCAGCAGTTCTTTTTGCCTGCAACCCTCCATCTGTCTCACCACTGTGACATCTTAGGCCTAGTTTCCTTATGCAAAATAATTTCACGGTCCCAAAATATGCCCACCATTCCCTCTGCTGATTTCTCCTAACCTCTTTCTAGTGAATAAAGACTTAGAAAGAAGTTTTATGCCAACTCTACATACTGCAAGATCAATTCTTCTTCCCTAATCATGTCAGACCACCTGCCCCCATCATCCCATAGCTACAACAAAGGCGCTTTGAGCACATGAAAGCATCTCATCTTCTCAGCCCCAGATCCAAGCAAGGTTCAGATCAAATTGTTCATGTACAATACCACTGCAGATGAGACACTCAGGTAAGAGAGCTGCTGAAACCACATTCAAGGCTGACTGTGGTGGTATTTAAATCCATAGTAATGTTAAAAGGGAAAAAAGGATGCATCCCTTCACTCTATCTTCCCTTCTGTTCCATTCAAGATTTAAGTATGTTTCCTACAGGCTGTGCATACTGAAGCTCTTCCAAAAATACTGCTATGAATTTAATTACAAGCAAACCCATGTATTTGCAAACTTCATTTGAAAATATCTGGATAATTTAAGCTAATGTTCTAAAATAAAGGTTGTAGAACATGAAATGAAAACTAAAAATCAGTTTGCATCAGATACCTATGTGAAAAGCATCATACCAAATCTGTACAATTAAGTCAAGGGACATAAGCAACTTAAACAGTATCCCTGTACAGATCATGTCAGGCAACTTTATTAAGATGCTCTATGAGGCTTTGCTCGTAACGTTACGTGTGTTTTGCCCTCTCCATTGTAACAGTTTGAAAACTGCAGAAGAGCATAAAGCGACATTGAGAACACATGCTGATGTTAAAACAAGTAATCAAGCAACAACAACAAAACCAGTGGAGCAATACTTAAATTATAAACTGTTCTGTGTTTGCTCAGTATCCCTGATCCCCATCAGGCAATAAATCAATTTGCAGTAGCTGTGGACAGCTATTTAAACATAGGGCCAGAAGAGCTTAATTGTTAAAGCAATGTTCAAAGTTGGAAGGTTCAGCATAGGAGGTCATACTAAATATCCACTTCTCTGAAGCCAGCTGCATTTCAAGTATTAGGAGGCATCCTGCCCTCCTCTTAATTAAAAAACACTGCCTATGAGCTCTGAGCTTAGCAGAGCTTAGCTTGCAGTTCTTCAGAAGGCAGACAGAGACTGCCAGATGAAAAACTGACAATTAACTGTCTGCCAACTTGATTTTGTGTGGTTTACTTTATTATCTCACATGCAATGCAGTTAAAAAAAAACTGTTTCAAAGCTTTTAGTTTAATTTTGTGAGTTGGTAAAGCACTCCCAATTCAGTTCTCAACTTTGCAAGAGGCTGTTCATTGCCAAACACTGCAGCAAACTTACAGTGACTTGCAGAGGAGCTGAGCAGGATCACTTACCTTTCCAGACAGCGGTTGCTGGTGAACATGGTTTCTTTGGGAATGAAGTTTCAAGTAATACAGTACAGTGATAATGTTACTGTCTTAAAGCTATCTATCCAGGATTCTTCTGAAATATTTTAAAATTTTAATCTTTATTGCTAAACATTTGGAGTTTTGTAACATTTTAAATTATAATTCTACTTCAGGTGTTAGCAAGCATTTAATTTGTTTAAAAACATTATTACTGGGATTTTAAAAAAGTCAAAACAGCCTTTTGATTAGAGTTGAACAAGCTTTTGATTGTCTTTTAATTATTTTACATATGCATCATATGTCACCTTCAAACAAGGAATCTACAGTATAAAAATAAACCAAAGGGGTCACTGAAATCTTAACAAAAACCAGCCTCAGACTTGGTCTAATTTCTGTCTGTAAGTTATTAAAAAAATACACTCAATGCAGGCTGTGTTGGCCACTGAGTACAGAGACCCAGAGAACTTCTATAAATGAATTCAGTGCCAGCCAAATTGAAAGACAGCATTTCTAAATAATTCAGATTCCCCGTCTTTATCCAACCAAAGATACCTGTGCAACCCTAATTTATAAAGCGGCACTAAGGGAGGCGATGAATTTAGCATTACTGAGAATTTGTATTTTATTTTGTTTACTGCTTGGATGACAAACCACCATGTGTACATTTTCCCAAATAATTTCAGAAAACAATTTATGTTCTGTTCATCTTCCATCGTCTAATAAAATTTGGTGTTAGGCTGGGAAGCTGTTTTTGCAGCTCGTAGGCTGGCTGGGTGCACGGGGTTAATCTTGCCCTCCAGTATTCAGTGTACTGTCACATAGCTGCGAGTCAGCCGCTGGTTTTTGATGGAGGAAAGCCTCTAATGAGCCTGATCTTGAGTGACTGCTGCTGAATATTTTGATCTTCTATCGATTCCTAGAAGATGAAGAAGCCTGTATGTTGTAGAATGGGATACACTCTTTTGAGCAATGTGTTGCTCAGAGGAAAACCTCTGTTCTAGTTACACTGCAATTTATCACTAACCTTCACTTTTGAGCTTCCTGCAGACAACAGGTAACAAAGACTGGAGGTAAGGAATCAAAGCAAATAGAGGAACCATGGGCTAATTGGATATCTTACATGGACACAATGTATTCTTCCTCAGGATCACCAAAAGTAAATAAAGCATACCACCAGCTCCCAAAAGGAAGAATGGCAATTGTCTCACAAAAAGCAGCAAGAAACCCTGGTACAAACATTGCCAATGGCAGCAGCATTCCCCTGTAGTTACTGGCCCGTTCTATATGCAGTAATATTTACATCAGTTCTACATGACAGAGTACTTTCACCTGTTTCTACAATCGCAGACACAGACTTCATTGATAAAGGTGGTATTGTGCCCACTGAATTTTACAATGCAGTAATTAAAAAAAAAAAACAAAAAACGCACAACCCACCTCGTATACCCAAAGTGGCATACCTAGTACCTTTTTTTAATCCTCAGCAGTATAAGATCATGAAGAAAAACAATATAATTGTATTCATATGATCCAGCTCTCTCCAGAATTATTGCACTGTGCTTATTATCAATTGTCCTTTCCTACATTGTGCAGCATAAGCTTTTTTTTTTTTTTTTTTTTTTCCAAGACAGAACTGGTGCATCATACAGCAATAATCAATCACCTCTGTCTGGAGGATTCAGAGATTACACTGTATTTTATTTTATAGACCAGTGCTTTTTCAGTCATGAAAGCGATAGTTTTGTACAACCCTCAATCATTATTTGCTATAGATAATTCATATTACATTGATCTCAGCTTGCTGTCATGTCAGTAGAGTTTTCCCTCAGAACAGTTAGAGAACTAAGTCCATGCAATTCACTTTTTGATGCCTTTCCATAGTTACACAATCTGCAATACTAGACGTGTCATGGATGTCTGTAGACCATTACTGACAATTGTGTGTGCATACATAAACGTAAATAATTTGAAAGACTCAGCCCAAAATCTGAGATCAAAACACTTCCAAAATCAAAACAAGATGGAACCACCATTTACTCAAGGAGTGACATGAGTTACCAGTAGCAGTTTGCAGGACAGAGATTGCAGATAGATATAAGACGCATTACAAAAATTCTTATACTAGAAAAATCTGTAGCACAAACCCTCAAATTTTGTAGAAGTTGCACAAAATGTTTATAGTGAGTAGTGTCTTGAATTTTCTCATCTTAAGAGTTAGCTGTATTGAAGTAACAGCTTGACTTCTAAATGTTTCAAATCATCTTTGATTTTTGAAAGTCTTCTACAACTGCTTCTCCTATCCAAGCCTATTTTCTTCTCCCTCTATGTGTTTAAATAGGCTTAAAGCCATTATGTTTTCACTCACATCTTTCAAAATCAACAGTCCTTTAATTCATTTTTATTCCTATCTTTACAAGAAATTAATATTTCAATTGATATCAAGTATCAAAATAGTTATGGTATATGCATATTTTCCGTAACTCAGAATTTCTAAGGCCATTTGTTATACTTGTAATGTGTTCCCTAATCTTGTCCACATTCCATTTGCTTTAATGAACAAATTCCTCTCCTCTGCTCATTGTCTCCATCAGCAGATTTGGATCTTGTGTTTAATAGCTTGTTACTATCTTGCACCCTCACCATCACTGCAGTAACGGTATTTATTTGGGAAAGTAAAGACATAGGAACATGTGTAAGGTTTGGTTTAGTAACCAGCAGCAAACTAGATGAGAAAGCTGTCTTCTGAACCCAGATGTATCATTAGATTTTAGTATCAGAACTTTCAAAAGAGAAACTACTGATGGAGACAACATTTGTGATGTAGCACTTCAGAGAGTGTAGACCTAATCACATTAACCAAGTACTTGGCTAGAGAAGTGCTAGAACACCAGTAACCACTCGAGGACTTCACTGTGGAAGAAGGGACTGCTGCTTTACAAACAAAATGTATTATTCATTTTCATCAGTGAGCATTTAATGAGCATAACACTGCAAACAGTGCCTAGCCAGATCTCCAGTTAAGATGCAGATTATGTTCAGCAACAAAAATAATCACAGCTGTAGCAGCATGAGGCCTTTCTTATGGATTTGGCATGCATTTGGTAATAATTAGACCCCATTCTCTTCCCAGACTTAAACGTCCTGTCCTGAGCAAACCTCGTTTTAGCAAGCCAACAGGACAGTGGGCAGCGGGTGCGCACAGCTCACAGAACCTGCACGTCGTCCCAAGGCTTCCCCCAGCCTGCAAAGGATGGCACCGAGGGTGATCCTCAAAGGCCTGCCATCCCTGCCCCTGCTAGTGGATGCCGATTTTTTGGCATCCTGCGACCCCTAGTGAGAGCCAAGCGTGGCCGAAGCCCTGCCTGTGGGCGTCCCGGCCTTGCAGCCACACTGCACCCGCTGCTGCCAGCGCTTGGGCAAAGCTCATCTTCAGGGACTTCCCTTTTCCCCAT
Source organism: Numida meleagris (assembly GCF_002078875.1). NCBI lineage: Eukaryota > Metazoa > Chordata > Aves > Galliformes > Numididae > Numida > Numida meleagris. The sequence continues at coordinate 28,575,784 of NC_034412.1, read as the reverse complement.
TAGCGGACCAAAATGCTACTGTAAAAGCATAGCAATGCGTTGCCTTTACTTGCATTGAAACAATGCGCTGATTGTATGGCAGCTTCACAAGAAGCTGCTATTTGTGTAAACTCACGGCAAGAGCAGGAAAGTTGAGAGACAACAGCTGTCTTCTACATGCTACAAGAAACAAAAAAGGGAAACTGCAGGCTGCACTTCAGCAAGCTTTCCTCCTTAGCCACAGACAAGGCCTAAGCCTTTCCAAGTAACAATGTTCATTACAGAAACTGTATTTTCTGTCTGACGGCAGTAAGAAAACACAGGTGAGAAATTTATCTCACAGGATTCAAAATTGGCAACTAAGTTTTTTGCTGTTTGCTGCTGAAGTTGTGATTGTATCCACCAAATCAACAGTTTAGAACAATGATTTTGCTCAACATGAACATGCATTAAAAGCTTCACATGAAAATGGAAACATGCAAATTTTGAAGAGGAAAGGGTATTTCTTTACCAAAAGAATTCCACCACATTTAACTTGGTATTCATAAACATGTATAGGAACATTTCACAGAATCGCAGAATCAATAAGGTTGGAAAAGACTTCTAAGATTCTCTGCTCCAACCATCTACCTACCACCAATGTTGCCCTGACTAAACTACGTCCCTCAGTGCTGCATATCCACATTCCTTGAACACCTCCAGGGATGGTGACTCCACCACCTCCCTGGGCAGCCCATTCCAGCGCCTGACCACTCTCTCAGAGAAGTTTTTCCTAACACCCAACCTGAACCTCCCCTGGTGCAACTTAAGGCCATTCCCTCTCATCCTATTGCTAATTATCTGGGAGAAGAGATCAACCCCCACTTCATCACAACCTCCTTTTAGGGAGTTGTAAAGAGCATGTCGACGGTTTACAGGCGTTAGGCCCGATTCCGTGACAAAGGGGACGGGGGACCCAAGGGCCCACGTCCCGGGAAAAGGGAAAAGGGGAAAAGGGTAGGGAGATGGCCCTGAGAGCAAAGAACAGCGGCAACAATCTGAGGAGAAACAAACTAATTTACTAAATAAAATATCGGAATGCAAAACAACACACTATAATACAATATAATTACAATTTAAGCTGATAAATTCAATACACAGAGAGAGAATGTCCCAAAATCAAGGTAGGCCTTACTCTACTACCGACGATAAGGCGGCTGGAGAGCGAGGTGCTGCCAAGACGAGAGACGGCGGAAAAAGGGACGAGGTCTCGTGATCTGCAAGTTTTTATACTGCGAGCTTCTATCTTTTCCCTCCGGCTGGAAAATGGTAACAAAGGAGCAAAGTACCGTGGGGACTGTAGTAGTCCTTCTCTTCTGAACTAGGTATGTCCACTACATGATGTTATGATGTGGAATACCAATAACCGAAAATCACAAAACCATGACAGAGCAATAAGGTCTCCCCTGAGCCTCCTCTTCTTCAGACTAAACAATCCCAGCTCCCTGAGCTGCTCCTTCTAAGACTTGAGGTCCAGACCCTCCACCAGCTTTATTGCCCTTCTCATTATATTTTTGTGTATATACAAAAATATATCACTATTACACACTTCAACATACGCATGTTTAGTGTCACAGTTATGCAGGAAAGTAGTTAAGCCTGATGTTTTTATTTCTAGAGTTTACTAAAATGACCTGAACAACTATACTTAATTCCATAAATAAGGTAAAGATGCCTAAGTTTTAATATTGGTGTTTTCCAATGGAAATGAAAACATACATTAACTACTCCAAATGGATTTTTTTTTCAGTGGGAAGACCTTAGCAATCTATTGTTATCAATCTGTTATCAATCTACACTGTTATCAATCAGATGAAAGATTCTAGGATATAAAACATACCCATTTTTCAAAGACACCTCTGACTGTCTTATGATATATTCTATGGAATACATGGAAACTTGATTCCAAAGAAGCAGTAGAGGCCTAAAATAAGGAATTTTTATTCATCACTTTGCATCAAAATAATTATGATTTGCCTTTAATGAATAATATTGCCTTCTGATTTGTAGCCCTTTTTGGTTAAGACAAAATATATATATATACTAATTTCAAAGGCAAGCTTTCCAGTCATTCAGTCTTCCTAGTTTCCATTTACTCATAAGTTGAGCTGGGTCCAAGTCATAAAACCAAAACCTAAAAATTCTTAAGCAGTTCAGATCTGGAAACCTACCCTGAGCTTCATTAAGCAATTTTGCACTGGGAGCTGAAATCCTCCTAGATGTTGGCACAATGGGAGCATGGACAGTTGAATGTTGGGCAAGCTACCTCTCCTTTTTCCAAAGCTTCTTTTAAATGGCTTAGTGCCTCCCATTCCTGAGCTGCTTTACTAACTCACCATTTTTAGGTAGGTACTTCTCCTTTAAGCCTATGCATTTCTTCTGAGAAAAATGGCAGATTTTTCCTCTGTTACAGAGCACTCATTATTAGTTATACATCTCCCGTGTATATGTCATCTGCCATATGCTGTGAAGGAAAGGAGTGGTCCATCTTTCAGCACCACTGGAGCAAGTATTATAGCTTGCATTACCCATAATAGTGCATCAGTGAACAAACACTCAGTAAGAGAGCTGCCTTCTCTGTGTAACTTCCCTCCAATGTTCGACTAATTTTTTTTTAAACTTTGCTCCACATGTGATGAACTCTTATTGAAAGGAAGATTTTAGAGGCCTGTTTGGCTGAGTAAAGAACCTTCAAAACCCAGCAATGCTAAAATAATCTGTTATACATATATGATCTGTACTGTTGGGTCACAGTATAGAAGAAATGGAGAAACAGAGGCAGCAAACCAGGTTCTGTGCACTAATGGCCATCGTATTGATGGCTTAATTCATGGGTCCACAGCAGTGTTAATCAATTTATTAAAAAAAAATATTCAGTTGAAAGTGTACATTGCTACCACCTTCCCAGCTACATAGAGCATGTTGATATTTCTGCTACTGAACCAAATGGAGCATTCCATCCTCTGCCCACAGCTTTAGAAAAAGCACCAGTATAAACTCCATTTTTTCCTTCAGTTACTTCCTAGGGGAATCTTTAACAGATTTGTTTATGCATATCTGCATGAAGAAAGCTGAATAGCTGAAAGGGAATGAAAAAAATTAAAGCATATGTTTATTTTCAAAGTTTTATCTGCTTTACCAAGGACTGATACAGGTAGAAGATAAAGATCTATTTTCTTTAAGTTCCTTTAAACCATTTGTTCTTTTACCAAGTATTTCTGGAAATTATCACAGAAAATGCCAATTCTAAAGTTGATATTTACATACATTCTCTGTAGGTGTCAGCATTGCTTTATATTGTTATACAGAACGGTATTATTTTTCTTCTCAAAGAAAGAAGCAGCTCAGGTTTATAGCTTTCCAAAGGGAAGATAACTTTTCACTGTCAGTTTGCCTTGTACTGCCCATCTCAGACAAAGAGAATTAACAATATATTGTCTGAGTGCAACTATTGTGGATGCAAAGAAAAAGGCTACATTGTTTTCTATTCATTGTTTTAGGTTTTAAAAACATTTTATTCCGATCCAGTTATTTTACAGATAAGTAACCAACCTTGCTGAAGTAAAAACAAGGTTATTTAACATTCACAAATATTTCTGAAATGTTAAATGGAAAGTGCAATTCAGTGCTGCCAATCGTACTGTGAATTTACCTTCTTTGCACACACTGAAACAGCAGCACTGGACCAGAAGCTCTTGTAAGTTTCTAGGTGGAGTTCTCAAAAAGCCATCTTCAGACAATCCTAATTTAATGCTTCCATTCACAAACTTTATGTACAAAACACAAAATACGCCACTGAGGTCTCTCGGTATGTTACTGAGATGAATTATTCATACAGAGAGGAACCTTTATGTTGTACTAGAAGTAGTGAATGACCTTGGGAGGCAAAGTAATGGTAATGGGGGAAAATCAATTGTATGGACTGCAAGGTCATAAATAAAGGATAATAAGAATTCTTCCTGGGATCTCAGTTACAAAAAGTGATTGAAGAGTGATAATGGATTAAACAGTCAAAATGATTATTAGTTTCCTATACCCTTGAAAGAGGAATGCAGTCCAAACATGCACGAGGCATTTCCAGTAAAGTGAATGAATGATGACATCGTAGAAGTTCATGTACACATGAACATTATTAGAAATGCTGCATATAATCTTCTCTGTTCTTCTGATCAAATAGCCTCTTTTTCAGGAGGGTATTGAGCATTTCAAAATTAAGTAAAAAGCTATATTAGCCTCTTATAAAACTAGTGGGTAACAAATTAATTATTTAACAAAAATAACATTGGAAGAAGACAAAAACAGCTACAAATTCTTCAGGAATGGAAGTAAAATTAGGAGGAATTACGCAGAAGAAATAATGAAGAAAGAAATCTCATCTAATTTTCAACAGGAGTTCAAAAGAGGGCATGATACCTGACTGCTTGGCAAGTGTGTGCTGGTGTCTGTGTCCCCGGGAGGTCCCAGTATCTCCATCTTTCATTGGCATTACAGGTTTGAGCTGACATTTGTCCCTCATGCTATGCCACTGTTTATTGATAAAATCGAGTGCTACTTACATCCATTGACTGCAGGCAGTTTTCATTGGTCTATTTTCAAGTGAAACAGAGGAGCAGATGAGTGAAGTTTTTTTCAGTAGTAGCCTCAGGTTGTATTTAGACCAGAATCATTCTTCTTTACTACAAATGGCAACCATCAGAGACTTCTCAATGTTGACTGGCTTGCAATCAACATTTTCAAGCTAATTGATTCTAATTTAGATATGGATTTCACACTGGGCATTTACTTAATGCAAGTTTTACCCACGTAGTTACATGATATACCTTCTTTAGAAAATGTTCCTTCTGAAGATTTGTTTACATATGCATTTTTCTCTTCTCCCTCTCCCTCCCACCATGCCTTTAGTAAAACTGTCTATAAAACATAAGAGCTGCTCTGATTTATTTTTAGGTCATCTCAAAAGTACTTGGAAGCTCTTATTAGCAGCACAGTAGAATGCTGAGTCTTCTATAACTCTGTGGCTGCAGAATCTTGTCTCTATCATAGATTTGCCCTTGGGTTGCAAAATAAACAAAAGGAGTATTTATAGCCCTTCTCATACAAAGATATTATCATTAAAAAAGAAGGCAATTAATTGCCCAGTGCTTTCTGTATCTGTGGCCTTGCTACTAACATTACTGTTAAGGGGAATGTGATGTCACCTCACCTGTCACAGTCTCTGCTTTTGTACGTCTCTGCATAACACTGGGCCAAAGAAAAAAAAGTACTATTTTTACATTCATTTATTTGAACACATTTCTATTGTCAGGACAAATATAGATATACTATCCTTCACCTGAATTGGATCACATTGTTATGGTTGGTACAGGAAATTGGAAAAGTAGCACCTCTCTGTCTGTCAAAATTATAGTTTAAGGAAGTAGACAGCTCTGACAACTTAAAACTACCCTTAGTTATTATTCTTATTAAATGACCGAAACTGGATATGAGATAGACAAGCCCTAAATTATCAATTTTTTTCAGACTATAATTTGATTCTAAACTAAGATTCAGTAAATTATTGCAAGGTTAATAGTAGCTTGCAATGTCAGGCATAAGCTAGAATAAGCTACATGACTTAACTGGCCTTCCTAAAGTCATTCTCTATTCTCTACACCTAATATCCTTTCTTTGGAGGAGGCTGTGATTTAAGCTACATCAAACAGCATGGCACCAAGTATGGCTGTGCTTTTATGAGAGCACCCCTGGCTGGGAGCCTCACTGTCTCAGCTCGATTTACTCCTCCACAGCTCAGGGTACTTGCACAGCTGAAACATTCCTCTTCCCATCTGCACTGAGTACACGTGCTTCCACAATCACAGCCACATACAGACCCTCATCAATCAAGAATATTCTCATAAAGCTCACGTTTTATTATCCTGGTCTAGAGTTTATTGCTGTGAATAAAATCTCAAATAAAAACATCCAATATGAACTTATGATTTTACCTACATTCTAGATGAATAGCTACTTAAGAAGCAAGATAACCTTTTATGACTCAAAAAAAAAAAACAAACCTCCATGCAGAATCATGTCGGTGTTCTCCCTTTTCATTAATGCTCACTTTACTGTTCTGCTGTAATAAAAACAAATCCAAACTGCTCACTGAATAGGATTTCTTAATGTCTAAATCCCTCAAACAAACACCTAAAATGCAGAATGAAGTCAGATTTTCACGTACAAAAATGCATTTTTAGACTACTAATGTACTGCTGTTGCATTTCACTATGTCATAGCTGAGTAGAATAAGGGAATATTTGCTAAGTGATCAACAACTGAGAAGTGAGAGTAAAATCTTAGGAATCTTACATTATTCTCTTAACTGTAAAATGACAACAATGTTCAGTTTAGTTACTCTAAAGCATGAGGACTGAAAGTTAATGTCTGAGGAACTGAGAATCTCTCCGTTTGCATTACTGAAGAAGATGACAGAGTTTGAAGATGTCCGAGAGAAGAAAAAATGTTTTATTTGGTTGCATGATACTATCATTCAGAGAAAAATTCACATTGTAGCAATATTGTCTCTGAGCTGACTGCCGCTTGCAACCCAAATTCTGAGTACAGTTTGGAACTTACTCTTCATTGATTAGTCCCCTATGAAGTAAAACCCACTTACACAGGAGCAGAGGCCAACTGGATTATTTCTACTTCATTCTAGAATAAGGGAAGATTAATTCTGGCCGCATCACTGTAGCTAAATTGATGCCTAAAAATAAGTTTTAGAAGGAAAGAGCAACTACACTAAGATACAAGGAAAGCAGATTAGATCCAAGTTGAATATGTGAAAGCTGATACACCAGTTTCTTTGAGGCCCTGATTTTGAAATAGTTGCTTACTGCTGAAAATAAACTAGTTGATTTCAAAACATCGTAAAGGAAAATACATCTTTCATAAACATTTTGCAACTACTATAGCAGGATATACAGCTGAGCATCAAAGATAAATACAGACTATCATCACAAATTAGGAAACCTTCAATTAGTTAGGTAGTTTGTACTGGCACTCAGTATTCTTATCTAATAAAATTGATTATTGTTTGTCACTACTTCAAGTTTTTTATTTAACAATTAACTAAATGCTAGCTCTGTAAACAGATAACTCTCTTAACACAGTTGCATCAAATAGCTATTCTGGGAGTTCAGAATACGTAGAACTGAAAGCACAAAACATTTTTTCAACTCTCTTGTAAGACAGTTTTTAATTATGATAGTATAAATATTCATCCAAGTGTAAGAATGAAGCACACTGCTCACTGAACTCAACATTTTGTTTGATATTGGGGCATACAGAAAACGGATCCAGGCTCCCAGATTTCTAGGAAAATGACATGTTCACAGTTAGTGGATACCTGAGAAAAGTTTTGTCCTTTCTCTCCCCAAAACAGTACCTCATAGAATCTTTTTGGCAAAGGCAGTGACAGAAACTCATTCTCCAGAGAAACAGAGTTGCCTCAGCTACAGGATCATCCTTTCTTTTCTTGACATCCCAACTCATTCAAAACACATACGCCAACTTCCTCAACAACTGCCATGAGTCCTGCAAACAACAGCTTCTTTCACTTCATTGTGCCGATTCATTCCAAGCACTGTTCATCCTGCACTCTGAATGACGCAGGGTCCTGTGGGAAAACAAAGAATGAGATAATGTAATTAAAGAGTATCTCATAATGTACATGGGGAGTGAACTACAGTGGCCTCAACAATCTTAATTCTTTCTTAACTCTTGAGTGATTAGTACTACAGCTTATTTTATTGCTGTTTTCTGTATATAACCAACCACATTTATTTGCAAAGAAATTTAAAAATAACCAAAAACCCCAAGCCAAAAAAACAACCACATGGAACCATACCAAATACTACTACGTGGTATGCAAGGAGAATTACCAGTAGAGCCAATTGGAGAGGAAAACAACAACACTGCTATTTTTGTTGAACATTTTTCTATTCTCAGTTTGCCTATCCATTAATGTTTAAATGTTTCCCAGAGATGTTTCAGTTTTAATGAATTTCTGCCAGATTAAGCTGTTTTCAAATCCTGGTTTGTGCTTCCCATCAGCTCGCATAATTACTCACTCCAAGAGAGTATCAAGGAGCCTATCTGCACTTCTCAGGCCAACAGCCTACCTGACAAACACAGAAATCCTAGAAATCCTGCTCCCAGCCTTACAATTTCTCTGCTGAGTACTCTGTCAAGATGGACAGAGTCGGACACAGAATAGCAATTTCATTCTGAAGGGAGTTATGCTTTTGTGAGAGTCCTAATTTCAGTGTGTGAAGTTTACAAGTCCCCTGTAAAATGGGCATAATTCCTAAGCTAGCCCTCCCCTCCGCACAAGTTTCTGGTATATGTACTACTTTCTAGTTGAAAGCTTAAATCATATAAAGAGTGTTCATCTTGTCCCAAGAGCTGAATCTTCTGCAGTAAAAGAGGTTGTTTTGAGAAAACACTTATCCTCCCTGAAATTCCAGATCTTGAAAACACTTTATGTTTGGGAGCTCCAGAGAAACAGATTTGAGCTTATCACATCTCACATTTCATGTCTCAGCATGTTAAGTGCCCTACTGCTTAGTATTTCCAGCAGCACAAGCAGAGCTGCTCCACGTTAGAGGACAAGCCACGAGTGAGCCCAAGAAAAACCACATCCACACTAGCTGGAGCACAGTCCCCCAGCACAACAATAGAACAGGCAAAACTGGGTGTTGGAAACAGGGTTTACCCAGACACTCCAGTGGAGAGCAGCCAGAAGCAAGAGTGGAACTAAGGCTACTGCGTGAAGCAAAAGGGCCCACTCCAGAAAGATCTAGCAACAGAGTACCTACAAGCCTCAGGTCCAGCTAGGGGATGAAGTGAGATGAACAATCAGATAGAATGATGGACAGACTCCCAGCATAATGTAGAAAAGCACTGACAGCCCAGGCCTGAGCTTAAATGGAGTTCTGAAGTCCTGTGGGCAGAGGCTGTGTGGCTGGCACCCCAGGTGAGGCTATTCGGGGCCATTAATGTCTGTGAGTGCCTCAGGGCATGATAGGCATTACAGATAATGCTAGGATTACAATTAAGCAAAACAGAGGCCACTGAGCCTCACTATGCTCAATAGTATGTAACTACCAGAGGATAGTATGAGTTTCTATGAACAATCCCTGTTTGTTCTTTTTTTTAACTTTTATTTCATATACATTTGGGGCTTTGTGGCTAATGCTGCTTATTTAAAGGATTTATTCTTCCTCTCTTTCTTTAGCTGTATTTTGACTTATATTGGATCGTTTGTTTGAAGCCATATCCTTCCTTTCTCTGTTCTTTTTGTTTGTCTCCTTTGTTCATATTTTATGTTTGTTGAAATGTAAACTTCTGGGGACTGCAATGTTGAACAAGTTCCTCAACTCTAGATGAACTCGTTAATGTTGGGAACAAAAGTCAAAAGAGCATAAAGGATATAAAAATTTTTTTCAAACTCCTGAAGTTTTTTCTATCATAGATGCTTGGAACTCCAGATCCAATCATTATTTCTAATTTATATCATTTGGACTTTCAAGACCCTCTGAACTGTGAGGACCCAGAGAGAGTTAAAGACCCCTCTTTTCCTTAGGTGATGGGCTCTGTACTGTACCTTGCAGAGGCACCACAGGATTTCACCTGTCATTCTTATTTTAAACTTTTGTGAGGCTCAATCAGACCAAGGACCATACATAGTTGTGGTGCTCTGTCAATTTAGGAATAACATTCATCAGTCCTGAAAATAATGTCTTGTTTATATATCTGTATTTAAAAATGAGAGCAACTACTATAACTTGAGGCACTCGCAACTGAATGTTTCAGTGAAGAAGTGTATGTTACTGTTTTGAACTTCCAACTGACTTTTTTTTATCCAGAATCATACAAGGCCTTGCAAACATTATCTACTTAAAGCTGCTCTTGCTAAGCAAAGTATGATACTTTCATCAGCTATCAGTTATATCCAGACTGAAATACAGGTGGTGACTAACACCAAAATGTGGCACAGATGGTGGGAAAAGGTGCCACAATCAGTTGAATTTTAGGACATACTAGGGTGCTGTTTTGTAAGTTTTGCCAGAACTTATTTTCTTAAAAAGAATACCATGCAAGCTTTCACATCAAAAACTGTTATCATGTCTTGGATCAATTCTGATACAAATGGTAGCAGACCATATTCTCACTTGTGTTTTAGCTTCTTTCTCCTACTTAAGAAGTAAAAATATCCATAAAGCAATCAGAAAACTCAGTATGAAAGAATATCGCAGGGCTTACGGCTGATCTATAACTGGACTTAGAGATACTCAGCATTTGGAACAATACATTTATATCATTAGAAGTAAATGCAGTTATGCCAAAAATCTTTTTTTCTCTATTTAAACAAGAAATTGCATCTAGCAGCAGAGTTGATACACCTTATTTCACCTGACCACCTGGAAGTGTTCAAGACCAGGTTGCATGGAGCTCTGGGCAACCTGGTCTAGTACCAGATCTGGAGGTTGGTGGCCCAGCCTGTGGCAGGAGGGCTGGAACTTGATGGTCCTTGGAGTCCCTTCCAACTCAAGCCATTCCATGATCCTATGATTCTATGATTTCAGGATAACGGTAATACAGCACTGGGGTACACATTTGGCTGACTGCAACCCCAACGTTACTGCTGTACTCTCCCAAGCATATGCAGTAAGATGCAGGTAGCCATGAACTAGATCCACTCATACTCTGATCTGGCAGTGCATTAGGTTTTATTGTCCCAAAGCTGCTAAGAGATTCAGAAGCTGACCTTCTCAACCTCTATATGAAGCACATCCAAAGTAGGATTTACAGGCTTAGAAATGGTCTCCTGCTGATGCAGTCTAAATGTTTTCAGACCACAGAGTGAACAAAGCAGTGTTGTGACTGTTCTTAGGTGACTGTGTGGACAGTCTTCTGTGACTGTACTTGATATCTGTCCAAGTAGTAGAAAATTCAACCTTAATTAAATTGCTTAAATGGGATTTTGCAAATGTAATGTGAAATTTGACTATTTACACAAATTCATATGCTGGTCAGATAAGAATGCTTATTGTTGCATTTGTACATCTTCTCATTACTGCAGAGGAGTTTTTCCAAAATAGTAATATATTTCACTACACTTTCATCAAAAAACAAGGTACATAGTGAAGCACTCTGGGCTTTCTAAATGAGAAGCAAAACTCATAAACATGCATTTGGTAAATCATTCAGCCAGTGCTAAAAAGAACCCTTCATCTGGACATTCAGAGTCTGAGGTGAGATTGTTAATGCAATGTAGGATACTGGGAGCATTAGGTCTTTTCATGCAAAGAAGATTTGGTCTGGAGCAAGAAGTATTATCAACTTCATCATCTCGGATCTTTAAAGAACAGATTTTTTCTGATGCTACAGGATAGGACTAAATTCTCTTTTATGAACAGGTGTTTTCTTGTTCCTCTTCCTGGTGCAGAAGCTGCTCTTGGGAAAATTTTCAAATGAACTGTAATTCTAATTAGAAAGCACTTAACATCAAATGAAATAAAATACTGAAACAGCTCAAAAATTTAGTCATGTGTGCTGAAAATGCAGATGTTAATGGTGAATGGCTCAGAATATACATATATATTTTTTTTTTAATTCCAGAAGAAAAAAGTTTCCTTATTAGTGCTCACTTGACCTATCCTGAAACATAACAGCATTCATATTAGGGTCATGCTTGTTTGTATGCATTTTGACAGTTATACAGAACTTTGAATTCATAATTTCAACTCAAGCATTTACATTCATGGAACAGAATTTTCTTTATATGTATGATTACTGTAATGCTAGAAACATCTGCTGAATGTGCACAAATTGTACAATCCTCCTTTTTCCTTCATGTCTTTTGATACACAGAAAATGACTGTGTGAAGGTCTGAAACCTATGGCTTGGGTTTACACAATGCAAATTTGAATTATAGAAGATCCTGGAAAGTATAAACAGAATGATTTTTCATGCATTAAAATGTCTGCCAAATTTAAACACAAAATTTACTTTTGGCTAAAACAACCATTCTTTTATGTTCACATACTGAGTTTGAACTGCTCAGAGATCTTCAGCTAGTAAATAAAACACTAGGGTTCAAAGAAATTTTCATGATTGCAGGCATTTTCATGCAAAATCCATCATACAATCTAAAATAATCAGTATTATTGTCCATTTGCCTTGACAAAAGACTTCAAAAATCCTAGCAACTAGACATCAGAAGTTTTCAATGCACATGCCTTGCCCCCTTTACTGTCTCAAGTAATAAAAAGAGAGTAATAAAATTCCAAACTTGCAACCAAATCTTGACATTAAACCTGAAAATACAACAGCCCCACAATACATGTTAGATTTGAGGTCTTGTCTTTTTTTTTTCTGGCAGAAGCACAAGTTCAGACAACTTCCAGAATACAGCTTTGTGATTGAAAGGGCAAGATAGCATGTTTTGTGCTCTTATCCAGAAAGGTCTCTAGCTATGAAAAAGTAATCCTTACCATATCAGGTTTCTTCTGATGGCTTTTATTTCATGTCTGACAAGTATCTTCCTGGACTCTTTCCTTCTACAACACATGCTGTCACGAGGCCTGTTTGTGGTCCTTTCCTTTATCTGCTTCCCCTGAAACAATACAAACTTTCATTAATGCGTGAGGATACTTGAGAACACAGGTCCCTGAAGCATCTAAAGAAAGTGCTAGAAATGGACCACATGGCACAAACCAATAAACTACAAAGCCATTTTATAATGCCAGCTGTACAATAAAAAGACATTCATTTAATGTCTCCTCTTTTCCACGCTAAATAGTTCCACTTTCAAAGCACTCCCTGATCCCATCAAATTAAACACTATCTCTAGTTTTATCATATTCTGTTAGTAACTTTCTCTAGAAAACTATAAAAGTCACTGTTGCTTCTGCATGTACAACAAAGGCTTTTTTTTGGTCTGGTGTGATATGCACTCATATCTGTAATATTTTGGGTACTTCCTGACTTATTCTTATATTATTGCCATAAACCAGACAATAAAGTGGTTTGGATTAAGAGGCTGACACCAGGATGTATTTCATCTGCATGGTGATCAACAGTTACTAAGGTTCACAAGGACAGTTTTGATCACAGATCATTTCCTCTTCTTGGTTTTAAATATGGGTAAAGAGAACAATGTGCTGAGTGTCTTTTGTCATGCAGAAATGTATGCACTGATTCTAGTAAATTCAAAATCCTTAATTATCCCATTGTATAAAACAGAAGAGCACAAAGGAATAGATATATTGGTAACAAATGTTTGAAGGAGCACAAGGTTTGAGGCTGAGGGGGAGAATTAGGGAAGGCAAAGGCCCAAATCTTCAAAATGAGAGGGGCAGGTTTTGGCATCAGGCAACTCTTTGCAAGTGATAGTCAGCGGGACTAACTTCAGCTTCTCATCAGTTTTCCAGTCTAAATACCACAGGGTTAACATGAAATACTGTTAAATACTCTTCAATCTTGTGTACTGACCAATGCTTTTCAGCATGGCCTTCTCCTTTGTCAGTCACTTGGTCAGCACATAGGTTATGTCTTCTCAGCACCGTGCCTTGAAGCCCAGCCTGAATGAGTGATGTGCTGGCCAGAGACCTTCTCTTTGGCCTTCTGCTATATGTGCTGGACTTTACACTGAGGTTATCCAGGGGAGTGGTTAACCAGCAGTTCCAGACTCTTCTGTGGCTACATCTGACAGCTAAAGGTTACTTGCAGCTCATGTGCATGGTCAGTCTGATTTGGAGGGCCTCACTCTCCCAGAAGGACAACACAGCCATCAGGTTATCAGGCACTTCCAGCACTTCTGGTCAAAGTTGCCCTACTGTGATCTAGAAAAGTCTTACAAGTACAAAAGGAGAAAGAGAAACAAGCAGAAGATCTATCAAAATTTAAATTATCAACTTAGGCAGAATTGATAAAGAAAATTGAGATCAAGAAAGCGTGTGTATTTGGCTGTGACCAAAGCAGAAGGAAAAATATTTAATGGCACAAAGGGATGAGAAGGGCAATTCAGAGCATTGGTGTTTTATGTCTAGGAGTAAGGATGAAATACTCCATCTGAAATACAGGGAGAATGGATTTCTTTGGAGTGCACCAGTAATAATGTAAGTCAAAAAAACACATGCTGAATAAATACATTCAAATTCCACACAGGAGTCCCAGAAGAGTTTCTGAGAAGATTTCAACTAATGATTGTTTTTATTTTCTGACTGTCACTTTTTAATAACTTGAGACAACGTCAGAAAACTGGAGCCATACCAATATTCTTTCACCATTATTCAAAAGGTCATGCAAGAGTTGAGGAACAGGACAAATAGTCTGACATCAGTCCAGAGACACAGAACTCAGATAAAATGTTTCATTTTTATAAGGTATTATTCATAACATAATACAGCTATAGAGTCATTCCTTCCCTTGGCCTGATGAGCATCTTTCCATGAAAGCCCAACCTCAAAATGCCCGATAGCTCCAGGCCTCAGGCACTTGCCTGGGAGAAAGGAAACCCTTCTTCTTACCATCCAGAGGGGGAACATAGGTCTTCCTCACACGCTCCAGGTCAGTGTGCTAGCACTTGGGCTTACACAAACAGTACCTCTTGAATGTCTCAAGCTAGATTTTTCACATAAGCAGACAAAACAAGCTGGGTGCTTCAAAAATATTCATTTTTAGCTGAAAGTATTTGCCACATCGTATCCAATTTTTTTGGAGTTATGAATATTAGTTCACAATGACTATTTCAGAAAACTCAGACCCAAAACTCATACTAGATTCCTGCCGTTGTTACTTGCTCTATTTTATTAGAAAATAAGAAATTTTTCAGATCACTCTACATCTGAACAGTGCAGAGAGTTTGCCCAGCTCTTTAGGCAGTTGCAGTATTTAGTTACAGCACATCTGTCCTCCACACACCAGCCATGAAAGAAATAATAAATAAATTCACCTGTGAGGGTGTAGCTGCAAATATGCACAGACGGGTATGCTACCCACACCACCATAATGTCTCTCTGCTGCTTTAATTCCTTACCGTCCTTACCTAAAAATTAAAGCAATGTAAGTAGAGACATTTTACATTCTAATATAAGTTAGAGGGTGTTTTTCTTGTTACACACTTATGTCAAAGCTTTTCTACTTAATGGGATAGTAATGCTATATTAAAATATATTGCAAATTAAATTATTAGTGTTTATATAACTTATAAAGTTCTGTACTGCTAGAGCTCATGACAGAAATGATACAAGCTGGAAATCCAGCTGTTGAAAATGAAAGTTTAAGACCATGAAATAATTTATCCTACTAACTTAAATGTACAGATTTATTTTCCTGAAATAAAGTAAAAGACATGCTTTTAGAAAACAGTAACTCTTCCAGTAGCACTAATATCTGTGTCATCTCAAAAGAAACTATGTTCAGCATTACCAAGTACATAATGTTATAATGTGAAACTATCAAAAAGTCCAGATCTACAATATTTATGTTCATTCTTTATACACAATCCTGTCAAATGTTTCAGTCAAACTTTATCTTTTGAGCTGTGCTAGGTGTTTAAATGTATTCTCAAAAACATCTGTGCCCTCAATTTGCATTGTAGTAAAAACTTAGGGACACGTCTAAACTTGGAGAGTATTTGGCCCTTTATCACCTTTTTTAATACAGATGGACAATATTTTTATTAGCACTTAAACAAGTTAAAATCATAAATCCAAGGACTTTAAAACCAGATGGGAACATGAGCATTTAAGTTTTCTTGGCTTCTGGAAGCTCTTTCTATTCAAAGTCACTTCTGATTACAGGAATAGACCTTGCTATTAGATTACAAGGTCACTGGTACACAGCAGCCTCCATAGACAAAAGCATTACCTGTTGAGAAGCATCCACAAGAAATAGAACTTTAAAGTAGTACAAAACCCCTCTGCCGTCTATCATCCTCTGTGGTTCACTATTCCCCAGAAGCTCCAGCTTCTTCACATTGCCCCACCTGGAACCTCTCTCCATGTCTCACATCGGTCCCTGTCAGCAAGAACAGCAGACTCTTATTCCTACTTGCATTGCTCCGTCCGCGTGGTCTCCTTCCCTTTCTTGAGAGATCCCATTTAATGGCACAGAGATCCTTTGATCTCTGCATACCCAGCTTGAATGAAACAGCTGTGTAATTCTGGACTCTGTAGACTTTGCCACTGCATCTCCCATTCCTCCAAGAGCTCATCCACATTGCTTTCTTGCCTCTCTTCCAAAGGTTTCCTATTAGACAAGAACAATATAGAAGACATAATCACTTACTAGCTCATACACTGTTATCACATCCCCCCTAAATCAGTCCCCTAGACAAAAGTCGCGAGATTGAGACTGAAGAGGAGGGAGAACCAGTTGTTAAAAATTCAGCCTAACTTTACACTAATGAAGCTGCATAACTATAACTTTGACTGAAAAGAATGTTTTGATAAAAAAAGCCCCTAAAATATCCAGCCAGTGCCAAGTCCTTGCACACAAGTGCAAAACCTTTAACACATACATATATTTGTTAAAGATATAGCTATGTATCCAGTGATAGAAGTAGAAATATAATAAGAAAACACAGTCTTTGGCATGGCTTTAGCTGAATCCTCACACGACCCACTTGAAAAACTCAGCAGGTAGCAGCCCTGAATGACTGACATCTATGTTCAACTGTTTAAAATATCTTTGGTAGAAAAGATAACATAGAAAAGAGTTGAAGAGTATAGTGTCCTACATTTGTCTGTTACTTGGAAGAAAAGTAATGGGAGGATAAAATTATTTAGACAAAAGTTCATCAGTAAAAGAACTCTTTAATAAAAAGAAGAAAATAAAAAAAAGAGATTTTTAAAGACTATGCCGGTTGCTGTATATCATCAATATATTATTTCCCTTTCAGACATCAGAATATTGTTACTTTTGTCTGACCAGAACTTGATCCTCATTATATCATTAAGTTCCAGAAAGTAGTACAGATTTAAAATTTGTGAGCATAAATAAACAGGATATTTATGCATTGCTTCTCACCTCAAATATTAACAGAAAAGCACACCTTTGAGACATATCATTGTCTACTATAGTCTTTTTTTTTAAAAACAGATTTTTTTTCATCAGTTTACAATTAAGGGGAAAACCTCTGAAAAGTTTAGAACTGAGTCTGATTAAAATAATCTTATGTAAAAAATGTTTTTTCTCCAAACAAAAGATAGGCAATTTCCCAAACGAACTCCTTCCCTCCTACCAGCACCATGTACTGACTCCCATGGAGAATTAAACTCAGGACCTTCAGAACAGATGGCAAAGACCTTATCTGCTTTCCAGTCACAGCATGAGGCAATATAGGTTTGTCTGATGATGTACTCAGACTGAGGAAAAGGTTTCTTGACCCCTCTCAATATGCCCACATCCACCAAAGAAATACTTTCTAAATTTCATCTACAGTATTAACTTTGACTTTTGAAAAGTCAATTACAGAATAACATATGCTAAAGAAACTGTTTTCACTACAGAATTCTTCCAGCTGTATATTTTGTCAAATCTCAGGCACATTTTTTTTCTATCTTTAATTAAAAGACAATTAATTTTCAGCATATATTTTGTATAGTTTCAGTTAGTTTTGTATCTCCTTTGTACCTCCTTCCCCACTGTACTTAAATTGTGCCTAGCATTGGCACTGCATTGCACTAAGCCAACAGCTTCTTCTGCTCTGTTAAATCGTCATCTGCCTACCTACAAATTTCTTACAGAAAAAGCAATAAAATCTTTCTCCCAAATTATGAAAAATATGTAGACAACAGAGCAGAAGCAGCTGTTTCTGTTTTACCTTTTCAACTATGTGATGTTAGCCAGTTAACACTTCGGTTTCTGAATGTTTCAGCTTTTATTTGAGAGTAACAGTCTTAAAAATTGACACTGTTTTGGATATTATTTTGTGTTTGAAGTTCCTTTTAAAATTGCTCTTTCATTCTTAGAGGTTTTAAAAGATAATAAAATTAAGTTTAGGGTGACATAATATTAAACATGTAAGGAAAAGATTAAATCAAAAGTTTTGAAGTGTGAGGGAGTGAGAATTTAACTGATGGCAGTAGCGATCTGATGGTTGCTGGCTGATGTGTTGCTGGGCTCCCTATAGTTTCTTTTGCACAGACATTCGTTTAACAGAATCTTGTGGTTTTTTCTATGATACTTGTTAAAACTGCTGGGGGATCATGGATGATTCCTGTAGGAAAAAAATGAAAGAGGAAAAAAAAAGTAAATTGAACAAGAAAAAATGAGGATCTCATTAAATTCACATAAAATATTTACTCATTAATGCTACCAACAACCATATTTTTGCTGTTTGGATCACAGCAGCAGCAGGAGCTGAGGCTTACCAAGCTTGTTCTAATTAACTCACACATGTGCTTTCCCATGGTGGCAACTACAATGGGACCATTCAGTTGTTTACAAACTAACTAACAAAACTTGTAGGGGTATACATGAGTAGGTAAGAACTGCAATGTATAATTTCTCCATATAAACATTGCCTGTGCATCAAAGCAACTCTATCATTAGCTGGGACAAGATTAAGTTCCTGTTTACCTACAGCAAAAATCCTTTCTCTTCTTATGACCTAAATATCTTAGAGTCCCCTGCAGCCACCCCGACTCCATACCAAATCACATCTGTGTCTCCCTTCTATCTTGCTGTTGTACTGATTTATTCTTGCAGCCAGAAGCCCTGTCTTTATTACACATGATGGATTCCTCATGACTTTCTTATACAGTCAGCAAGATTTCACACTTCATTAGAGGCTAACACACACACTTACATAAAGAAAAAAGTATAACCAAATCATTCAAAAATGATTTCAATTCAAAATCCAATCTTGTCATAGAAGAGGTTTAGGAAAGACTTCACTGACAAAGTGTTTAATGCTCATGCATGCCTTACAATCATCAAAATAATTCTAGACTTGATTAATCAAGAGTTTGTCCCTGGTGTTTTCTGCAGTGAAGAATGAAGATACCCCAAATAATCTTTAATTAAAAAACTTGAAAATAGGAAATAGTTTAGCAAAATAATTTAGCTAGCTATAGCAGTTCTCTGCCTCTTGACAACTGCAGTGTTTCCCTATAATCTAAACACTTTGACCTGACTAAGCAAAAGCATTTGCAAAATGGTCAGCAAAGCTACTGAACTACTGTGCCATCAGCCCACATCTTCCATTGCTGCTTCTGGACAAATCGTTTTCCACTGTTTTGCATCCAAGAGCAACCTGGGATTAAGATAAAAAAAAAAGCGAGAAAGGTAGAAGGTGAGATAGGCTCATAAAGAGCAACCTGCTACATTGTTACATTTAAAAATACGTTTCAGAATATCTGTGATCATTTATAAAGAATTATTTAACTTGGGAAAAAGGATTAACATGGACTATTGCTACGTGGTACACCCTAAGGCAAACAGAGACATTTTTAGTTAAGAGCATAACTTTAATATCTTACTATTTGTGTGAATGTCCTCTTTGGTCTTGAATTAGTATTTGGCCCACCCTGAATACTGCAATCACTTTCCTCTTTGTGAAGCTTCTATTGTGTTCTTCCACAATAGAAAGGAAATGAGGGAAGAAAGAGAAAGAAGGCTAGCCACAAGGCTGGCCGTAATGAGACTGGCCATTCACCAGTTAGGCTCCAACGCTAATGGATTGAAACATATCAGCAAGGTTACTTCCCCTCTGGAATTTCAAAACAACAATGCCTGCAGGTATATCTTATAGACAGATTAGATGGAGTGACATTGAGTAAAGAAAAGAAAGTATTTCAAAAGTAATAAATCCCTACTTTCAAGGTACATATATGCATGTTCAGTTTGAGAAGACTCAGGAAACTTTCTTAAATCCAAAACATATATTTTACTGTATCTCTGCATTTCTAGCCTTGTAGGCATGCACAGAATTTGTTTGACTTTCCAAATCCTGATTCTGTCTTTTCCAATTTCCAGCAGAAAAGAGCCTTAAGATATGCCTGCTTCTTCCTCTAAATATTATTTTCTCACTTTTCTTAAGCATCAAGAAATTGTCTCTAACAACAAAGTTTCTGTAGTACAGAGGAAAAGGTCACATTAGAAAGTGTCTACAGAATTGAAGTCAAGAACGACTCCTCAGCTCTTGCAACTCTAGTACTGATCTTTATTGGCTTTTTTGTGATCTGAAATGTAACCATTACAAGAAACTATCCACAGCCTAATATACTCATTGTAGATGAATGCAGCTCTCCCACATTTTCCTTCTTCAATTAATGCAGCAAATATTTTACCAGAAATCTCGTAAACATTCATACAGCTCTGTAACAAAGATTTGCAATGCACTGTCTAGCAAGGGGTGTGCTAGGGCCTGCTTTAGCGCAGCCTAGTATGAGAGATCGGAGTCAGACAGTCCTCAGCATGAAGGACAGGAAATTGGTTTTTTACAGCCCATTGTTATCCCAACTGCTTTCTTAAAGGCAGAATAAGCAGACAGACTACTTCAGGATTAGATCTAATAGAATGGTGTAAAGTAATAACGATAACATTAAAGTAGTGTTAAATTGTGATCTTATCCTAATGACTATATAAGTGAAACACTTATTTCAAAAGATACTCTGCATTGGAAACATTTCTCTGCTTTATTCACAGATATCACAAGTATATAATTATTTGCATATTCAATTAGAGAACTTGACAATAAGAAAATAATGCATTAAATCAGTAAAACAGCAATACATAAAGTACTATCTTCAGCCTTGATTCTCATCCTTCATCGGCCAGAACTGCTTACTCCAATCCTTTGTCTCTGCAAGACCTTACTAAAGTGGGCAAGATTTTAAAATATTAAGGTAGAACCAATGATATTTTGAGTGTGAGTTGGTTTACCCATCCTTTTTATCCATAATGCTTTACAAGAGAGAGAGAGGGAAAGAAGTCTGACATTGTCAGACTCTGTTTTGAGTTTTTTCTACTTGCACACCTAGTCATCAAGACAAATTGTAACATTAAGGAGGAAATCAGAAAGACATGATAAATGCAGAATTCCACTTTTCTAATCATTTTAGGCAGCTGGCCTACAACCTAAAGGAAGGAATTTCCTTCCTTTCCAAACTTCCCACTTTTGGTCATTGTTGTTCATTTTTTTAATGATACCTCCAATTTACAGGTGATGACTAATAGTCTCATGAGAGGTCCTGATTGCTGAAGCGTAACTTTTACCACCAAAGTGCCATGAATTCCACAAAATCATCCTCTATCAAATGCATACAATGAATCAAAAAGACTCAGAGTCTTCTCATCTGTGGGTGTAGGTTTTTTTTGAAAATAAGAAGCTTCGTCAGAACCTGAGATAACTGTCATTCAGGAAATTACTACTTTTGTACGTCTGATTTAGTTCCACAGTGGCTAAACAGAATAAATGGAACCATCTCCTTCTGCAGTCAAACAATATATATAGAAAATGTGTCTTCAGCATTGCTTTCTGTAACCGTAACAGACTTGGCTGAAAACTGATGAGTGATCCAACTTTGTCTCCTGTAGAGACTACTGTCTACTATCAGTAGACAGCCGGGCCAACAAACCATATATCCTTGGCTGTTTCTTTTTTGAAGTGAAAGAACATAAATAACTATGTGAAATTGTCTTCATTTCCATCTCCTCTTCCTCCTTCTCTTCTAAAAATGAAGATGAGGAAGCTCATTTTAATGACTCAGTTACATAACAATAAAAAAAAAACCACCAAAGATCTTATTTCCTTTGTCTTTGTTTACTTTCAGGTCTATGAAAGCAATGTGAGTATTTGAGAATCCCTGGGGTCTGAAATGCATAGCCATGTTTTTTTTTTTCTCATTCTAGTATCTTTTCCTGTCCAATAAGGGTGAAATCTCAGCTCCATTAAATTAATGGAAACTTTTAAAAGAGAACAAAATATCATGTGTTCACAGAGATTATATTTTGCAAAGCTCTGTTAATGAATGGATGTGGCTCCAGGTTCTAAAGAACTCCTATGACATCCACCCCGACAATTCCCCAAGCGAGTGTATGCCTCTGTCAATTTTTCTTGCTCTTACATTTCTTCCTGGAAGTAAAATTTTTTTCTTTATATTTCTGCAAAAGAGGATCAGTCTTCTACAGATGCTGCCATTTAAAACATATGCAGTTTATGGGGTGCATTATCACTTTGGAAAACACACTGAGACTAGAGTATCTGATCATCTGTCTGTACATTACTAGGGATCAACAACTTCTTGAAACTCTCAGACCTTAGACCACTTCTATGAGTTTCTCAAGAATTTAAGTGAAATTTACTTACGTTTTGTAACTATTTATGGTGTAAACCTTAGCTTTGATTAACTAAGTGCAATTTAGTGAAAAATTATCCCCTATATCTGTACTACTGTATATTTCTTTTTATAATATATCCAAAATATGAATTTAATTGGGTTGGTCCAGGCAGAAGCTGCTGGTCATCTTATGAAAGGGTTTCATTCTGCAGTACTGGCAACAGGTATAAGTGTGTGACACACTTTCTGGCTTACTAGCAAAGTTCCCATGCTGAGCATGTAACTATAATAATGTATTCTCTTCAATACTTGTCCAGCTAAAAAGCATGTCTTTCACACCACTGCAGGGGATTCATTGCAGGGTTTTACCTCTCCTCTTGGAGAAAGTTAATTGAACAGCCTGAGAGCAATAGCTTCATCTCCAAGATCAGATGAAGAAACAGTGGCCTAGAAGAGAGAGACTTTCTACTCCTATTACTAGTCACTCAATCCATAAACCTATGGATGTTGTACATATCTGCACATGTTCTTTTCTGCGCTTTGCAATAACTTCACAGAGGTATGAAATCAAACTGCAAAGTATACCATATGAAAAAGCATTGGCTGGGTAGGCTTCCTCCACAAAGGATAAATTGAATAGGCCAAATCCCTTCAAAGTATATTATTTGTGTGAAGTGCTGTTCTCTGTGTATGCAGCATACTGTAACCAAATCGAGTTGCTTCACTGTTTATTGGATTAGCTGTAATGATATGACTAGAAAAACATAACTCATCATCATACATTAGCAGTTCACACCCAGTGTTAGTTACATCAAAAAGAGAAAGATGTGTCTGGGAGGTCTGCGTGAAAGAAAGCAAATATCTCTAATATAAGTTCTGGCAACAAATTTAATATGAGAATGCATCTTAAATTGCTTTTAAAATGATGGAAACTCCTGCTGACAAAGACACATATTGTGCAGAGAAGCACATATTCCATCTGCCTGGGCTACATGGGGATCCTTTATGCTGAGTAAAGTGGAATGCCTGGTTCCAGCTCCTTTCTGTGGTGAGGCTGTGCACCAACTTTGATGAAAAAAAGAACAGAGAAATTTTGATTTTTGTTTCATTTAAGAAAAATAAATGAGAAGTTAGTCTGTGCGACTCCCATCATGCATTAATTTTCTGCATAAATATTCTTTTGTGAGAGGGATATGCTGAGGAATGAGTTCAAGACAGTTTGGAGTCTACAGACAGGACAGGGCTTTTTACAACTGTATGTAGACAGGTAGAGCTAGCAGCTGAGCATGGGCTGGATCACAGTATGGTTATGTACTACGTACATACTCACAGAAAACTAAGATGGATAACCAGAGTAGTACCCGTGATTATGGAAGAAAGTGCCCAGGAGAGCAAGCCAAGAGCACAACTCTAAGGGAGGAAATGGAGAAAATCATCACAGCAGTGGGAACTGCACATGTGGGTGGGCTTGAAGCACAGTTAGCCTAGGTTTTTCACAGCAGCAAATGGGTAGAAATAAAGCACCCAAAGTGTGAGGCTAATGATGAATGATACTAGCTAGAACAAGGGGCTGAGCCCAGTGCATTTTTAAGATGACTGCTGATGTTTACCTGTTGGTACTAAGGCTTGAGGAATGAACTTAAGTGGTTTGTTGGCAGGCTCAGTAACTACTAGCTTTTGTCCCTTCTTTCCCTCACGCACAAATGACTTGTCACAAAGTGACATTGTTAGAAGAATGTTGCAGAAAGCATTCAGAAGGAGCTTGTTCACTGATTGAAACTCACAGAAATTGTATATGCCATAATACATAATGCTTATACACATGATCACCAAACCTCATATTTAGGGCTGATAATATCTGCTGAAAATGCTATTATAAACAAAAAAGTGTCATAAGAGCAAGAAATGAGGTCATATAACACTGCCTTCAGAATTGCATGGACACATAACACGTAAATTCAGCTCGTATAGACATATTTTTTCATGCTCATCTATTTCAGCTCTCTGCATTATGCTTCTGTGATTAAAATGTCTGTTATAGCAATACTGTGTCCAGCAATCTTACTATTTGCTAAACTAAAATAAATGTTATTTTAAGACAATTTTCAGTAAACTATACTGTTTCCAAAGGCTAAATCTTGAATATTTTATAACCATTACTTGATAGCATCATACACAGTTCACTGAAGAGATCTCATAGATGTCACTGCTATAAATTTCATGCTTCTTATTTATTAGTGGGTCAACATATTCTTTGACACCCTGCTGAGCTTGTTAGGCTACATATTTATTTATAAATCTTTCTTTTGTATATAAATCAGCCTCCTGCAGTGTTGCACAGCATACAAAAAAAGCTAGTAAATCATGCATAATAGCAATGAAAACAGCAGAAATAGAAATGCTTTGCTGTATTCATCCAGGAAAGCTCAAATCAAAATATTTCATTTTTAGTAATTTAGTTGAATTCCCACCCAGTTTATGCAGCTGCATTAAATCTATGAGGATTGCCTAAAGCAGCAAAAGACATTCAAACTCCGTTTCTAATTTTAGTCCTTCTAACCCTGAATTTCTTAAGTGTAGTACTATTTCCATTTCAAAAATTATCATATCTTACCAGCACACAACCTGAGCTATATGGCCTATAAAAATACAGATCCATTTCCAGATTAATTTAGAAGAAATTACCAGATCATAACAGAATTTACGGAAGAGCTTTGCAAATCTTCATCACAGTCAGGTACTGTAAACTAAGCTCTTCCCTAAAATCCCTTACTGTCTGTTCAAGGTGCACCAGCAGAACAAATGAATCAACTGAAAAGCCACAACCTCTTCAAAATACATGAGGCCCTCAGGACCAAACAGAATATTTAGACACACGTTTATGAAGACAAAAGACAGTATCCTTAATGAAGGGACAGAACTTTACCACACTTGTCATTATCACAGAAAATGTAGTCATTAACCATGCAAAAATTGTCTTAGCATAAGTGTTAAGACAGACGTGTATTGTAAGTAAAGAGCAGTCTCAGCTTCTACTGAGAAGTTATCCACGCACATATTTTGTCTAGTTAGATTAGCAGGGTGATATTTAAAAATTAATAAATTATTTATTTCTATAATAAAGTTAAGAAACCAACTAATAGTAATATCAGAGTTTGAAACTATTATAAATTTCAGGAGCTGTCTCAGTTAATTAAACATGTTGCAAACTGAAAAGCAAAGTTTTCTTAATTTTAACGTACAGAAAGTCTTGTCTGTCTGATTTTTATCTTTCAAATAGATTTGTATTTCCTGCTGAGCCATATAATATATAATTATTTTTTTTTAAGAGCAACACTGTGAGGGCAAATGTAGCTATACAAAGGCTTTTCTTTTCTGTGAAGATGGGAAGGGGAATCCAAAATACAAAAGAGAAAAGAGTTAGGAAATAAGTCTGACTGAAGAAGAAAAACTTGTGTTTTTCAAAGGATATCCCTTACGCTGACTGTCTGCTATAGCTTGATCTTGCTAGTGTCAAGTCAAGAGAGCCAAGCTGGCCAAAGAAAACTCAGTTGATGCCGTGTTTCAGCAGGTCATTGACTTTTGGGGGGTGAAAAGGAGAGAAGCTGTGAAGCTAATCCAGATGAGATACCTAATCTCTTGTTTATGTTCCACTGTGATAAAGTCATTTCAGAGCAACAGTAATAATGAAAAGCAAGGAAGTTTAAAAAATTGGAAGGACAGAAAAAAGGGGGTGGGGGGATTATTTGATTGTCATTTTGTTTTGGCAGCTAACAAAGTGTGAAGGCCACAAATCTTAATAAAATGCTTCTAAAACAATGAACTTTTGATATCAGCAGTGCATATGCTGAAGGACATTCTAAGCGCTGTTAAAAGTATGTTAAAATAAAAATGTCCTAGGCAACAACTAGATTAACTAGGAAAAAAGTAAAACAGCTAAGAATGTCAAAGAGAAATTGTTGTTTTGCTCTTATCTAAATATGAGGTGTAAATAATTTTCTCCATGTCAGCCTGATGATTTTAATTTTCACTTGTAGCAAATCTGTGTAAGCTTTAACAACAGATTCAGAAAATTCATCCACAGTCAGTATATGACTGTAGCTGAAAGAATGTCATATTAAGTCAGCTCCTGAAAGTTTCCACAACTGATACTTTCTAAGAATGATAATTTCTATGCATAACATCCTTACACTTTCATAATGCTATGGAATTACTAATTATTTTTATTTAATTAGTTTTACACCTGTCAACGGTTTATGGGCGTTCGGCCCGGTTCCGTGATGAAGGGGACGGGGGATCCACAGGTCCACGCCCCAGGAAAAGGGAAAAGGGGAAAAGGGTAAGGAGATGGCCCTGAGAGCAAAGAACAGCGGCAACAATCTGAGGAGAAACAAACTAATTTACTAAATAAGATATCGGAATGCAAAACAACACACTATAATACAATATAATTACAATTTAAGCTGATAAATCCAATACAGAGAGAGAGAATGTCCCAAAATCAAGGTAGGCCTTACTCTACTACCGACGATAAGACTGCTGGAGAGCGAGGTGCTGCCAAGACGAGAGATGGGCGGAAAAAGGGACGAGGTCTCGTGATCTGCAAGTTTTTATACTGCAAGCTTTTATCTTTTCCCTCCGGCTGGAAAATGGTAACAGAGGAGCAAAGTACCTTGGGGAATGTAGTAGTCCTTCCCTTCTGAGAACCAGGTACATTCACTACATGATGTTATGATGTGGAATACAAACAACCGAAAATCACAAAAGCATGACAACACCATGGCAAGTATTTTCTACAAACTTAAACTTGCTTGCCTCCCATAAAAAAGATCCATAAATAATCTAACGAACTTCATTTTTGAAGGATACAAGAACTACAAGCACTCTTCATCTCTGTAAATCTAGTCAGTTCTTTAGAATAATTGCTACATTTTCATTTCTGATTGAAAAAGAGAAAAAAGGACTT
The DNA here is from genome assembly GCF_002078875.1 of Numida meleagris. Taxonomy (NCBI): domain Eukaryota; kingdom Metazoa; phylum Chordata; class Aves; order Galliformes; family Numididae; genus Numida; species Numida meleagris. Next base: position 28,548,465 of record NC_034412.1, on the reverse strand, counting down.
ATTTGTGGACAAAAATATCTAAAAAGTTACATAAATGTATTAACAGACTCTTACAAAACTTACGTTGATTATGAAATTAATAGAGTTCCTGAAATTCCCATTTTATTTCTAGATGCAGCTCAGCAGTCTGAATAACACCTGGCAGACTGAAAAGAAACTTGGTGTTCAGCATTCCACCAATGAGATTCAGGAACACTGCAGAGCTCCTTTTTGCATGCTCTTCATGGAGCATTAAAAAGCATTTAATATACACAAAAGAGCTCGTATATACTATACAATAGTGACAACTCTATTAAAATTAATATTTCTGAAGATCATTTTCTGAAACCAGATCCATCTTCAATGTTAGGTGAAGAACCTCTTTATAATCATTTTCCCTGTAGAGTCAAGGCTACTGTCTTAAACAAAAGATAGCTGCAGCATACCATACTTTCTAAAGATTACTTCTATGTATTTATCTTTAGAAGAATACTTGCATGGTTCAGTATCACAAATCAACAGCTGCAGCTGTGTCCCTCAGTAGCATTTAGCAGTTCACATAGTAAGCTTTTTGCTCAGTTTGATTGTGATTTACTTTTCATGTTCTTTTACCTCAGCCTTTCCCAGACACTGAAATTTTACTTCAATTTTGCTGATTTCTGTGTTTTTGCATACGTGGCAGATTCAGATGCAGAGACACAAACTTTTCTACAACAGATGATTTTTGTAGCTTGTTTTCTTGCTTGTAAAGATCATTTGTGCTCCAAGAGCTCCCCTGTTACTCTTCAGACATGGGTGAATACTGCGAACTACATACTCAGAAATATGTATTACACTGAAAACCATGAATTCACCTCAGTGGTATTTATGACCTTTCGTATTTATTTTCAAAAACTATGTGAGTACTTTTCAGCCAAAATGCTTGCAGAAAACAAGATGTCTCATGAGTACTTATACAAAGGCTCACGCCTAGGAATGTTCATTAGGGCTTTCTCAAACGTCTGATTCCCCTTCTTCAGTCATCTGGTCGCTAACCACAGATATTAGTCAGGGAACAGTCAGTTAAGAGTCTGATTGAAATCTTAAATCTTAGCTGAAAAGCATAGCTCAAATGCATATTTTGTTCATTAAATCATGGCCACGGTGAGTGTGGAGATTACTTTTGTGTCTGCAGAGAGTCAATCACCCAAAACTCTTATGTTATCTTCTGTATCACATCCGGACAAAACAGGAATGCAGAAGACCCTGTCCTATTATTTTGCATTTAAACAGTTGTACAAAAGTGTTTCTGGAAGAGAACTGGGTGACTCTTAAGATGTGTTACACAATGAAGTGAAAAATGTGCCACTATAGGAAGTAATATGTTTTCTTCTATGTTGAACACTGCCAAATATGTCTTGCTTTGCAGATAATTCAGAAAGGAAGAGAAGCTGCTAATATAGTCAGTTTAAGAAAATTTACCCGGTACATTTCTTCATTAAAATCTTTTCATCCTAGCAATGATTTTAAAAATATCAAGATGACTGGAATGGATTCAGGGAGCTCAGATTCACTAGACAATTTTAATAATCCCATTTACACTTTAAGCACACAATTTACACTTTTTAAAAGATAAATTTAGCATCCATTTTCCAATTCACTAACAAGTCCAGACAGCCAGTGTATTTTCTCCAAAATATCTGCATATGTCAAGATAGAATTACTAAAAATTTCAATCAAATTAGATATTTGGGGAGAAGTCTGAACTATGTAATTAAAGTACCAAAGAATAAAGGACCCTATGTTTGAATATGGAGAATGTTCCAGCTCAATTTCATGAAAAGAGAGACATCTGAGGCTGAAACTTCTTTCCCATCAAGTGAGGGTTTCACAAACAATAAATCTAGCTCTGAAACTGAGGCACTATCATTGCTTACACATTTTACTGCTAGAGGCAATGACTGTTAAATGTAAGCATCCTACGCAAAAGGGCATACGGTATAAGATGTCTTTGGATCAGTATCATTTTGGGTAGTAAGGTTCGATTCATAAATGAACATTTTATTATCTATTTATCTGTTTGCAAAAGCATATCTTGAGCTGCATGTACAAGTATTTCACGCAGCTCAAGGTCTGTTTTTATATATAGATAGACCTATTCATATGTAAATATCCTTATAAACCGCATGTGGACATTTATAATGCTTTACTTTCTTTGTTCAGTGATTTATTTTATTACATAACAGTTAATCCATATGAAGAGTCCAAATTATTGGCAGATGTTAGCAAACTTTGAAACCTTCAATATGGATCTTATTTGGAATAAAGAATATAATTATGCAATGTGAACTTCTTTACTTTTTCATTACTGCAAATTTAAGAGTTAAAAAATAATGAAAATAAAATAAGTTCCCAGCAGAGATTTCATATTCACAGCCCTTTTTGTATCCAGTCAGCCCAACCAATTAGATATATCCAAGTAACAATAAAACTTTTAACTTGAAAATTAGAAAAATCCAATTTTAACATTGTGTTACAGTTTGAAGGTAGTGGGTTTTTTTGTTTGCTTTTCATTGATTTCTAATGTGATTAATTTGACTGACAGGGGAAGTCTTTATTGCTTCAGCAACAGAACTTAGCTCTTCCCCAGAAACATGCCTCATGCTTGTTGGATATGAAACTGAACTACCAAGATTTTAAAAAAAAATGTATTTTACTCTTTAAAAACTCTAAATTTGCAAGTAAAAACCTTAGAATTTATTATTTATACTCAAGTTCTCCTAACAGATCAAGCTATTGTCTAGTCATACAAAAAGAATAAGTAGTAAGAAGTTCTTAACTGACCATGTTTGGATAACGTTCAGATATGGTTAGTGACCAGCAATCATAGAGAATCCATCTAATTTTGATATTGAATCACAGCAGAAACTGGAAACCCATTATGACTAAAATGAAAATCAACATGAACATTGACACAGCCCTCGGAGGGTAAATCCTTACTAATTCCAACCTGAATATTTTCCATTTTCTTGTGCTTGCAGTTTCTCAGACTATAGTTATTTCAGTGGTGGTTATGGTACACCACTGTTCCCTACTCTGTGTGATCCTCCCTTCCAAAAAAAATGCTTGAAAAACAGAACAAAAAGGAAACATTACTATGACAATCCCATATCGGGAGAGGTTTCTTCAAAATAAGGCTTGTAAGACTCGTTCTGTGGTTCAAACATTTCTCCGTTACAAGGAAATATAAATCTCCTCCCTTTGGTGAGACAGTTTATTACAAATTAGTTATCCTTCAACAGACAAAAACTTTGGGAGTGCCTTCCTTACAACAAGTCTGAACTTCTTATTAAGCAAATCACTAAAACCAGACAAACTTCTATTTGCTACACAAAAAGAACATTTTATGTAAATAAAACACTTTTTTTGTAAAAAAAAATAAATAAAAATGGTGTTTTTAGCCACCATTCACATGAAGACAAACTTACCTCTCCCACCTCCATCTGAATACACTGGTTTTCTCTATCCCCTGGACAATTTTCAGTTCCATGAGATGCTTCACAGGCAATGTCATTCATTAGTATATGAATGGCACTAGTAGAGAGGAATACAGAAAAAATAGGTTGTACTATTAATTTAGAAATCATGAACAAAACATTCAATTATCATTTGGAGTAGTCATTCTGATTTTAAGAAAGTGCATTTCTATGTATTCCTGAGAAATTATAGATATATACCAGTATACCCACTGAGGCAAGAAGTTACTGTTTTGTAACATTCTACTTTTTGTTTGGTTTCCACTCAAATAAGCTTTTCTAAAATATATTAAAAAGGTTTTTTAGACTCACCCAGGCTATATAGTCTGAATGATTCCATCTCAGCTTCTCAGCTGTCATACAACCAAGAATTCATTTACTATTTCTTACCTGATCCATGCTTAATATAAACTTGTTTTCTCCTTGGTTGTCCCAGAAAGATCCAAAGCATTCAAATATTGTTGCATAGGCATCTGAATATTGGACACTTTGTATATATCTTCAATTTTTTCTATTACTATTTAGAACAAGCTGAGAGGACACAGATAGGACAAAAGGTTAGAGACAGAAGCTATCATTCACTTCATGTATTATTTAAAAACTACAGAATACATTAATAAGAAACTACAGAACTTCACTGAGAATCTTCTTTTGCAACAAGTTTTCTGTAAAAAAACCATTTTGTTCTTTTCATGCTCTTTTCTACCACCATATGGAACAACCCAGAATAAACTTAAGTAACATAACAGTATAGAAGACTATTAACATAATTAAAAAAAAAATCAGTGGTGGATTACAGTTCAGTTTGCTTTTTTCTAAACTACTTTTCACATTTTCCTTTTCAAAATAAATGAAGTGTAAGAAGATTTGTTAGTGTGGATGTAAGGTTTCTAAAACATTCCTTATGGGAACAGAAAACAGGAAAAAACGCAAGAAAAGCATAAATTAAGAGCATGTACACACTCAGCCCAGAGCTGAATATGTCATAACAACACTCATACTTCAGGACAGCAGCTGCACATATTTTTCTTTATCCATTGCAGAAAATTGAATATGATGTCATCACACTGACAAGAATCACCATCATGACAGCCATCGTAATGTAGAAGACATCTCAGTTCAGATCCGAGTAGCCTGGCCATACTACACTGCAACTGCAAGGGCAGTCTAGCTTGCCTCTGTTCCTCCTTTTACCATTGGCTGCCAAAGTCCTCCGACACTTCCTGGGATGGCATAGCACTGACAGCAGACCCACCTTTCTTCCCTTTGAGAGCTTCCAGCTCTCTGCTCTCCATCCCTGCATAAAGCAATAGCACTGGGTGCTAGGCTGAGAGGAGGTGGTCTGTTGTTAGGGCAGCACGTGCTCCTCAAATCGTTGCTCTTCCTAGGGAAAATCTTGGCTGGTTTGATACGTGATAGCGTAGTGGTTACATTGTTTCTACAGAGGTAATAGCACAGGCAAACGGAAGTCTTCCAAGTCCTGTTTCTTTGAATGCAAAAGAAGTTGAAAGTGAGTTGCATAGGAAGAGGTGGGAAAGAATAACTTCAGTGAGAAAAGAAGTGTCACTTCAGAGAAATCTGTGGGTTTCGAAGCCCAAAAGGGAATATCATTAAATCCTGCATATAAGTTTCACAAAAGAAAGAACTGTGCTGAGAGACAGGTAGGAGATAGGTGGGTGGTGCAGAGCCATAAATATGTGCTGAATATAGATCTAAACCACCCATTGTAAAACCAAAATCTGGATACCTTAACTAAGGGCCTGTAATTACACCTAAGAATCCTTTAAACTCTACAACCCAATCATGATTTACATTATGGTATTAGCAGAAACTCCCAATGGAATTATACTCTCAGGAATGCCAATTATATATTTTTAATGCATCACATATAAAATATATGTTATTTTATTGATTTTTAAAACTTTTCTTGACACAGGTCTCCAGAGATACGTTACAGAAAATGTAGAATTAAACTGAGTAATTTATTCTTTAAGCATGTTCTATACAACACTCTTGACCAGAAGAGCTTTCTCTTGCCTAATCTTCCAACCAGAGTTATGGTGAACATGTCAGTATGTATGGCATTAGTACTCCATGACAGAACTCTGAAGACTCTAACCACAGAAGGAGGAGGTGATAGTGAAGAGTCATTCCAATTCATCGTAGCTATTTTCAACAGTAGTACCGTCCAGTTATGGGAAAGATGCCTGAGAGTGAGCTTGAAGGCCATTCTAAGTACTCATATTTGTTCCTGTACATTTCACTATTTAAAACGCATTAGATTTTTTTTTCTTGTCCACAGCTCTTCCAAGAACTAATGGCAGAAAAAAGTGAGAATCAAATAAATTTCATATTGCTTTTTGTTGTTCTAGCACAAGATTATTTACATGACTTTTCGGGATGTTTAAGTCTGCCACTAATTTCTTACAGATCATATTCGGATAAGATACTTTTAAAAATGGGGAGTTTAATTATTAATATCTTATATATGAATATAAAAACATGTTAGATAACTAACAAAGTATACAATACAACCTTATCCTTACCTCATCACAATTTCTCTTTGCACACAGACTACCTCCATTTAGCTAGAGTGTTTTTCAAGTCTGTTGTTCTTTTACGGAAAGCAAGATGGAGCTATCAAAACACAGCTCTGTCTTATTTTCAAGCTCTTGTTTGGCCTTGGAAATGTTAGAAACATGATGAAACTTTAATAGTCTGCAAGCGGAATGGTATACAGACATATCCTACACTTTCTTAGTTACTGATCTTGAGATTGTCTTAGGACTGAGTGGCTACTAATCACCGTAAGGACAACATACACCAAACGCAAGTAGGTAAACAGTAATTTCTCCTAAACAGCTGAAATTCCTGACCTGCCAGAAAATCAGTTTCAGAAAGCGAAGGTAGTTGAGCAGTATACAGGCTCACACCCATTTTGGGCCAAAGGGAAATTCCTGCAGCTACATCCTAAATTGCATACTGTAGTTAGAACAAAATGCCTGATACAAGTCTGTCCCAAGCTGTTTGACACATCTTCCCTTTGTAAATGATAAATAAAATCAGCTCTAAATTAGCTGGAATCATAAATTCTCTAATTAACAGGTGGCTTTGGTCAAGTCCACACAGCTGACCCAACCAGAGCTGCGAACAGATGGCTAATAACAGCCTAGGAAATCCAAGTGCTTCTGACAATTTGTCATGTCTCCAAGCTGTAGTGACAAGTGCCCCCCTGACACCTGCTGCAGCTCCAACTCACAGTCTTGAATGTTACTGACAATTACAGCTAAGGTAGGATTTTTTTCCCATGTGGTTATAGCAAAGGGCTTTTCAGACGGCTATTTAAAGCAAATCTTTGTCTAAATTAAGCATATGGATGCCTGTGCTGGATGAGGAAAGGGAAAAAAACACTTTAAATTATGAAGTTATATAACAATTTGGAAAATACTTCATATCCCAGACAGTTTACGATGGGTTCCAAAAGAGACATGCTGTAGCTACAAATTAAAATGCTTTGGCACTTTTCCAGGCAATAATTTATCTTCCCTGGGTGAATCATTATATTCACTTGGCTTAGATTATAGCGTAGGGTCATTAAAAAACATTCTAGTTCCTCCACCAGATTGCAGTAGTTTGCAGTTATCACAGCTGGAACCACACACCACATTTAAAAAATCAGTTCAATATTGCCTAAAAATTGATGATGAAGGAAATTTTCATGATCAGTTCTCTGCAACTGTATTAGAAAAAAAAGAAGCGTAGGCAACTTTTATGTTTGTTCAAACATTATTGAAACACCAGCTTTATCTTCTCAAACCATAAGTGAAGCATTTGCAGCATCGGGGCTGACCCTGATCTTCTGTATATTCTCTGCTTAAAGGACATGAGCAGGAAATGGTCAGCTTAAGGACACAATGAAAGGAAACACAGCAGCAAAGGTTTCACTGATAACATGTGATCTGAAGTCAGTGAGCAGATTCAGTCAGTCATCCAGCTGTTCGGGCCAAAGTCTATATAGCAGTCTGCTGACTCCTACAAGACTGAGTCACGAAAACATGTGGAAGACTGACGCTTGACATGGGAAAGGCAGGGAAAGCAGAGTGCTTTCACACCATCAGATGCTGTGGCTCAGTTACTTCATGCCAGAATCAAGGAAAATTATGCTGGTTTAGAAATATTTGTTTTTCTAAGAATTAACTGGGCCAAATAGAAATAAGATGCTGCTATGAGGGTGTACTTACATGTCAGTGCTTGAGTATCACTAGGTGTAATGCAGTTCAGGTCAGAGCCAGAACAGCAAAATATTCCACACCCACAATTAAAGACAGATTTATTTATTTTTTAGGAGATAGTTTTTTAGAAGGCATCAGCAGTTTGGATGCTGAATGCTGAGAGCATGTTTTAAAGGATTTTTAAGGCACATGACAAACATATTTTGTAATTTCTACACAGTGCTTTTCTTCCTTCACACTCAACAACAAGCTCATACCAATCAACAATCAGAAAAAAAGCCTTCCTTGAGTGTAGCAAGGAAAGGAAAGACATATCTTGGATGGTGGACTTCCATACAGATTTCATAAGCCTAGCTTAATTGATTTCTGGTCTTGGACTGCAGTAATTACAAGTCCTGTGCTTGGACGAGAACAACGTCCTCCATATTTTTCAAGACACATTAAGCTAGAAGAAAAACAGACTGACTTTTTCAATTCTGAAAAGCCTAGAGATTTCTTAAACTAGAAGACAATGATTTCAGAAAACAATCCCTACCAACTTGCTCAAGAATTTAAAAATTTCTTTATGTTTACTAAATCTACATGTAGCTTTCAATTTCAGAGCGATTGGATAGATCTTTTCAGCCCAGAATGGAATCACCTTTCAAGAGCAGAAAAACAGCAGAAAATAGTTGCTGGCTGTTTGAAGGGGTTGTGGGTGACTCAGGCCTTAGAATCTAGCTAATGTCTGGTTCAAGTTTTCCTGTTCTGTAAGAGCACCTTCATTTTTTTCCATTTCATTTATACAAAATACCAGTATTAAGATAGAAGGGACAAACACTGCATACTAGAGGAAAGAGACTTTGAGCATGGAGTCCCCTGTATCCCAAGTAAAGCTCTCTACCCAACAATTCTTTATGACAAAACGAATCAATACTTCTAAGAAATTCTAAAAGGTCATGTGAATGTACCATTGCAGAATTGTATATTTTAAACCTCAAATCATTTTGCAAATAGAATTCTTGTTTTCTGGTCAGTCCTCCTCTCAAAACTCATTGCTTAAGCAGACTTGTAAAAAGAATTGAAAGCACATAGAGTTCTGCATTTTGCTAGTCATTTAAAGGTTCTGTAGCACTTGTTCAGAGTTGCAATAGTTCTTCACAACCCTAGAGGTCTTCATGAAAAAGACATTAACGTTTATATGTGTTCTGTGGGGTTCTCCAGGTACTAACAATGATAAATAAATGTGTCATTTACTCACACAAATCTGTTACCTAACTATCCAGGCAAGAAATTTTAATATGCTGATCAAACTGACATCACTGCCTAAGATAAAATACATTTCTATTTTCATACCTTCCATATATCTAGATTCTGTGTGTGCATGCTTGAGAGGGGAGACTGATCACCAGTAAATTAGGTACATAAAATTAAATGCTATATTAATACGTTATCACTGAATTAGATAAACCCCAACTCAGCCAAAAGCCTTCCCCCCCACCCCCCATTTAAATTTTTTGAAAAATAAAGGGGCAAGCTTTCATAGCTTAGTGAGAGTCACTTGCTGTAGGCATTGCATTTGCATTCAGTATCATCCTCCCTTCCATTTTGAGCCAAGTGATAAACCAAGCACCGACCAAGCATTTAGACAAAGTCCAGGCTAGTATTTACTAATAAGAACAAGAAAATAAATGGTGTATTTCTCTTCTATGGTCTAAGACAGTCCTTTATCTCTGATTAAAGGACTGCTAGTTATCAGAATACCATATGTATTATTGCAAACATTGTCTTGACAACAGCAAGAATATCTACAGCTAACAGTGTATAAGATAGCTAGACCAATATTGTGAAGAGTATTTCCAGCTCCATGAAAATTACACCCCTATAATCTTGATATTGAATTACACACCTGTAAACACTCACAAAAAAATGAGGTAAACACTCTACGGCCCAAACCCAGACCTGTTATTTATGCAGTGTTCAGTTTTAACTGGTACCACTAATGTAGGAATAGATGATCTTGAAGCAATTAAGAACAGAATATACACTGTCAATGTTTTAATTTATTTAGTTATAATGTAAAAACAATAAGGGTCATAGGTATACCCAACCTGTATACAGCTTTACCAGTGAAGATTATATTGGCAAATGGATAGTCTCCCTCCAGAGGAAGATCAGAGAAAATCCGAGAATGACTGACTTAAGATATTTAGAAAGAGAAATATTGGACCTACTCCATACTATGAGTGTTCAACAAATGCAAGACAAGGAGAATAAGTTTGGCACTTTTCACTAAAGATCTTTTGCTCTCAGAGATGGAAGATTAGGTGGATAACATGAGACAGCTGCATCCTTTGCTGCAGGAGACTTTCACAATTCATTTAGGCTTTGCCTCAAGTGCCAAATTCTCAGCTCTGCTCTTGAATCCATCTGTCATTATTTCCTCCCATGAGCTTTCCATTTCTTTCACTTTGTATCACTTGCCAGTATGCATCGTCATTTCTCCTAGTAGAACTTTCACGCTGCAATAAGTTCCTTATTATCAGAGAACTTAGAGCTCAATGTTTCTATGAAACAGCAATGTTCAACTGGAGTAAAGATTGGTTTTCTCAACTTTTGGTGTTGTATTTTTTTTTGTTTGTTTTTTAACCTGTCCTTTTAGGCCACAAATGCTTGAAGGAACATCTTATTTGCTGGGCACCCCTTTCAAAGGCACAGTGCTTTAAACGTCATGTTGTGATTGACCCTCACCACAAATACGGTATTTTACTTCACAAGTATCATCACTGTGAAGGTTTGATTATTGCCTTTGTGGATGAAAATAAGAAAGAAAATAAGAAAATAAGTAAGATATTCACACAAAGAACTAAACAAGTACATTTACCAAGAATATGTACTTTTGTTCAACTTGAATGACTAAACATTTCAGATCATATCCATTATTAATTTTAAGCTAGAAAAGCTTTGTTCTTATAGAAGCTACAAGGTTTTTAGTTTCTTGAAACCGAAAAGTGAGAGAGATTGACCTTCCAGCTGTTGGGTAGGAGAAGCTGAAGTAAACATTGTGATTGATTGTAAAAACCAAGACTTAGCATTTATCTCTGGTTGGGCAATATCTTCCTTCCTTACTTCTAGAGGCTGCAGGAGTTCCAGATTGTTCTCACTCTCTACAGCACTCTCAGTTGTGCAAGTATAGAGTCACTGAGTCAAGAATTTAAATACAGATACCCTAGCCAGAAGGTAGAGAGCACCATGGATCTAAGTATTTATAGCTTTAAAAGAGATTTAAAGTGCTCATACAGGAGGAACTGAGAGTGCTCCATACCTTGGTGGCTAGGAGGAAGCAATAATACTGTGACCCTGCAGTAGGCCAAAAGTGGTGAAGACACTGATCTGGCAGGGGTGAGTTTCTATCCTTTGAATGAACATTTATTTACTCAATTGGTACAAATGCCCACATGCAGTGAGAGAACTGGCTTCCAGTCATCCCCATCAGCATTTACATCTTACACTGCATGCTGCAAGTGTAGTACTTATACATAAGGTATACAGCTCTGTAATCACAGGAAATTACAACAGTTCTTTAACTTTTCCAAATAGGAGCCCATTTCCAGCTCAGCATGCTCTTCCTGGTGGATTTCCCTTAGGACGGCAATGCTGCAAACAACTATACCACTCTGTAATGCTATAATGTGATGGAAAGCACCAAAATAAGAGCAGAGTGGCAAAGTCTTCAGCTACAGCAAATAAGAACTAGCCCAAATGCAGCTGCCACAAACACAGAAACAAAGGAAAACTATTGCTTACCTTTAGAAGGCCTCAGATACACAGAGGCCCCCAAAGAAATATCATTGCATCTGCTGCCAACCATTAAATGAGGTCTGGGAAGAGGCGGATCCTGGCTCCATCCCCTTCCAGTTACTCAGGTGAATTGCTTGCACCTGAGCTCCCCTGGGTTGGCCCTGCCTTCCCACCAGGTGCTCAATCACTGGTTTCAGGCCATGACCTAGCATTCCTGCTACATACTCAAATGCTGAAATAGCTGAAGGGGAGATATTACAGGTAAGATGTGCCTTTCTAACACAAGTGCTTTGTCCCAGAGGACAATTTGTCCATGAATTAGAGATGCAAATCTGTTCCTACTGCTTCTGGGTCCATGCAGGAGAATATGCTGTTATATTTCTGCTAGAGCACCTAGCAGAAATAAAAATACAGCCCTACCTTTAACATACAGTATCTTGATAAACCCCTGTATAGAAATGTAAAATAGTTGTCTCACTGTTCCAAAGTTTGAATCTTCAGCCTCCATCCACTCCAGCTATACTTTGGCTCCTAACAAAGAATTCGAGCCCCCCAAGGCAAGTCTTCAAGACAGATTTTAAAAGGAACACAGTTCAAACAAATGTTTGGCCTAAGCAATCCTTTCCTTCCCAGGCAAGCCCACAGCTGCAATAGACTACCTTGATGCTTGTATACAAACTCCCAGATCTAATCATTTAGGCAAGAAGTAGTTCCAGACAAGTTTCTTGTTTCTTAATGCTGTTCAGTGCTTCTCACTTTAAGTCTCCTTCTTGGACCTAACAGCTAGCACAAGTGTAATAGGGTAAGGTTAATTATGCCACATTTGACATCCTTCCTGGCTGCAGCTTAATTGAGTTTCACTTTTCACTCTTTAATAAGGATTATTTTTCATGCACCCTGGATATCTTTTCCAAATAGTACACTCGGGTTGCTCTTTTGAGCAAACATGGCAATTTTTTTTTTTTTTTTTTTTTTTTTGCGTAATTTACTACTACTAGACAGAATCCATGGCTTTTGCCAGCTTTACCTATGCAACTTGCAGTTTAAATTTTTCTTAAATTCCACTCTGTATTTGTTGTTTTTGTGGCAGCTTAAACTCTTTCCAAAACAGTCCTTCTCTATATCACTTTACTTTGTTTTCCTAGTCTCTGAGGAACTGGTTTTCCAGCATCCTGATTTTTATTAAAAACCTTGCTGCTCAAGATTTAAGAAGGGATGCATGCACAAACATGGATGCTATTTTTTGAAAGTACCTCTCAGAATTCTGATTTACCGAGTGTACACAATCATGTGGCCTTTGCCTTATCCTTTACCTCCTTCCTTCTCTTTTACATCCAACAGTATTTTCTTCACAGAAGTAATTCTTTTTATTAATTAGATTTTAAAGGAAAGATTATCCAAGATGTTCTCAGTGAGTTGTAAACTCATCCTTCACTGAAGCTGTGTCTGCCTGCAGTTACAAAGCATTGACAGGAATTGGTGGTACAATTGTCCTTTTTGTTCATGATGAAAAATAGCTGGTTTGCAAAACACATTCAGTACGTTTCTTTTCCCAGATGTCTGACTTACATAGCTTCCGTAGATTGCCATGCTGAAAACTGTCTGGTCCCATGGTGAAAGCTTAGTTCAGCTTTATGAATCCTTTTGCTGCTTGCACTTCTCTTCACGTAGGCACAGGCTCTGACTAAAATTGTTCTTGACAATTTGTTCTAAATGTCTCTAACATATCACTCTCCTTCCTTAGCCAGAGTACAATATAATAATATGCTCACACTTCATTTTATCTGCCTAAGAATAATATTAAATAGATGAAAACTGTATAAAATAACATTATCTTAAATATTTTCCTTCTGCAGAGCATTTATTGCTTGACCACATGGAATCAAACATTCATTGAATGCTTCACTTAGTCCTATAGGTTACCAAAGACTTTCAGCTAAAATGAAACTTTTAATTTCTCCATTCTCCCATGAGATATTTCCTTAATTTCTATGTTGTTGGCAACGTCTAGTTTTCCATGACTGCCCTCTCAAGTGCTCACAGGTTTCTAAGGTGCTTACAAGATATGTTTTTTCTATACCTTCTAACTTTACCAGAAATGCAGTTTTGCTGAAGTCCGTGCAATGGGATTCAAGAGACTATGCAAATACTTTCTCCTTTGTTAAAAGCAAAAGAAAAACAAACAACACCCCTTTTTCCCCTAAAATAAAATAATAATTAAAAAAAAAAAACCTGAAGTTGTTTGTGGGAAAAAACTATATATAAAACATCTTCACACAAAATATGAAGGCAAATTCAGAGAACTGTAATTGTAGAATCTATTTAAAATCTCGTTATTTCTAAACCAGTGCCTTGGTTTCCCAATGCCTGGAATAAGCATGCTGCATCTCACTGGCTCTCCAGCCTAGCCACAGCTAAACAGTAAACTCATACAGCCATGGTTTTTCCATCCCCATCACAGAAGAGTGAGAAGAACACAGATCTCAGTGCAATTGTCACAGTCAGGTGGAACTATCGCTTTGAGCTTTGTAAAGAGACTGCATATGGAGATAAGAAACATAAGCTCCAGCAGTTGCTTTCTAGTTTGTAATTAAGCAGTGTGACACACAGAGAGACTATTAAACTGATGCTGCAGAAATCTGTAGTGACTACTGGTAAGTTTATGGGCAGGATTTAAATTGCTGTTTTTAATATAGAGTGAGCCTCAAAGGCTTTGAATGTGATTACTTGGGAGACCACCTATCTTGACAGTTGATTCTGTTGTATTGGTGGTCAGCAGAGGAATTCAAGCTAATAGCGTTGTCACATAGACAGGAAAGATTTGGCAGAAGGAGATCTGGTGGACAGCCTTGAACTCTGGAACTTATTCTTCAGCAGCAAAATGGGGATAATAATGGTCCTCTACCTCCCAGTAGGGTGCTTAGGCTAAATGCATTATTAGACATTTTCAGTAATGCTTCTGGTTTTGTTTCCAAGGTAATGAATAGAGATGGGCTGGAAATCCCTTAACAATAAAACTTACAGAGCTTAAAGGGCAATGGGAGTTAAGGGGTCACAGCACTTGCGGCAGGAAACAGTTATTGCAAAATCTGGTAGATAAACTCCCAGCCCAATCAATTCTATTCAAGGCAGTGATAATGTTTTTCTGGTGAAGGCTCAGACACCCATGAAGACTGCTCAGAGATATTTTGCCTCCCCCATTAGAGAACTGACCATAGTATCAGACTGAGGGAAATTACTTTTTGAACTGTGTGGTACATTGCAAAAACAGGCAATTGACATCAGTTTCTTCCTTGCAACCAAGAGTACTTTAGTAGGCCAGGACTGTATACGTGTCCAAGATGGTAGCAACAAGATTCCTTACAATTCCCATCAGCCATTAAAAAACAACTATCACATATTGATTTCAAAGTTAAAGAAGATCTCTCCTCTGACAGTACTTTGCACAAGAGCCATGAGCTACACTCTGCAGACAACTTCCTTCATTGTCTAGAAAGCTAACCAGAATCCTCCGCTGTACCTGCACAAGGTCAGCTCTAGGTCAGGCTGTGAGCGAGAGTTCATGCAGCTCAGAGGTCACTAGTAAGGAATGCTATGTTCTGATATATATGCCTCTGAGATGCTGGTGGTGTTTCTACCCGGCAACGCGTAATTATCTGGATAATTAAAAGACCTGAAGACAAAATAAAAAGCTTTTCCACATGTGAATGTCAGCTGAAACCTGTAAGCGAGCAAAAGTTATCACAGCTTATTTCTCACTTGACTCTCGATGAATAAAGAAAAAGCCACTGGTCATACTCATTTCTGATATATACCTGCAGTATATATATGCCTTGTATCCTCATGTGTTCAGAACACAGAAGGGACGAGCAAGCTAGAGAAGCAGTGTATCTTGCACTGAAGGCCGTATTAGCAAAACTGCTAAATGAGCCTCCTGGCACTGGGTGGGCCAGGGGCTCCCTTAGCAGCACATCATGCATTTGGCATTGGCACATCACATCAGGAAATCCCATTTCCTCACTTCAGAGATGGAAAGATGGATTGCCAGCATACTAGATTAAATGGTTTCTACTAATGTTTGATTTTTTGTTGTTGCTGTTGTTGTTGTTTTGTTGTGTTGTGTTTGTTTTGATTTTTAATAGAAAGAGAGGGTTATCTATGGTGCTACATGGAAAGTCCTAAACTAGGACTGACATCACTACATACCACCATATTATTTTTTTTTTACAATGAAACCCATCACTGTTGGATTTAAACAGCAGAAACTTATATCACGGATAGAAATAAATAGTGATTTTTGCTCATGTTTTTATGAAGACTAAGTGTGGTCACTCAGTTTCTGGCAAGCTGACAATGTAGCCATCTGTTTTACAAATTCTTTGCATCACTCTGGAAATAGACAACCCAAAACTGAAATGTAGTAGAGCAGTGTTTTTCTTTGAATCACCTGCTACACATGAAGAACAGTCAGATTTCAGTAGGACATACGCTTCAAGCTGCACCTGGGCACAAATTCTGACCATTTAAGTACACAGAATGAACTTAAATCATTTAACTTACATTTTTTAACAACTCAGCTTGTGTAACTTACTTTTAAGCTTATTATATTTACAGTCACACATACAAATATAAATATAGAGAGAGACAACTTGAGAGAAAATATATGTTAAAGTAATAATACTAATAATAATACCTTAATTATAAAAGGCCAGGATGAAGAGAGAAGGAACCAGGTAAAAAAGTCTGCCTGTAGATGAGCAGTTCACAGGCTATCAGTAAGAACAGATCTAATTCATATGTGGCATAGAGGGAGATACAGCAAACCAAACCACCACTAGGAATTTAAAGATAAGTGAAAGAAAATGAATTTTAGGAAATACGTTTTTCAATTCCATTTGGGTTTTCACTTGTTTACCCTATCTTATTAACAGGTCCTCTTGATCTCAACAGTTTATTCAGTTTTGAATCAGTTTGCATTCTAATACGTTACCATCATAAATACACTAGCATCTGAATTGAACCATGTACTACTATTGTAATATGAACAAATATCTAGTACTGGTAGGCTCGGTCCAGACATCTTCAAGCAACTAGTGAGGGGGAGACCCAGATTTTGTAGATTTTGTGGATTTTTTTTTACCAACAGTACCAAAGCAGTGAATTACTGTCCAAAGTGTTTTTGTGGGGGTTTGCAGTTGTTCTTATGACATTAGCTGCCCCTAATGTGGTGCGAATGTCAAGTAGTTGCTGTCAGGATGGATGGAAGTAGGTGTGCTCAAGATCTCTAAAGCAAAAGGGAAACCCCACCTAATTTGTAATTGTTTTATTGTATTGCCAAATATCTAAAAAACTGGCAGTGCAATGGTGGTGTTCCTAAACCTGTAGACACAGAAGTGATTTCATAAAAGCTTGTTTTAAAGGAAAGTATTTCTGACAGTGTCTGAGAGTTGGAGATGACATTGCCCTAGACTAGAAGCCAAACTGATGCCAGTTAAAATGACAGCTTCACTGGGTAAGATGCAAAATTAAGACATACAAGGAGTATAACTGGTTATACAAAGCAGCCACATTTTAATGAGATATTTGTCTCAGTGTAATCAACCTATATTCTCTGCACTGCTCGATGTCTTTTTTCTCCCAGTGGATTTGGGCTGCTTAGAAGTCCTATTTGGAAAGCATTAGTACATTTGCTAATGGATATTTTTCCACTTCTGCACCAAGCAGAAAATGAAAAATAGACCTTTGGTGGATTTTGCTGCCCTAAGTATGTCTATTGTGAAAAGTTGAGCAGTAAAATGTGATGAAGGAAGCAGCATCTTGTTCATACTCATGAAATATTGTTAAATAAAGGATAGCAAAGGAGTGCAGTTAAACAAAGATTGGGGTCCTCCACTAGACCCATGAGCATTGTACCCTCCAGTATCTTTAGAAGAGGAAAACTGCAACACCACAAAAAACATGTATCATTAAAAGGAAAATACAATATCATGCACCAGAGCAACACTGTGAGACAAGGTTGTACATTCAAACCAACAGCGCTCTCACAGACTGGCAAGTATGGGTTCTCAGACCCGTACTCTGCAACTCATAGTGCTCTAATCTGTGGCAGATTCTTCTCTCTTCAGCAGCATCCATTTCAATGTCCATTTCAATTAAGGTTGAATGATCATGTATTTAAGGACTTCTTTTATTTAATATGGGAAAATCAGTTCATATCTCTTCCTGTATTCGAACAATTTGTAGTGTCTAATGGACAAAATAACTCCTTTGGTTAAAGTTACACCTCTCTGAAACAGTTACTGTTGCACTGTTTTGATCTGGCCATTAGCTGGACCATGCAGGAGGGGCTCAGTTACGTCCCTCTCTCTCTCTGAGATCTACAACTATTTTGTTGTAGGTATGTCCCAAATCCAACTGGAATCAATAGAAGACTTTTCAGTGGTTTGGGTGTTTCATTTTCAGATCAAGACTTAATGAGCTTAGGTTTCTGCCACAGTTGGAAATTAGGATTCAAACTCCTTTTCTCCTTGAAAAATCTCTCCTTAAATGCTATACATTTTGGCTTCTAAACCCATGAGGTAGAAAAAAAATGCTCAGTTTCATTATACAGATTTACAGACAGAAACTGCTTAAGTATTAGTAGTGCAGTATAATTCTTTTCTTATGGAGTTCACACTCAGCAACATCCAGAACCTCTCAGCTGCCTGTCTGAAGACGTGGTAAACAAGCATCTGCTGCAGAAAGTTTCGTTAGATTGTTTATTTTCAGATATGATCTGCTCTCCTTCCCAGTTTGAATTTCAGAAGTATCAAATCTCTGGCACTGTGACAGCAATCAGGCATGCTGGGGCAATAAAGTTACGAGCTGTCAACAGTAATTCAGGCTGGGTGGCAATAATTGGCCATACAGAGGCAGTTCTATTAGAGGTTTATTTTTAAAGTTGGACTTCAAATCATCACATCAGCATTAATTCAGTTTTGATTAGAGTTCTGCTTATTCCTCATTCATCCTCAGATTTGCAGTTCTCCAGCTGATATGAAATATTGGACTCCCACAATGCTGGAATTTTGGGTTCCCTTGCAGTTGTAGACTTTGACAATCCTCATTGCAGCCTTGTGTAGGGTGTAGTAAAACAGTGGGCAGCAGCTACCCATAACTTATTGAATCAAAATCCTGCCAAATACCACTTCTGAATATATGGTCAGCCTGTTAGTGCGTGGAAAATTACTTTTCCCCCAGCTCTTGTTTGAAATATGCGTTTATTTGACATTACTCTGCAGGCTACCATTCAGTCAAATATATTAGAAGTGGAGAATTATGCAGAAGCCTCAGCAAGGGCTGTAAGCTAATCAGAAAATCATCCATTAAAATTGTTTTCTAAAATGGTTAAGCGTTTCTAATCTTTTGTACTGATGACTCCTTGAAACCTCTATCTGGAGAATAATGATTTTTTGCAAATAAATACATGCATTTTGCTGAATAACAGTTTGAAACATTAAGACCAAGAAGTTCAAACTCTATTTCCTGCATCTCTGAAAATCAACATATTTCTGATGTGCTGCTGACCCCTAATAGCTCACTAGTTGTGGTTTAAAATGATACATCTGAGTGGAGTCTGAAAGCTAGTTCAGATTCTCAGATTTCTTAGCTAAGTATATACAACAGGAATTTTTCCAATCCTTTTATAAAATATTACAATAGCAAGTGTGCAAGTGAGGAAACAGCTAACCATTACTTGGAAAAATGTATATATGCTGTATATATGCTGTGAAGAGGTTTATTTTACATGAGGACGGGGAATTAAAAATCAGATACTGAATGCAGTGGATCTCAGTCAGACTTCTTTAGGTCATACCTGAACAGTCTGAAAGGACATGTTTCATGCATTGGAATACTCATGTTCTTTCATACTTCTGCAGTCACAGAGTGATCTTATTTCAATAATAATAGTATTTTGGACACTAATCATGCCATTCAGATTTTCCAGGTCATAGCAGGAGATCTCCACTCTTTCTAATGAAATGTGTCTAAGTAGTGCACAGGTGGTAAATAGTCCAGTATGAAGAGTCTGACTGAAATATAGCTGACACCATCTAACACAACTAAGGCCATTAAAGAAACTTATTGGTGTAGAAGCATGAAACTTACGGCTCCCTCACTGTACACATTTACAGCCTGTCTATGTTCCCTGTCCTGTGTTTCTATCTGCTTTCTTTCAGATATTGTACTATTTATTTCCAGGACAGCTTTGTAAAGCTGATTCGAGAAGGAAGAAAAACGAAGTTAATTCACATTTATATTCATGCAGCTTTTAACATTAGCACTGATACAACTGTCATTGACAGTATTCATTGCTGCATCTCCACACTTGGTGAAGCTAGCAAAATAAAAGGAAAAAAAGAGGCAGAATAGCTCCATCTCTGGTTATGAACTATGATTTTTGTGTGTGTGTGTGTTCTTTGTGTGTTATCAGCTGAGGAGAAGATCTGCATCATTACAGCATAAAAACATCATTTCCAGCTCTGCCAAAAATGATGTTTTTTGAGCCGATTTGGAACTTTGCTAAAGCAAATGAAATCATAAGCATAGTTTGCGTACATAAGTAGTCTACTAAGATCTGTGTTCGTCACTAATTGTCTTATAAACATTTTAAGTAATGGGGATGGCACAGATCACAGCATATTTTCTAACGTAGGTCAACATAAAACTATGCTGGTTGAAAAACTGGCATCCAAGTGATGAGTGAATAGTGAATGAATTGCGTTACTCAAACATAGTGAGTTAAAAATTATCCGTGAAAGAAAAATTCTTGTTGTGATTTATTCCATCAACAAAGCATAATCTCAAGGGGAAATGTCTGGTCTGGTAAGCCACTTACACAAATGTATAATTCCTTTTCCTGTAGTAACTCACTTTTGCTTCAGAAAGCAGAGAAGATAGGGCTGGCAGATACAACAGTGGAGGTCTTACAGCCATGCCATCTCTTCTTGTAGATGATGTAAGCTCATAAATCAAAATAAAGCTTCAGAGAAGAAGTCAAAGGAACCGAATTATAGCTTGTCATTAAGCCTACCCTTATTTTTTGTACAACACAAATTTTCTGCTAGTTTTGGAGAAACACAAATGGCACAAAACAGTTTTTATGTCTCCTCATTCTCACAATATTCTACTGTAGCCTTTTAGGCAGAGTCAATGGCTAAGCTTACACAAGTAACATTTACTGATCTGCCTAGTACTGGGAGTTCACTTTTGGCAGGCTTCATGTTAACAAAGCACATTTGGCATGCATGTTTCTGTTTGCCTCATTATTCTGAATAAACAAGGGAGATCTGAACTGCAAGTTTGAGGTAAAAACCTAGATTGTGAATGCAAGATAAAATTCACTTAGACTAAAGTGGGGCTCTAACTTTTTTCACCCCTAACATCTTCTTCCACCTCAGTGACAAGAATGTTCCTGTTGTGCAGATAGGCCTGGAAGGCATCCTTTTAGGAGTTATCAGTCAGAGATATCAAGGAAAATATTAGATTCATACAATTAAAGACATGACCAAACAATAAGTTACTGTGTAAAACCTTGGAATGCAAACTCAGAGAGACTCCACCATAGAATGGATCCACACATTACAAGCACATCTCATATGCACATTTTTCATCATTACTAAATGAAATGAAATAATTCTTGCTGAAAGACAGTTTTATTATTTGGTAAGAGAGAGAAAATGGGTTGTTACCATGAACTGCCTGATTTTCTTTATACAATGTGACAGCTACAGAACGCTTGTAGGTAAACTACAGAGTATTTGACGTGTTGTAAATTCACATTCCTACTAAATTCTGACTCTCATTTTCTCACAAGCCCAGAATTCACATGGCATTGCATGCAACTCCTTCTATTCCTGTTTTTTTTTTTTTTTTTAATATCGGCATACAAATTTAAGCATAAACATTTACCGTAACAGAATATTTAATTTTGACTTGGAACTGCAGCACTAAATGTAATTGATTGTATTCAAGTGGAATTCTGGCTCATGAAAATTACTGTAATAATACAATACTGCAAATGTTCAGTAGTACTTTTTTGGTAAAAAATTGAAGATTTTCACTAGAAAAAAAAACTCGTACCAGATAGCTAACAGGATATGTTAAAGGGAATAACATTAAAGAACACAGAAAATGAGAAACAAGACAAAGGAAACAGGTACTAGAATATTTCATTTAATGACTATATGACAGGTCTATCGTAGATCATTATTTATAGGTCACTTTCCTGTCAGCTGTAGGATTTCTGGCCCTAATCATGAGAGTCAGCACAGACTTCCGAATAAAAACTTCCAACATGATAGAGATAATTCTGAGCCGGACAAAAGATACATATGACCGTGATTTGCTTCCTTTCTTACTTTGAAACTGCCAAGAGATTTCCCTAATAGTTCCTTGGAGTTAACAACACTGTTTTCTCTTGTTACAAACAACAAGCAAAAGGTGTTTCTTTAGCAAGATCCTGAGCCTCACTGAAGCTGATAATCTAGTCAGCAAGAATTTTAAAGGAAAAATATTTTTAAAATGTAATTTTATTATAATGTCATTTCTACTCAATGCAAACTTTGAATATTATTTACTCATGTTTTGCTCTTTAACACACATTTTCCCTTTTTCTATCTTTGTTTCAAATTGTGAGGGGAAAAATGCCTTTCTTTTGTTAGCTGTTTTGCCTGATGTGAAGATTCTTGAAAAATATCAGACTCTCCTCAGGAGCACGGCCTAGTCAGAAGACAAGCTGGCTCATAGCTCCATTCTGGTGTACAGCTACACAAAGAGGGTCAGGAATCTAGGACAGTTTGGGGGATGACTTTTCTTCCAGTACTTGGATTGAAAACTGAAAACATCCGGGGCCAGCCTGAAACAAACATATTTTTTTTTTCCACAAGCAAACAAAAAAAATTGCTGAAGATCCTAATAAAAGTGATTCACACCTTTACCTTACACAAGCACCAAATGAAGGCATTTAAAGCCAGTTTTTAAAAATAAAAGGACAAGAAATTTGATGAAAAACAGATGTCCATAAAGCAAATCTAGAAGGTGGCCCACTTCTCCGTACTGTACATCGAAGTGAAGTTCTGCCACCTTAGCAGGTCTATTATACTGCATTCTCATTTTCAGCCTCACATGGCTTTTAAGTTTCCAATTTCTTGTGAGCACAAGAAATATTGCAATACCTTTGCTAATTTACCATGAAATATGGACTGTCCAGATATTATGTTGCTTACTGAGAACAGTAAAAAATCTTATTCCATTCTTTTTGATGAGCTAGAGAAACTTGAAGAGAGCTTAAGCAACCTTTTCTACCTCCAGAGAGAGCTCATATCACCATAACACTAAGGGGTAGCAGTTCTTCATTAGTATATCTTTTTTGTAGGTGGAAATGCATACTGGTGCATGCAGAAGAGAGGAGAGACTATGAAGAGAAGTCGAAAAATGTTGTTCAGTTCTGATAATTCAAAGATATCACCAGCAAACTTGTATTAAGATTTGTTCGTTTAAGAAACTCAGTGAAGTAGTTTTAGTTTGTTCACTTGTTCCTTGTAGTTTGACTTTAGGTTTAGAATTGGGCAATGAACTTAGGTTTCTTTATCATAGAATCTTTTGAGTTGGGAAGGACCCTTCAAGACCATCTAGCCCAAATCCCCTGCAAAAAACAGGGATGCCTACAGCTCCATCAGGTGCTCAGAGTTCCCTCCAGCCTGATCTTGAATGTCTCCAGGGATGGGACATCCAACACCTCTCTGGGCAGCCTGTTCCACTGCCTCACCTCCTTTATTGTAAAACATTTCTTCCTTTTATCTAATCTAAATCTCCCTCCTTTTAGTTCTAAACCATTTCCCCTTGTCCTATCACAACAGATCCTGCTGAAGAGTCTGTCCTTTCTTATAGCCCCTTACATACACTGGTTATCTATTTAGATAAAAATTATCTGTTTAGATACTCATTATCTATACTTTCCTACTGACAACATCACTAGGGCACTAAGGAAACTCATCTTCTGCCTGTGCTTTGATAGCAATTTTGCACATCTCTGGAAAATAGTCACTCTTAAGACCCTTTCTAATAGAGTGAAAAAAATCAGTTGATAATCTACAGGTGTGACTGACAGCTAATAATTTTTTAAAACTCTAATTAATGCATAACACAGGTATTTGTATCTTTGTTGTTGTAAAAGCACTTGAGAACAATTAAGGATATAGAATTACACAATGAAATAAAGCATACAGAAGTTACTATGCTAATTTGTAGAGTAAAAGACCTTTTAGGTTTATTATCTTCCATGCATTCTGTAAACCATAGCCAAGTATAAGGAAATGTACTGCTTCCATCTATCAGTGCTATGTTGCTGCTTAACTCAGATGTTCTGTCACAACATCAAACCACCCTGCTAGCTTTTCTGATGACTGCCCTGTAAACACCCATTTCTAAATTGAATAATTTCTAAAAATATTTGCTGCATCTGGACCCTTGCATGAAAGAGGTAATTTTCAATCTATCACTGATAATTTACATCCACAGGCCTTCAAAAAAAATCATGAAAGAGATCAAAAGTTATTAACATGAGTAAGAAATATTAGAAACAACTTATTTATGTTTTAGCCAAATCATTGGTAGCATCATAACAAAATAAATTAATGGATTCCTTGAACTGAGACCATTTGCTAACTTTAGTACTCACAATTGTTAGAAAGCAACAGATAAGTGTCTCTAGAAATTTGGTGGCAGACCTCTACCTCCTGATAGATTCAAATATTCAAACAAAATAACATTCCATATAAATGACAGAAATTTAAGCGAAGTTGGTTCAGGAGAAGGGTTTGCCTACATAAGCACTTGAATATGACAACAGATATTTGTTTATTTTAAAAAGATTTATTTAAATCCTTGGCTTTGGTAGTCATCAAAAGAAAATCCTGATAGCCATCAAAGGCTGTGATGAAAAATTACTACGCAGAACATGGATGTTGTATATTTGTATTCAGTTTCCTTTGGAAAGTTACACTAGATATGAAAGTATTTTTAAATAAAAGGAAGTATTTAACAATGTCAACTCAAGCTTAATTAATTTTTATAGTGGTAATTTCAAACAAGACTTTTCCTCACAAAATGTAGGTAAGAGTAACATGCAATTTAACTAGAACAAGAAGGGCTTCATTTCTCTATCCAGGAATACCACATACCGTTCTGTAAAATATTTTCACCATTTAGTAGGTTAAGTAGATTTAAGTAGATTTAGTAGATTAAAAATGTCTATGTAATAGACATTTGTCTAGTTCATGTGTCTACAAAAATATCCCCAGAAATATAGAGTCATAGAACAACCCAGTCTGGAAGGAGCCCATAAAGATCATTGAGTTCAGCTACTGGCTCCACTCAAAATTGGAATCCTATATCTGAGAGCATTGCCCAAACACTTCCTGAACTTCAGCAGCTTGGGGTCGTGACCACTGCCCTGGGCAGCCTGTTCTATGCCCACCACCCACTGGTGTCGAACAATTTCTGAATGGAGAAAAGGATAATAGATACATTCTGCAAGTAAGAAGGCAACCGATTAACCTTCAGAATATTCAGACTAATGGTAGGTTTGTTGTTTTTAAATCTAATGAAAATCATTAGCCTATTTTAGCGGAGGGTTTTTTGCAATAAACTCAGCAAGAAATTCCCTACTTTCTCCCTTTTGTTTCCAGAGAATTTCAGGGTCTTGTTCCTCCTGCTCCAGTTTTTATTGAGGTCACATTCTCAGAAGCACAATGTTGAATTTCTAATGTTGAATGGAAAAACTAATATTTTTATGAAAATATTAGCAATGGTTTAACTGCCTTTTTAAGTTAGAAACATGCTTTTAAATACTGGACTTATTGATTGATAGGACTGGTAGAAAATAGTACATAGTCTGATTGCTACAGACTTATATATTGCAAGAGAATTGTTACTGATTTCTATCTCTCTCCTAAATGCAAAAGAGCCAAAATCAAACTATTTCCCATAAGTATAATTTAGAGGGAGAATCTCAGTAGGAAGCAAAGGAAATCTAAATAAAATATTAGTTCAACATTTTTTTAGGACACTTCTTATTTAAATTTAAATTTTAGACAGATTTAAATTAACAGCTTGAGCCAAAAACAAATGTTTTCATCTGGGCACCAGTGAAAGTTTTATGGGCCCCTTGGGCTTACTAACTTCTAATGACAGCAGCTCTTTTTTTTCTTTTTTTGTCTGGATCAAATCCAAATTTTTATTTTTATTTTTATTTTTTTTTAAGAAATTGACTTTTTAATTCTGTAAAACAGATTTTCTCCATCTAGGGCAAATGGAAAAAAAAATGTTTACCTTAGTGTCAAATTCAAGGGTGAATATAGATGATTAAATTGCTAGAGGGAAGGCAATAGCACATATAAAACCCATCAAAGCTAAACAGTAGTAGAGAGAGCATTCAAGGTCATTCACCATATTTTCCTTTGCAATTACATCTCTGTACCATGCCACTACATTTATAGCCAGCTGCAAATATGATTCCTAGTTAGAATGTAAACAAAGATTCAGGTCACAATGAGTTCTCAGCTGCAGTATAAGAAAAGCATTTCAGTCCTGATACACTTCAGGATTAAACTCAGCTCCGACTTCAGTGGATATCCAAATGGCCTTAACTGGGAAATGTACCTGCTAACGTCAAAACATCCAATGGCCGTAGAAATGTTGTAAGCCAGAGAAGCTGTTGTATCAAGCAAAAAAAGCAGGGGAACATTAGCCAAATGCGCAGGGCAGGAAGGGACTCTGCTGGAAAGGTTTTAAAAAGTGAAACATTAAACCAACTTAATCATAATTCTTACCACATTCTCTGATAGTATCTAAGATAATAAAACAACATTTTTATTTTTAAAATATTCAGCCAAGCTTTTTCTTGTGCCAATGTTCTTTCAATTTCTTAGTAAACACAGGTTTGCTCATTTGCGTACAGTTTACTTTGCTGGAATTAATTTACATATTGCACCATACCTAAGCATTAGATAAAATTTGTGTCTGCAGCAAAATCACTCTATTTTTCAGTAGCTTTTTGCAGAAGAGTGCATATCTTCCACTGTAGAAGCAGATGTTACTGCTTTCATTTTTCCCATAGACCTGCCAGCCCTACATGCAGATCACAGTCTTAACCATGCTGGTGGCACTTCTGTTTACAGGTGGGTTTCTCTCACAGGACTTTGGCAGGGTTCAGGGAATTATCCTATTACATGTTCAGAATCGTATTCCACAATACGATTTCTCCAACAGTAGAGCTACTATAAGCATTTCCTTAGCTTACATCCTTTAGTTCTGCATCTTCACATGCTCATTTCCTTCTTCTCTAAAGCATTGTAATTTCCATCTGTGGTGAAGCAATTACACATAACATCATGCTGTGAATGTATCACTGAAACAGTGCAAACGTAACAACAGCAATAATAGTATCTGCAAGGATAGGAATGTATGAGTGCAGCTGCAGTGTGTCTTGGATTCAGAAATTGTAATCTACCAGAAATCCTATTTGAGCAAGCAGCAGCCTTTGAGCTGTCCATAGGGCACCAAGATAGGTGGAAGGCCAGTGGCTGCAGATCACACTCATGTGTTCCACATGAAGTTGGCCAAAGCAACAGACAGCACAAGGC
This sequence comes from Numida meleagris, assembly GCF_002078875.1. NCBI lineage: Eukaryota > Metazoa > Chordata > Aves > Galliformes > Numididae > Numida > Numida meleagris. The sequence continues at coordinate 28,521,273 of NC_034412.1, read as the reverse complement.
AGCCAGCATTAGGTTACTAACCCCAGTAAGCGTTTGCAAAGAGAGGCAGCACATTCTCTTTCGGATGCTTCTCCTTCATGCCGGCCACTTTGAGATCTACTGGATCATGACACTGCCACTGTTCAATTTCATTTTTATTCTTCTTCATGCGAAGAGTTCTTCACAATCTTATAATTAACTGAATATGAGTGGCTTTATCAGCTTAGGTTTTTCATTATAGAGTCTTCATCTCTTTACCTCAGAGAAATGAAGTTAAATTTATCAGATAAATTAGGTGAAGAGTTATTTCAGGTTTATTTCTAGTGGTAAAGCATGAGCCACAAGAGATTACAGAGTTCATCACAATGGCTCAGAAGAGCATGGCAGGCAGGCATGGAAAGAAACCTTTTACAAAAGAAGTAAGGTTGATCAGTATTTCTTCATGCTGAATAGAGTCTTCAGTGGCAAGAACATTCTTTTATTCTAAAATTCAAGAAGGTCAGGATTTAAACACAGCATAGCGGGGATATTTCTAGCTGAAACAATTGAAAATGCAGACGAGACTCCTGTGGCCTTCATTTTAATTGGTAATGCAATTTTTTTTTCTTGACTGAAATGTAATAAATAAATAAAAACTTTGATCTTAGATCTTATTTATTCCTTCTGAAAGAAACTTCACTTTCAGCCTCACAGCTCATGGAAGAAATTAACGTAGTTTGTGTAAATTGTTATTTCTGTACAGGGTATTTGCATGGTTTGAATCCAATAAAAACACACTCCTGTCTATGTAGTGATATATTTAAGCAGCTGGATAATGCATTCGGATATTTTGGTCACTGACTTTAAGGATGTTATGGCAAAGCATCAGTTAAATACAGTGACTTCATCGCAGTTTCTGCCAATATAACGCTTCCACAACTTTTATTGGAGAGCCTTTTAATTTGACATCTGCTAATTGGTTACAGTCCCCTGGCCAACAGAACTCAATGTCTTCACTCTGAAGTGATGTAGGAAATATTCAAGTTTCAGACCAAATAAATGAAGATAGACTTGTACCCACCAAAACACATCTAAAATAGAATGATAATATGAAAATTAGCAAAAGATTATAAAGAAAAGCTCATGAAACTGACCTACTGAGCCCATCAGACCCTCCATATGTTGAGATATATCCCTTAATGGATGGAGTAGCTATATCCGTAAAATAAGTATGCTTTGTAGCTCTGAATAAAATTTCTTTAAAGTAACTTTTCCTCTAAAAATGAAATGAGTAGGCAGAATCTGGGACTAGTCTAAAGGATAAAATGTATAATAGTGTAAGAATTACTTATATTCTTCTCTGTGTGGACACTGTTTGCTGTTTATTCTGAACAAGCAGGCAAGTTGTTTGTGTTCAACTTGCTATTTTTTTGAATGTATTCAGAATAATTGTATATTCTTCCTTTCTATAAACAGAGTTGATAACAATTAAAGTTGTGATTATAAAGAGAAAAATAATTGACTGCATTTACACAAAATACCAAGATGGACTTGCAAAAAATTTCATCCAAAGTACTAAGATCACTTAAATAAATGATAACTGTATTATGGTGAGACCACCCATTTGGTTCAAAACAGTAACCAAAATCAACTGTACATTGTATGACCAACGATTTTGGGTGCCAGTGAACAAATGCTCAAGGTGAATAGACACATTTAAGAATTATAATATATATTTTTATGCAAATTACATTTAAAAAGCCACCTAACTGATGGATTGAATGCATTATAATCAAATTCACAATTGGAAGAGAAGAACCCCAAAAAGAACGGCCCCACATGTTGAAGCTTCCTTATTAATAACCTCATTAGAGAGTCTTCTAAAACAATTTCATGCTTTGGGGTTTTAAGACTGTGTTAGTGATATTTTAGCTTTGTTAGCTAAGTAAGCCAAGAACACCACAGTTTTGCTCAGGACTTGCACTACAGAAGCTAGCATGTTCTTTTTTTTCTGCCTTTCTGGGCATTAGAACCACTCTGGGATTTGCCAGGCTCTGGGAAAATTTTCTTTGCTTCAGTAAAGTTTGTAAAAAACAAACAAATACTGCTGGCTTGTCATACAGCTCTGTTAGTTCTCTAAATGTTTATGAGAGTCATTTGTCTAGGTAAAAACAGATGTTTTACACCTCCTTCTACTGCAGGAGATAAAATTTCCTAATCATTTTATAAGGTTATTCTATTCTATAAAATCATGTCAGCTACAGTTTAGTTCCAAATACAGAATAGAAATATCTACTCATCTACTTATTATTTCTATCTCTTTTGCACTGATAGTCCATGATTTTGCCATCCGCATCTAGAAATGGAATTGCTATTTTTTTTCTTGGTTTTTTAACACCTTCTGATTGTGTTGGTATTGATCCATGTTTAAGATTCTTGATAGCCAGGTGTATCTTTAAAATTTTAACTTATATTGTTTGTCATTAGTTATTTAAGTTCATCCGAAAAATTGTTTTATTTTATATTCTCTTTTGTAGAATCATTCTAACACTTTCTTATAACCAGGATATATTCACTTCAGCTTAACTTCTCTATGTCTATGAAATCATGGCTTTTTGAGCATCTATTTGCCAGTTTCCATTACCATTTCCTCTTCTGAATTAACAGTTCCTGTCACTTCCAGTAACATGTCATTAATTTTTGTCAAACCTGTCCTTTTCAAGCTCCAATATATAGACTGATCTGCATGAAATGCAGCACTAGTACCTGGTCAGCTGCTACTTTTAAGTCAATAAATAACTTTTCTATATCCTCCTCAGGGAGGTCCGGCATTTGGTAACACCCCGGTGGGCACTGATTTTCTGTTCAGGGAAATTATTTCCAAACATCTAAGGAAACTCGACTTCTAGCCAGTAGGAGGACTAACGTGCTTCCTCCAAATTGAATTCATTTTACAGAGGGGCTAGCTGGAAAATCTTAAAGAGAAAAAGATCAAGAGAGAGAGAGAGAGAGAGAGAGAGAGAGAGAGAATATTAAAAAAAAAAACCTTAAGTTGGACTTTAGGGAAATATTAATGATCACTGCATCAGTACAGGGCTCCAGTAAACCTTTGTTTAGCCTGTTCCTGGGTCCTGGCTCGTGGGCAGACCACTCCTTCCCTTCTTTTCTTCTTTTATTTTTTACAGCGTACTACACTTGGGGCTGCCAGTTGCAGAGTTAAGATTCATAGTCTGGAAAATCCAGGACCAGGCCAAAGCTCTGTAGCAGCAAGCAGGAATTCTTGTTTGATAAGTGTACATGCTGCAAATTCTCCTCAAATTAAGTCACCCAGGACTTAAGGTGAAATATTTTAGGTCCTCCTGCTACTGCCCATTTAAAATGACTTTCACAGAGATAAACCAGACAAATTTGCAAGTTCCATACAGCAATTGCAGCATGTAGTTGGATAGCCAGAACGTATAACAACTTTCCTTTAGGAAAGACCATGAATGCTCTGATGTTTCCAAAACAAAGTTTTCTTGGAACTTCTGGCTAATTTCTACACAAAATTAGAAAATTCCTGGCATCCATCCAGTCCAGACTGAAAACATCTGAGTAAAATTTTAATGGACTATAAAATCTGCTTTACATCTCTAGATATGACAGTAAGAAACCTGATAGTAGTTTTTTTTTCCCCAGGCTCTGATGGTAGATATTTCAGAATCAATTTTCTACTGACATGTAACTTTTTGGTTGCCTATTCTTAAGTAGTGAATCTTGGGATAAATTCTTTAAATCCCAATAACAGATGAGTCTTAGTTTTCCTGCAGAGCAGAACTCCAGGTTATCAGATTTGCTTGCAGCCTCAAAATCCAGAGGCTCTGCTTCTTGTTGTTCAGTCAGACAAATTCTAAGGCTACGTAAAATATAATCCATGGAAAATCTTTGTTCGCAACATGGCTACAGATACCTCATGATGACCCTTTGAGTCTTGATCTTACACTTTCATAACATCCCAGAGAGACATTATAAATGAAAAAGAATTGCATCATTAATTAAAAAAGAATTTAATTCCTTAGGGGTTTAAAGCTCCTTTCCTGCATAGAGTAGGAGTAACTTAGACATTTCTCATTGGGAAAGATGACCATCTGTTTCATGCAAGATGTAAAGAACACCTGAGTAATGTTAAATGTGAGTATTTAATTGAGAAGCACCACCAAGGAATTGTTAAAAGTATCATATATGTGCTTATTATTTTATATAGAAATTAGTGCAAAAATAGCTATATATAGTTTGAAGATGATGGGCACAAAACAAATTCTGACATTTGCATGCCCGTAGCAGGGTGGTGAATGGGGATTTGAGTGTTTGCTGAGATAAGTTCATATGTGAATCTGAGGGTTTACGTATGCATTTCATTTACTTTACCTCAGATTTTCAAGGAAGAGTTATTCAGGGGAAAAACTTGACCTCACTGAAAACTGATTGAAAAATATACTCTAGGAAATCATTTTGTTTCCTTGAAAATATATAAATGATACAATAATGTGCAGATATTATATTTTAGATTGCTTAGAATTATTGGTCCTGTATAAAAGGGAAGAGGATAACAGAAGAGTTATTTTATTGTCTGTCTGACCTATAAGCAGAAGCTTCTTTGAACTGAATAGACTTTAAAAGTTCTGTTTTACCAAGTTACACAAACGCAGAAGACTTGGCTTCTGGTTAGGGAATGATAGCCAACGAAAACTAAACTGAGGGACTTCATTGTGGAGTGGAATTGAAATATTGTCAACGGTTTACGGGCGTTCGGCCCGGTTCCGTGACAAAGGGGACAGGGGATCCACGGGTCCACGTCCCGGGAAAAGGGTAAAGGGAAAAAGGGTAAGGACACGGCCCTGAGAGCAAAGAACAGCGGCAACAATCTGAGGAGAAACAAACTAATTTACTAAATAAAATATCGGAATGCAAAACAACACACTGTAATACAATATAATTACAATTTAAGCTGATAAATCCAATACAGAGAGAGAATGTCCCAAAATCAAGGTAGGCCTTACTCTACTACCGACGATAAGACGGCTGGAGAGCGAGGTGCTGCCAAGACAAGAGACGGGCGGAAAAAAGGGACGAGGTCTCGTGATCTGCAATTTTTTTACTGTGAGCTTTTATCTTTTCCCTCCGGCTGGAAAATGGTAACAAAGGAGCAAAGTGCCGTGGGGAATGTAGTAGTCCTTCTCTTCTGAGAACCAGGTACATTCACTACATGATGTTATGATGTGGAATACCAATAACCGAAAATCACAAAACCATGACAAATATACAGAGTATTGACCTTGCATCACAGTGGAAGTAGCCCTGCAAGGGAATATAGCTATGGTAAATGCCGCAGAGTTGAGGTTTGCCAGTATAGAAATTCTGAGAAAGATGTTACTTTTTTGCATGAGTTTTATGGTTCCTTTTACCCATTGAAGTTATTTACATAACGTCTTAAAAATATGATGGAAACGATTTCAATAATGTTATTTTGGAATGTGTTGAGGTGCTAGTTTGTTTCACTCAAGAACTAAGCACTACTTAAGTGATGAATATTGAATACTGCATGTTCATTTTCCATATAGGTTCTTTATAATCTGCCACATTTCTAGTACTTCACATCGCACTACCTAATGGTTGACAGAGCTTTTTAAAGCTAGTTATGATGTAGTCTTAGAGACTGAACTAAAAATAAATAAAAAAATAAAAATTAACTAATAGTAATATAATAATAAAATAAATATATTTGTCGTGATAGATGAGCAAACACAAGCACATGGAAAACAAAACATAAAAGACTGTGGCTCCTCAGTGAAAATAACTTGCATTTTGCAAAACAAAATAAGGTACTGAAAAAGCTTTTCTCCTCCCAAGTATGCAGCCAACACCACTTCAAAAGCTGTATCGAGTGTCAGTAAACCACTTTAATAGGCTGCTTAAAGAGACAAAGACATTTTACTTAGTTTCTTGTGGCATTCTTGTTATGGTTTTGTGATTTTTTTGTTGTCGGTATTCCACATCATTACATCATGTAAGGTACGGGCAGTTAAAGAGTTAATTCCCCGGTTACTGCAAACTGCCTTTTTTGGTGTGGCCCTCTGAGGGGGAGGAGAGGAGTTGCACTCCCCAGGGGTCATTGCGTTAGGGGGGGGGTTGGTGAAGCCATGTGGGAGACGCGGCGTCTGTTCTTCCCAGCCCGGCGGATAAAGCACGTGGTCCTCCTGCAGTTTACTGTGTAAGATTTTCAGCCTGTAAACCCTCTATCATAATTCTACTAGCCTCATTTTGATATATTTAGTAAAATTAGTTGTTCCTCCTCAGATCGGTGCCGCTGTTTTTGTGTTAAATCCGTCTACGGGTCCCATTCTTCCCAGGTTGCGGCTCCGCGGCTTCTCTGCCGCTTTAGCCGCCGGACCGCCCGGGGGCTGGCTCTTATCGCCGGCAATTTTTTTTTTCTTTCCTTCCTCTTCTCTCGTTTTTTTTTCCTTTCGGGCCTGTCCCCCTTGTCACGGACGCAGACCCTTAGACAATACCGTGACAATTCTTTTGTAAAAAATAAAAATATGTCTTCATTTTTTGAGACCATTTGTCAGAAATACATTTGAATTATACATCCCTTTGGTCCTCCTATAAAGACAAATAAAATTTGTTTAATGGCTCAGAAGCCATTACTTGGCTGAGTTTTCAGTCACATAAGTCATTTCATTTCTTGTGTGGTCTATGTGACGGCAAATTTAATTTAACAGAGGGGTTCTTCACTGATAACTAGTGTAAAACCTGTTCATAGCAGTTGGCATCTAGCACTACACACAGACCATAGCTGCAGCTGGAGTGTATTCCCATAGCTTACCCGATACAAACAAAGCAACATCACTGAACGTTTACTGCTGAGTACTTTCTGGTCCTTGAAGAACTGGACTTGACAGCACTGAGGAGGTGATCAAGTAAAGCTCATAGCTAAGGATCCTAAAATGGCTCATCTACTTCTACAGCTAGAAGGGCTCATGCTGTTGGTGCGGGTCCAGTGGAGGGCCGCAAAGATCATCAGAGGGCTGGAGCACCTCTCCTATGGAGACAGGCTGAGGGAGCTGAGCTTGTTCAGCCTGGAGAAGAGAAGGGGAGATCTCACTGCAGCCTTCCAGTACCTGAAGGGAGCTTATGAACAGGAAGGAGACCAACCTTTTACATGGTCTGATAGTGATAGTACAAGGGGGAGCAGCTTTAAACTAAAGGAGAGGAAATTTAGACTAGAAGTTATGGGGGAAATTCCCCCACCACTCAGAGGGTGGTGAGCGCTGGCACTGCTGCCCAGAGAAGCTGTGTATGCTCCATCCCTGGAGGTGCTCAAGGGCAGGCTGGACAGGGCTTGGGCAGCCTGAACTGATGGGTGGCAGTCCTGCCCGTGGCAGGGGGTTGGAGCTTGATGATCTTTAGGATCCCTTCCAACCTAAGCTGTTCCATGATTAGGATATCACAAAAAACAATTTAGCAACTACTTGCAATTTTTCAAAGCTATACATGGTTTTTCCAACAAGATTGTGAAAAGAATTACAAAACACTGAAAACAAAAATGCTGAAATATCAAACTTTACATTTGTGTTGTTCCCCTTGTGCTTTGGTGCTTACTACAGCAAAATTAATTATGTTCACATTTCCCTTCTTCCTTTTGTCTTTTCAAGATGTATCCACACTTGAAGTATTGAGTGGCAACGTTTCAAAACTTTTTTTTTCTTTTTCCCATTCTTATTTTTCCAAGCTTGATAAAGTTTTGAGAAGTTAAAATAAATGGCAATGTATGTACAGAAGTCCCAGACGGCATACGTTCTTTTTTTATTCCATGGACCAATAAGGGAGAAAAGGAAAGAAAAATTTTGAACTGGAGATTTAGGGCTTCAGAATTAAAAATAAAAATAAATTAACAGCTTTCTGCACATTTTACTGTAGTTTCCCATAAAAAGTAAATTGAAAGCAGTATTTATCAAGGGAGAAGATATTTCCAAAAAGGCCTGTACTATTCCATGGGAAAAATGTTGTTATATTTTTAACCAGATCTAACTTAGCCTGAAATATTCCTTATCTAATCCTTATCTATTCCTATCAGGAGAAGACTTCTGAGATTATGTGAAAACCAACCTTAATCACCAGCAGAATTAGAAATAATGACAGCGACAGCATCAAAAGCTGAGCTACACTGAAAATTTGGAAAAAAAAAAAAAAAAGGACTATTTGAAGAAGAGATTGGCCAATCAGGTAATTGATCCAAGTGAGCATTTGATCACCTCACCATTTCAATTTCAATTCTCACTTACTTAAGTGAATGATATGACAAAATTAAATTAATGCTTCCTTAATTGCAAGAGAAAGCAGTGCTTTCCTTCTCGTTGTACATCATCAAAATAGCTCCTCTTATTCTAAGGGCAGTATCTTTATAACTGGAGGCCAATGTAAACTTCCTGAATTTCAGGCATCAGCCTGTTTCACTACTGGCAATGAATAAACCACTCATCATTCTCCTTGTAAATTGAAGGTGTTTCTGCCAGGCACTTGACTTTCCACTGCTTAAACCATTAAGCCATATTTATAGGCATTCAATACAGGACTTCTGCTTGTGCTCAGTCTGCTCTGCAATGAAATATTTAGGCTGGCTTTTGTTCAAGGGAAAGAGCACTGAATTTTAGCCCTAAATCTGCCACAAAGCTGGGTACAGAAGTATCATCTGTCCACCATGATAACTGCATTATTTGAGCATCAAAAGTTCACAGTGTACTTCACAAACTCAGTATAGGCCATACCTTGAAGGCTTTGTAACTCAGACCAAGCTAAAGAAGCATTAAACTCATTTGCTTTCTGTTCAGAATTCTGACAGTACTTACACCCATCTGCAGAGCAGATTTAAACTCAATCTTTGGGGAAAATAGTCATTGCCGTAAGGCATAGCACCATCAGCATCTCTGGAAATATTTATACAAATGAAAAGAAAGAGAACAAGCTGCCATCCACTTCTGCTCAATAAACAGATAAATAACAGAAAATGTTGCTGCTAATGCTTAAGGTGATTAGATAAACACCTAACAACATGACTGTCTTCCCTGTAACAGATGTGAGAAAGGCTGCAGTTTCCAAGGATTGTGATTAACAGAGGAGACCAGACTGTGCAAAGAGGCTGTTGTAAAGGAGACCAAAACTTTCGTCTGTGGTGTTGTTTAACTCTTAGGAAAACTATCACGCTCTCTACACTGACATGTTAAGGTCTTTGCTGACTATTTCTGAGGATGGCAGCCAAACCCAGTGACGGAGATAGCTCTATATTTTCTAAACAAAAACACTAGTTTCTTAAAAATGAACTGTTTCCCAGGAATGCATCAATTCTAATAAAATTCCTATGCAAACCAGACAAGTCCAATCAGAGAGCTACCTGGTTTCCTCCTACCTTGCCAGATGAATTCTTCCTTAGTTCCTCTGGCAACATGCTAGAGAAGTGAAAACCTGAAAACCAGCTGCCAGCTTTGGGGCTCCAGAACTGTTCAACAAATTAACTCTCTAATGCTGAAGATGCTCAGAATCCACAGGGTTCAAACCTTTCCTATACTGTTACAATTTTTTCAACCTTGTGGAGAATCTTTAAAATACATTAAAAGAAGCTGGAAAAAACACCATGATTTCTTCAAAAGAAAATTTTGGGCCTTCTGCTCCACCTGAAATTTCACAATCTCATTCCATTGTTCTGTTTTAGAACGATTTCATGTGCGTGTGTGTATAATTTTTAGTTTTCCAGGAAGTTGGAAATACGGTTTCAAATTATTCTAGAATACAAAATAATAATAATAATAATAATAATAATCTCAGAAAACCTGGAAGTGCTTAACATCTCCATACTGTGAAGAAAATCCCTAATTCACATCTAAAAAACTCTGAAATCTCACCATTGTAGAAATGCTTGTTCCTGGAAGACTTCAGCTGCAGGGTCTCAGCATACTAAAGACCTCAGAGAGATATAAAACTTGCCTCCAAAATTTGTTCATGCTTCAGTGCATTATAAATGTCTCTTGTTACTCAAAATAACAATGTAACAGAGTTTTTTGGCATAAACCCAGATCGAAGCTGCAATAAAAAGTCAATGCTTGCATAACGCTCTGTCAATTCTTGATAAGCACATTACTCAGGGATTCTTGACAATGTGTAGGAACACAGAAATATGAGATTAATTCAATGCACATTTTATTTTTAATCATTGTCCAACTATAAAGTTATTTTATATATGCAATTTATCATAGTTGTTTTCTGTATAGATTGTCCTGCTCCTTTTGCTTCAGAAAAAGTTACATAGTGCACTCCGTGGGATACAAATTGAATGTGCAGCAAGACAAAAATAAAAGGATCAATATTATTGTTTCCCACAGATTTATGAGGATTTCAAAGTAATAGGTCTTTCAAAACTTGAACTGACTTTAATAGCTTGGAGCTAAATGTATATGTGTTATTTGAAACCTTGCTGGATTGTGAATATTGATCCAATATAATTTTGTATGTGTTTTGATGAATAATTTATAAAGGCCTTGAGCTGCAGCTAGGTGCTTCTGATCAAGGAAAACAAGCCTGTACATTACATTTAAAATGGATTGGATGCTGAAGTGTAAGGTTAACTCCAAGAGTGAGCTAAGATTGGGAATGTCGTGAAAATACCAAAAATTGTCACAAAGACTTCTTTTTTTTACATGATGTCTTTAAAAACTCACTGGCAAAGAGCCTAGACATTAAGGTGAATCTTAGAGTTTTTAACCTCATTGCCTCTCTCCTCAGAGAAGTAAGAACAGTGCGTCCAGATACTAGTGCTCTGAGAAACATTCAGTGATACAGTGATGAGAACTGCATCCGTGGCGATGACAGCAATACCTGTCTTCAATGACCATGTTTCACAAGATCATATATTTCAATAAACTCCAAAATACTCATACCGTTTAATGCATTCCTGCACTTTGACAAAACACAGATGGACTAATCTTCTTATTGTTGGAACTAGAAACACTTGCCCTTGCCTAGGCGCTCTGAGCACTCCTGCACTGCACAAGTACACTATCTTGGGAAACTATCTGAGCCATTTTGGTGCCTGAAGCGTACCTTGGTGTTCCTGCCTGACACACGTGTTTTTCATGCAGTTTAGTTGCCTTTGCTTGACCACAGCTTTAGCATAGCAAGATTGTTGCATTATGCTGTGGGGACATATGCTTACTGTACACTGACTGCTGTAGGATTTGTTCCACGTTTAAGACCAAATGGCTGATGAAATTAAATTCAATAACTTAATAACGGTGAAATTTTCCTTGATGCCAATAAAAAGAACTAGGTAAAATCTAGTGCTGACCTGGAAATCACTGTTCAGCTGCCACTTGCTCCTACGGTAATTGAAATTCTGTAGTAAATTTGAGAGACATTTAAGCAGTTGTAGCGGAACATCTCATGCCTTACTCCCACAGCCACCCAATATGGTGCTATCACTTTTCATAAGGATTCCAAAGGGAAAATACAGAGGTATAATGTTAAGGAGATGCAGATGTTAACCAGAAGAGAAATAGCACCGGTGTCCTAAATACATGGAAACTGTCAACACATCCTGCTGCAGGGTTTTTTTTTTGTGTTTTTTTTTTTTCCACCCTGCACATAGTTCATCTGGCAGTATGTTTTATAACATGCCACTCCCTTTCATGACCTGACGTCATGCCCAAATGCCGTAGCTTACAACCAAAAGTCATAGCCACTAGGCTCCCTCCCTCCATGTATGTGGCATGCCATGACTTTGGCATCTTTACATGGAGGAAGGAGCTTGGGGAAAGAAAGGAAAGACAAGGATAGAGGGAACATAAGCACACAAACATAAATGAGACATACTAATTGTAGAGTGAGTCAGGAGGATGGTCACAGTAATTCAGAGTGAAAAAAAACCTGAAATATCACCCAAACTTTAGAGAAAGGAAATTTCATTTTCATGAAATAGTTTCATGTCCTGCTTGTTTTGATATGCAGAGTTGTAACTCCAAACTACAATAGACTGGGCTGTGAGTAGCAAATCACATGATGCACATTTGAAGTGCTTGAGTAGTGTGCCCAAACAATAAGTTTCCTGAGATGGACCAGCTGCCACGACAACAATTTTAAAGTAGTGCAATACATGCTATGACTATAAACCCTTCTCCCCACATTGTTTGAGTTACAGCAATGCCAGTAAAGAGGTGACACATTTGATATTTGATGGTTTTTTTTGTTGGTTGGTTTTATTTCCATTCTGCTAGACAGGTCTGATCTTAGGTCCACTTTTTTAATGTTTTATTTTTACCACTGAAGTTGGACCTTATTGCTTTTTTAATAAATACAGGGACAAGACAAAGCAGGTTCTGTTAACTGAAGATTATTGCAGTCTGTAAAGGCAGGCACTATCTTCAGAAGGAAACTGTTTATCTATTGGGGCAGGACATCTGCTCATCAATTCTAAGATTAGAGATGGAAATCACCAGTATGTCAATGGCCTAGTCTTGGTCTGGGAGGTTCTTCATGAGCGCAGTTTAAACCAGGAAACTTGGTCAGTAGATCAAGATGCTGACCTTTTCTGGGAATACTGGGGATACTCATGCTGTACGGGTGCGGGTAACATTCCAGACTTGCCCTCTACATGTTGGAAGCTGGCCCATGGTTAGCTGTGAAGACCTGTCTCCTGTGCTGCTAATGTGGGCCTTTCACAGCCTTGCCAAGCTCTGCAGTGCACAGCAGACCCTGAAGATATGTCCCAAACACATCCTTCAGCTCTTGCTGTTGTGTCAAGTTACTGAATGTGAGCATCATTCATTTCAGACCCAGCTGAGGTGCATGAAAGAACCTCAACTGTTGCTGTGGGACTACAGGAATAAGGTAAGGAGAGGATATATACTCCTAACTTGTAATACAAAAGGATACTGAATTTCACTGACCTACGAGGGAAGCTACTTCAACAAGAAATTGTTCCTCAAAGAATTCTTCCATTATTTGACTAATATTGACCAATGAATGGCCTCCCCATACACTAATCCTTTGGAAACTGCATTTTCTGAGGTTTCAAATTTGATCTTACAGTTAGTTAGGGCAGATTCACCATTTAGGTGTTTCTTTAAAGAAAAAAACATAACAGGAAATCATTATTACTCTCTTTGGCAGTTGGAGTGGTTTTCAAATAACCAAATTTGAAATTAAAACCAAATCCTATATCTACAAAGAAGGAATTCAGATTATATAGGTACAAATACAACCAGAATCGTAGGACATGCTATTCCAGGCCCCAGCTTACTGGGGTTTAATTGCAAACAATACAAGGCTTAAGCATGACAGGTTTCAGCCCAAAAGAAACTATTAAATACCAATATTTCAAAACTCTATCAGAAAAATAACATGTAATGGAAATTCTGACAGTCCTCTAATTAGCCGATGAATTTTCATATGTACTCTTTTGCAGTTACACCCATTGGCCAGAATCCCTATTGGCCACATTCTGATTGCCGAAACAATTATGTGCTGGTGGAAAGATATGCCAATAATAATATCTTGAGTAGGGCTAGAAATCGTTAGTAAGCCTTATCTGATGTTGAATACATAAATGCTATTCAAGGACTGATCAAGTTAGGACACTGTAAATATTCATCTTCCCACATATTCAATTTAACTTTAAATTTAGCTTTCTTTTCAGCAAGTTTAGCACTAAGGACACCAAGGTTTGATAAGGTTAAGTTTTGTGAATGTGTATAGGAAGCCACATTTGCTTGCTTCCCCTCATGAGCTTCTTTTTTTATACTCTAGAGAAACCTTTTCCTATGATTTATTCCTTCTTTTACATTCCAGAAAGTACATGCCTCCCAAGACACTTGGTTTCTATCTTGTAAACATCAAAACATCACATTTTATCAAATATAGATACAGAGAAAATAATTCTGAGCATAACAGCAGGGAAGCTTATCAGGTACTTCTTATTAGAAGCTTAAGCAAGGAGAGTAGGGGAAATATAATTCCTATTCAATATTTATTCTTCTATATGCACCTTCTATTATGACTTCTACCATATTTGCCCAAATACGTTCTTGGTAGAGAAAGAACTGTATCTGGGCTGTTTTGAACTTGATGTATTATTATATATTTTGCTGCAAAGTTTCAATTGAGAAAGCAATACAAAAGGAACAGTCTTTCCACTTCAGGCTTAATTTTAAGTGTTTTGCAATTTTCTTTTTTTACTCACAAGGAAATAATTGAAGTGTGCTGCAGTAAAACATAGGATGGCAGCTCACTGACCAGCTCACACATTGACTGCATGTTTCACAACACAAAACACTGAAAAAGAATTATTTTTAGACTGTCAGACAAGAGGTCTACTGATGAAGGAGTCAATTTTCAACACTACTCTTGTGTATAAACCTCCAGAGAGATGTCCAGCCATCACCTGCAATCAACCTCGGTGAACACAGTAGTCTTATCAACAACAGCTGCTGCAGAGAAAGCCCAGAAACAGAGAAGCATTATCTTTTTCCACCTTCTGTAAATCTGCCTTTGAACTATTTACCAGCATTGCTGTCCAGGTGGGACCACCACTCCAGCAATCCAGCTGATTCCACAGCTGTGTAGAGACTTAAGAGGAAAGTAGGGCAGGACACACTAAATACTTAGTGTTTGAGGTTGTTTTGTGCTACCTTTGCTTTTGTGTATTGACAACGTAATGTACAACATAGGCTGAGTTAAGTCTTTTTGTTAGCCTACTTGCGATCCACAGTAAGAAAATTTCACAAATGGCTTTTACCGTTTACTCTCAAATGTAACAAGGACATTCTGCAATGACAGGTTGACTTAGTGTCACTTAGATTTGGGCTCTGTGGGCTTTAAAGACCATGTTTCAGGCTTCATGTTATGAACCACTGCTATTTGCACAAGTGCTCTTAATAAAACTCTAGTTCCAAATTCACAATTGCAGCCAATAAATTAGCAACATAACATATTTTATTTTTGGATCTTTTCTATAAAGCATTACTTCTATAAACCAAGCTCTAACCCGTTCTCACAGAGGCAAACATGAGAAAGAAAACAGGCACAAGTAATTATGGAGAAACAGCTGAAAAAAAAGCCAACTACTACTAACCCCCCCTGTGTGGGGGTGAAGGTAATAGCAAGGGAGGCACAGCTGAAGCCATTTTGTTTCATTTAGATGAGAACACAGAGTTACAGGCTGAAAAGCTGTACAGATAGGCTTCCATAATGGAAAAACCTGCACTGACTTAATATTCAGAGACCAGAGTGGACTTTTTCTGAAAAAATAATAATAGTAATAAATCATAACAAAGGAAATAAAGAAATTGAAAAGGAAAATAAAACAGAAAAAGTTCTAAAGAGGATCAATGCAATATTTTACATAGACTTGCTTTAATTAGAAGACAGAATATAGTAGCACAACTTCCTAATTCTCCTAATCATGCAATATATCATTGAAGAAATAGTATTCAAAGATGCACTATGGAATTTATTCCTTTTGATTCCTTTTCATTGTGTCTTCAGTAAAATATGATATCAATCATACAGTAAGCTTCTCTCTCAGAAGTGCTATTAAATGTGCTAGGGTTAGGAAATACACATCATACATTCTGGTATTTCTACAGAAATAGATATGTACAGAAGTAGTACCACAGAGCATTAGGAGGGATAAAGTAATAGTTTAAGCAAGCTTCTGAATGTTTTTTGAGTTCGGGTCTCTTTTTCTCACCTAATCTGTGTCAATAATATTAACTAAAAACAGATCCACAAATATTTACCATGTAAAGCAGAAACACATGCAAGACACTTCAGAAAGCTCTGTTCAGCAATCCAATATTTGTTTTATTCAGTTCAACACCAATACACTGGGATCAGTGCCAAGGTTATGAATGCTGTTAAACGAATCCCAAAGTGTCCTTTTCTGCTATATTTTGAATCCCCATTAGCGTAGTTCACTGCAACAATAAACCTCACCCGCTTCTCACCCATTTTTCCCCTGTGGAGCAATATACACTTTACTTAAGAACTCTCATCTACAGAGAAACACATTGATAATACATTCCCAGCAGAAGATTATTGTATAATATCAAGGGAAAAGAATTAACACCACTCATTTGAGATGGAAACAAGATTGCAGGCATGTATAGTAGAGAGCGCATATGTTTCCAAACGCCAACAAACCCAACACTTCAGTAGATTTGTAGGACCATTACTAAGAGCAGAATGTGACACAAGGATTATAATGTCAGAAGATCCAAGGCTGATGTGGTTTCTCGAGTTCCACACAGTATTCGTACAATGTTTTTCCTGAGTAAAACTGAGTATTTCTACCAAGAATTATTTTACAAGTAGATTTCACAAGTACACAGAGGCACGTCTTGTCTCTTTCACCTAAAGTTATCAGAACTAATATGTCCCATCTTTGAATATGATACTGTATGTGTCACATTGTCTAAACCCATGATTTGTTAGTCAAGTTAAAACCTACTTTGGCCACTGGGTACAAAAGGAATGAGGAGCTGCCTAGTAGCCTGTGGGCAAGCATTGCCCTCTCCTAGATCTAGCCATTCAGAAATGTTAATGCTTCTTGAACACTACTTCTACAATAGTAGAATACAAATATTTCATCCACTCCAGTATGCTTCTGTGCTATCACAACTTATACTTCTACAAGATAGGTAAAAATGTTTTACAAATACTGTTGATATAAAACCCATTGTAAATCAAACTCACAACAAGAACTGCTTTCTTGCTAATAAAGAGAAACTATGCCCACACCCATTCCCAACTTGCATTTACAGTATTTTGGTTTCTTTCCTTTGAGAACAGGGGAACTCCAGTACTCTCATGCCCCTTGTGAGTTCACTATCCAATTACCTATCATCACCCAGCTGTGAATCACACCCTGAAGTTAGATTTAGTAGGTTGAAAATTCATTTCCAGCAAAGTTCAAATGAAATAGGTCAAAGGGACACATCACTGGTAACTCTGAAAGAACAGATGTTTAACAGAGACAAGTTTAAATTTCATTCTGGCAATAGTTTAGCCTTTGAACTCACAAAGTGCTTAGCCTCTTTAGCAACAGAATATCCACGACAAATTTATTTTTGTCAGTTTGTTTTAATCAGTAATACTCAAACCAAAGGCAGTGTTATTTTAAAACAGCAAGAAATTTCTTTATAAAAGTAGTGTCAAAAATTGGTAGTTTTATATCTCTGGAATGTTCCATCAAGTAAATCAATTAGGGACAGAAGAATGCTCTTGCAGTGATTTCTATCATCAAAACATTTAATGCTAAATACCCTTTCATATCTCCATGTTCATACTAGAATTAAATACCTGCTTACGCTTCTCAGATGAGAAATCAGGCAGAAACATACATTTGTCAAGAAAGAGATTGATATGAAGATGAAAATCAGAACACAGAGCCAAGTATAAATATTAGCCATACTGGATCCTAACACTCTGTTAATACATTTTAAGACCTACTACTTTCCTTAAGTTTATCCATTCCTTGATCTTGTGGCTAAGAAACAGGTCTGGAGTTTGAGAGTCCTGTATCTTATGTCAAAGGATTCCACACAGCTCTTCAGTGATCATGGCAGGGCTCCTTGAACATGATTCCCATCCATCAGCTGAGTAGAATCATAGAATCTTAAAATCATTAAGGTCGGAAAAGGCCTCCAAGATTATCTAGTCCAACTGTCTGCTCATCCCCACTATCCCCACTATGTCCCTCAGTGCCACATCTACACATTTCTTGAACACCTCCAGCTATGTTCCAGCCTTTTCCAATGTCTCACCACTCTTTCAGGGAAGAAATTTTTCCTAATACCCAATTTGAACCTCCCCTGGTACAACTTAAAGCAATTATTTTGCTGTCTGATCCCAATTTACCTGGGAGAAAAGGCTGACCTCCACCTCGCCCCAACCTCCTTCCAGGTCATTGCAGAGAGCAGCTGTACCTTGTCAAAATACTGCAGAGTTAAATCAGTTATTCTTTGTGAGCTGTACTGAGCTCCTGTGAAAAAGTGTTATTACAAAGCTTCAAGGACTGAGACAAGACACTGAAACAATGGGGCAAAAATAAGGAAAACAAAGTTTTTCCAAAGGAGGATTTAGTCCACTATAACAAGCTTTACAAATGTTGACCTCTTTAATAAGCTCAAATAAAAGGCAAGAGATCCTCTTACATTTTTAAAAGTTCAAATTACTATGAATTATTCTGCATATTTAAAATGTCTGGTTTGCATAACACAGGAAGTCTGCCATTGCCTTTCTTTTTCTGATTAAAAACACTTTACAATGTAATATATATGAGATCAAAAAGAATACAACTTTGTTTGAATACATTTATTTTATAGAAAATTACAAAGCATTTTCTTGTACATTGCAGAAAAAGTAGAGGACCTATGGCTTGTTATATAGAAATTACTTTGGAAAGACTTCCATTTTGTGTTTTTTTTTTAAACTCCGTTACATGAATAATTACTACGGTTTCCAATGGAAATTACACACATAGAAATGTAAAGTCAGGGTCTCAGTCTACTCATATATATATATATATATATATATATATATATATATCTTTCCTGAGGACACAGAAAGGAAAATATTGAATGTATTTACTAAATATTTCTAGGCGTGGATGATTATCCTTATTGTTTTGTTATGAACATAGGAGCAAATTTCTTTTCCTAGCATCAGTATTAATTCAAGTTTGAATTAAAGTGGTTAGCTGAGTAATTTGGGAGTGAAGACTATCTCACTGAAAATAAATAAAAATCAAATCCTAGATTACTGAATAGTGGAGCAATTCTAATAGATGAAAAAACAGTTTTATACTATCTTAAGATCTGGAGATCAGAACATCTTCCTTACATTGAAGTCACAGGATATAGATGTAACTTGTGCCTTATCTCATAAGCAGCACTTAAGTTACCTTGCAATTGCAAGCAAAAAAAAGTAATGAAATGTCTCTTTGACAAAATCAAAGTAGTCTCAGTATTTCCTATTTTGCTTTTATTATACTCCAAAGTTCTTTTCCAAAAGTTCAAATATTTTCCAACATCCTGAAAGTCTATTTAGTTTATGGGGTGACAGGAAAGAGAGGGGGAGAAGCAAGATTTGGCAAGTAAGGTTTGGTCCGATTATGTATAGGATGTGCTGTAACTATAAATATAAGCAAATAAGCTGGTTTGAGACTGATGTGGTGTCAGAATAAAGTGACCAGTTGCCAGACTAGAGCCAGAATCTTCATATGATGTCTCAGTCTTCAGCTTCTTGTCAGAAGAAATCTGACAAGTTGTAGAAAGAAATCCTATGAGGGGACAGAAGTTTCAGTTTTTGTGTTGAAATAGCATCAGATTTGCTGCAAATATTAAGCATTCTGTGTGGTAAGGAAAGTGGAAGTCAGATGTTTTCCTGAATTTCACCCTTTATGCAGTTTAACTCTGCAAGATGAAACACCAGAGGCCTCATGGTAGTAGTTAATTTCTGATCAGTACTAATTTAACATGTATCTTATTTCACAGGATGTTAATGTAAACCTGAGGGTGCAATTATATCCTTTAAAATATTTTTTCCTAAAACTAGATACTATTTAAACAAAAGAATATTAAACATCAAAATTAAATTAAACTGAGCAGTTGAAGTGCATTAAGAAAAAATACCAGGAGATCAACTGAGTTCTGATCCAGTTAAAACGAATTTCTGAGGCCACTAACCAATAAAAACTCTATATTTTTATGACTATTCTGTGATTAGAAGAGTTACTCTGCTTTATCCCTGCAGCTCAGTTACTGATTGAAGCACACTACCGCTTTTCTAAACATGAACACTATGCTTCCTTCAATAAAAAAATAAAACTCTATGAAGTTTTGTCTCTTTGTAATATGGTTTCAAATCCCATCACATGAAAGGCAAGACTATAAATATGATAATGAGGAAATCAAATATGTTCATGTCTTCCACTGTAGTTCTAGGAGGCACTGAGTGTACTGAACTTCGCTGGTGTCAAGGAAAATTTACACCAGGCAGCACCTTGCAAGACCTACTCCTTGATACACACAGTAGTTAATGACACCACACCCAGCAGGCAACAGAAACTAGCTAAGCATAACACAATATCATTAAAATCATATAATGATGAAGAAGAAGAAAGGCAATGAAAACAATTATATACATATACATGCATATATATGCTGTCATGTGAATAAATTATCCGCTCATTGACCTACTTAGTCATGAAATTCTCATATCCACAGGGAAAAACACAAGAATTACGTCTTTAGAAATATGTTCAGAATATTTTGCAGTTCCATGCAACCTTTCACCTTGTGATTTTTTTAGTAGCATTAATACTACTTTATCATTTCCTTCTATATGGCAAAAGTAGATGCAGACACAGTACAAACAGTAAATACAGCTGTAAGTATCCATGCTCTGTGACTGCTCTCTCTCAAGAAGGAATAAATAAAGGCTTTTGCAATGAAAATATGCTAGGAAGTCATTGCTTGAAGTTACGATTGCTACCTAGGAGGATAGTTCTCTCCTTTTCTAGGGGACTAGAAGCCAGGATACACAAATTCCAAAGGACATTTTGCAGAAAATTGGGAAAACAGATGTAAAGCCATTAACTTTTATTTTTAAGGCAGAGCAAAAATCTTCTAGGAGAGATAAACATATTTAATTTAGGATGATTCAAGAAAGTACTGCAGACATTAAATTAGCTTCAGTGATTTTTACACAACTGTCTAAGTCAGAGAACTATCCTTTCTTCATGAAGATATTTTACTTCCTCAGAAAAAATAAATCACCCCATACATGCAAAACTTCTGAATGTCAGGAGATCTGAAAGATTTAGAAAGGTTAAACTGGATATGTATGTGAGTAATTTGTAGGTGGGACAAGGTAATCTAACATGATGAGCAGCAAGGAAGGTGGAAAGATGGCATCTAACATGTCCGATGTCAAAATAAAATAGACAACAAGAAGCAAGCAATAAGAATAATCGAATCTGTTTTAAAATAACTATAGGTCACTTCAGTTAGCATTCGTTAGCTCAAAGTGTAAATGTAGAGTAGAACTACACTGAGAAAACTGAACTTTTTTGCTGCAAACTTAATTTCTATCGATTTTTTGGTGCTTTCATTGCTTTGTTTCTCCTCAAAAGACTAAGTGTTACAGTTACAATTTTTACAAATCAAATTGATGAAATAATAATGATCTAAACTGTAAACATCTGAATATAATATTTAAGAACACTGGCCTTTCTACAGAACAGTGTCACTAGACAATATCCTTGATCAAAATGTAACATGACTTTTCACAGAGACATTGACTGAAAATGGGTTACAATCTGGAAACCTGTAGCTTGGATCAAAATATACGTAGGTGTATATAAATGCCAGCTAGCCTGAAATTATTTAAAAGTCAAAAACATTTAAAAAGATGTTGAAATAGCTTTTGTAGGGAAGAAGCAGAAAGAGGGAAGTTTGAGAAGAATACTGGAGTGTTAGTGTGCAGTTTATGTTTAATCTATCATGTAACAGATACACATTCAGATGTCAGTGTAACAGATTAGAAAGAAAGTGATCTGATTAGATAAACAGATCAGTAGATCATAGAATCATTGAATCATAGAATCATAGAATGGCTTGGGTTGAAAAAGAACCTCAAAGATCATCGAGTCTCAACCCCCCTGCCAAATGCAGGGTCGCCAACCACTAGACCAGGCTGCCCAGAGCCACGTCCAGCCTGGCCTTGAATGCCTCCAGGGACGGAGCATCCACAACCTCCCTGGGCAACCTGTTCCAGTGCGTCACCACCCTCTGTGTGAAAAACTTCCTTCTAATATCTAACCTAAATCTCCCCTGTCTCAGCTTAAAACCATTCCCCCTTGTCCTATCGCTATCCACCCTCACAAACAATCGATCCCCCTCCTGTTCATACGCTCCCTTCAAGTACTGGAAGGCCACAATGAGGTCTCCCCGGAGCCTTCTCTTCTCCAAACTAAACAAGCCCAGTTCCCTCAACCTTT
>NC_034412.1:28397699-28498448 GCF_002078875.1 Numida meleagris | reverse complement strand
ATGCCGTCACTTCATCGTAGAAGGCCACCAGATTGGTCAGGCAAGATCTGCCCTTGGTGAAGCCATGCTGGCTGTCTCGGATCACCTCCTTGTCATGTATGTGCCTTAACATGTCTTCTAGGAGGATCTGCTCCATGATCTTCCCAGGCACAGAGGTGAGGTTCACCGACCTAGATCATTTAGACTCAGAATAAGGTGACTTTTTTTCAATTTATTTTACCACGAAAATTATTTATCTTGGCAAAAGGCTGACAAAAGGTTATATAACAGCAATATAGATAAGCTGACATAGCTCCAGTTTCAAGAGAAAAGATAAGAGCAAATCTTGAATCCCTTCAGCTGAAGGCAAAATTATTATTAAATGGTATCATAACTTCACACCGAGGCTGTAAAAGAAATGTCCTTACCATGAGCAGAACTATGCTGGCATGCTATTTGCTTTCTGACAGTACTCAT
This sequence comes from Numida meleagris, assembly GCF_002078875.1. Classification (NCBI taxonomy): domain Eukaryota; kingdom Metazoa; phylum Chordata; class Aves; order Galliformes; family Numididae; genus Numida; species Numida meleagris. The sequence goes on along the minus strand of NC_034412.1, from coordinate 28,497,992 downwards.
TCCACCTAGTTAAAGCCCAAACATCTAAAGTCAAGTGGGAGCTTGAGAAATTAGAGATGAGAGCTTCACTAATACTAGAGGATTTGTTTTTAATATTCACCTACTCAGCAGCCCCTGGCATCCACAGCCCTTTGCCAGCAGCCCAGATTGCTAACACAATGCTAGAAAGGAGGCAAATCATAGATTCATAGAATCATTAAGGTTGGAAAAGACCTCAAAGATCCAACTGTCCACCTACCACAGACTCACTAATTCACTCCACAACATGAAAATCAAGTTAGATATGGTCCAGAATTCCTGACAACACCACAGGGCGATGCTCTGGCGCAAACTACTGTCTTCAAACTGGACAAAATGGAAAGGAAAACCACCACTTCTTTGGACTGGAAAAAGATGGAGGAGAACTGCTCCAAAAGAAATCTCCTCTCAGTAGTATTTGTGTGGAAAAGAAGAATTTGCTGTGAGTTAAGGGTTAAGCAAATCGTGCCTTTATATTAATTCAGGCCCCAAAATACAAAAGATCATGTGGGAAATGTGGTCAGGTTGAGGCCAAGTCAACATTTTTAAAGTTCATACTAAAAAAAAAAAAAAAAAAACAGAAATAATCTTCCATGAATTCAGTATCATGCACAGATTTTATATCCCACTATTCTTTGCTGAAATTTATGTTCATTTTCTGATAAACGTCATTTAACTAATATATGAAAAATTTCAAACCCCCCAAAAAGGCAGAATTAAACAGAAGTTTCAGTAAAACTGCACAATTTTGGAGAAAAGTGTTTTAATATCCTAATACATTAGCTATGCTTTTTAAGTGAACTCGCTGACTTATGAGGGCTGCTCCAAAATAATGCCTCCTATTTTATTTTGTTGGCCCACAACTTCAGAGGCAGATGGTGGTGGTACAGCAGTAGAGGCTGAACCTTCCCACCAATATTCCATTACATTTTGTTGCTGTGCAACAGAGGGCAGCAGAGGGGCAGTCTGACAAAATGGCGTCTGACATGGAAGTGCATATGAATCAAAAGTGTGTCACTGAATTCCTCCATGGGGAGACAACTGCGCCCACTGATATTCATTGATGCTTGCTGAACATTTGTGGTGACTAAACAGCAGATGTGAGCACACTGAGGTGGTGGGTGGTGCACTGCAGCAGTGGCGACAGCAAAAGCAGGTCACCTTCACTTGTATAGATTTTTATGAGTGTGGCATGCAGGCTCTTGTTCATCACTGGCAAAAATGCATAGCTAATCGTGAAAACTGGTGAAAAATAGTGTTTTGTAGCTGAGAATATGCTCTATCAAAATGTGTTCTTGTGCTCTTTGCAGCTGTTGTATTTTCCATGGAAATAAATAGGAGGCATTACTTTCCAAGAGACGTATATAAAATCACATATATTCTTGAATCTCCCGAGGCTTTCTCTTTTTTGCCAAAAAGTTTCAGATGTATCAGAACAGTTATTGGAAACCCTGCATTGATTTGTCAGACAAGTAGCTGTCTGCTAGAGATGGTGTGGAGTAGAATCGTAATTTCAGCAGTAAAACTCCTTTGACTTTAATGAGACCAGAATGATACCTACATCCATCAGCATATACCTAATTATACATGCTTTTCTATGACACCATGTCATGTCATTTTGGTATAATACCGCTCTGGAAACTACAATGTATGGCAGAATACAAACTATAAATTAATGTAATCCAAGACTTCACTGTCTACAGAAGTGACTCAAGTTGTCCCAATGCAGATTTTATCCTAAAAAACAAATATTAACTTGTGACATTCATAATTAATTTGTCGTTAAAACATTTGTAGTACAAGGCGTCCTTAAGAAAATACACTTCTTTCATCTCTGTGTGGTGGTGTTACACAGCTTTTCCTGGACAAATTGGCAACTTCTGACTCACCCAGTATTTATGAGAAAGACTGAGTAGGCAACTTCTAGCACTGGTTCTCAGCATTATATTTCCTTCTGTACTGAAAGTAAGGAAGTATGTTACGTAAGAAAACAACAAAAGATGAATAACTTATTGCCCTTTTGGGTAGTCTGGGATATTTACAAATCTACATCCTTGCTGACGCAGTGAAAATACAAAGTAGTACTCTTAAGAGACTTGCTGTCCCCAGAGCAGCACTGCTTTTAATTTTATTATTGTTATTTATCTAGTCAAGGGAGAATTGCAAGCTGGAAAAACTTGTTTCTGTAATCCGTCTTCCATCCACCCTGGAGCAGGTAACATATACAGAGATACTTGTGAAACATTTGCTTTACTTTTTGGAGACTGCGATGTGTGCAACAGCATTACTGAAATGTTTCGGGCATCATTTTGTTTTCTGAGACTCCTTTCTTCAATCAGGAGGACAGTCCCCCTGTTTCTTTACTGAAGGAGCACATTCAGTCCCAGCCACTTTGAGCTCCAGGCAGTGCTCAGCACCCTCTGCAGCCATAGCATCCTCACAGTGGGACTTTGTTGCACTCTCCTTCTTCTGCCAAAGCTGCCATCTCACAGTAGCTGTAAATGTTTGCAAACAGACAGCTTCAGGAAATGTGCAGTCATGGCAGGATCTGAGATTTTGTATAAAACAAAGCAAAATAACCTCACCCTTAACCTTCGCTAATCTTAGACCTCATAGTTAAAAAAGAAAAATCTAGAAGCCATGAAACCAAACTAAATGAAATAAAAAGGTAGAACAAAATGCTTTCCCAAATCTCACTGACTAGCAGCATACCAGTTAAACCACAATGACCTTTTCTATTTGGTAAGCAGTAACAACCTGGAACTATCCAAAATGGAAATTGCTTATTATTCTTATTACCTCATAGGCATGATATGAGCTTTTTGTTTCGTCTTTGCGTCCCAAACGTACACGAAGCAAACGCAGAGCCTTTGCAGCCACCAGAACAGCTCACTTTTGTCCCATACCCTTAGAAGCGTAAAGAAATTTATCATGCAGTTATCAAACAGAATTAGTAAATTCTAATTTGCTATTATGAAGTAGTGGTAAGCCCTAAATCTCAAATTCTGATAATGGTTTTAACAGCTTTCAAAGTTTAAAGTATTCAGACCACTGAAGGCTGCAGTGGCTATTCACGAATACAGCTTTAGGGTAAATATTTCTACCTTTAGTATTAAACATGCGTTCAGATCTGAAGATCTTCTGATGTTCCAGAAATGTTTCTGACAACGCGAGTATTTGTGTTACTGCACATACTGCAAACAAATCCAATCCAGTCAGTGAAAAAAAAAAAAAAAATGCTATTTATACCACTGGTAAATGAATTGGGGTCCCGTTTGACTGTGCTATGTAGGTGCTGCTCAAAATCTTCACTCAGCAAATTTCTCATTAATAAAGGTACAATCTAAAAATAACATATGGCACACTGGATAAATGTTGTGCTCCCAAATTAATCCATACTCCCAGCAATACCCACTAAGATATAATCAAACGTATCCCATAACCCACTTTTTATTCATTTATTTAAAAGTAAAATCAAATATTTTCTTTATATTTCTCATGTTTATGCATCTCCAGAACTTTTGATGTCCAACTTTCTGGAAAAAAAGTGAACTCTGTCAGAATAATATATCAACAAAACCCTCATATAGTTTTGAAAAGCCAGAGTAGAAATACCGCTTCTGGGCTTTTCTTGTCTAAATAGATTGAATATAAATATCTAACAAGATTAACACGTAGAACAGACTGTTTGATATGAGATTTTCTGTTAGTGACAGTTTTTTCACTGTCAAGAGAACAAAATTACATTAATAGAGAAAATATTAATGTATTTGGCTTTTATTTTCCTTCCATATATATTAAGCACTTTTTCTCAAGTTATTTCTATTCAGTTCTTCTATGAATAAGATTTAAATCTCAAATTTATTTTCACATTGTTCATTACTTATAGATCAGGTGCAACCAACATATGCTCAAGGTGTATGGCCCTGTAAAATGGTTTCTATATGTAGTATATTTTTTAATAAAAATGAATCCAAGTTAACAGTAAGTTTTCTGATCTTTAGAATGAATGAATAGGGAAGAAGTCTTGGAAAGAATCAGATGATAAAATACTAAGAATTAATGAAATACAAATATAACCAGCTTTATAGAAAGGGTTAGAAGCCAGCATTACAACTGATCTGATCATTTCTGACTATAGTAATACATAATGGCTCACTTTAACATAAATTTGGTAGAAGATTGTGGGGCTAGAACTTTTCACATAGACTATCTTGTCAAAAATATATTGAGCAATCTCACTGCAAAAATATAAAGCAGTGAAGATTGACTATTCACTTGTGAAGTGATCACAGTGAATAAATTGCTAAAATATGCACAGTAAATGAGATCAGATTAGTTAATGGGCATGTAGTAGCTCCAAAATGCACACAAAAGCTATTCTTAAAAATTCCGGTGCTGGATTCAAAGTGATCAGTGATCAAGAATACTTCAGCATCACTAGAACAGCATCACTAGAAATTATGAGTATTAACCCTCTGCTCAATAGCTTTCATTCTTCCTGTCAAAAGCAGCAAACCAAATGTCGCGTTGTTCCCATTGCTTCATAGGGGATAAAGCAATCATTTAGTCAAACAGTGGATGTGAGCACAGTGATAAATAAACTTTCATCAACCTTGTAAGTTTATAGGTTGCATCAGCTTTCAGATAGCGCCAATGAACGTCAACCATGTGAGGTTTCTAGTTGGTAAATCATTTCTCTCTTTTGTTTCTACTTTTTGTAATACTTGGAGAAATATGTGACGGTGTCTTTTGCTGTTAACAAACTGACAATCAGCAACACATTTACAAGTCTTACATTCAAATCAGCACAATGAAAATAGCTAGATTGTGAAATACGTAGTCTCACTGCCTTGTTCATTGACTCTCATTGTAATTAATTTTTCCACACAGAAACAGAGGGAAGTGTGTGGGGATGAAGAGAGAGGGTAGAGTTGGAAGGGTCAGTACTGAGTGGACAAGTGATTTCAAACAAAAATAAAAATAAAACTTTTTGTCACTGTCTGAATTTTATTTTGAGCAAGCTGGAATGGGCCGAACCCTTGCATATTCTCACCAACAAAGGTTTCTAAGTTATTCCACTTTTGACTGTATCTTTAAGTAGAAACACTTAAAAAGATGTATTTAATCAGAATGGAGGCATATTTTAATGTTGGGGTATTTTCTTTTAAGCTGGCAGACATACATTTTTTCTTCTATGGAGATTTCTGTACAGTAAAGTTAGTTCAACTGCTTAAGAAATCTCAAGATTTGATTTTTCAAAGGGTATCTGTCTCTCACCTTCATTAAATTTCACTCTGCTTCAGTGTGATAACTGGGTGCCAACATAACTGTTGATCCCAGCAGAAATGCAGCTCGCCTCCTGGATAAGATAGCAGGTACAGATTGCAGAGCGCTGTCTCCTGCTTCATCAGCTGCACTACACTGCTGAGGCATGCTGATGGGAGAAAGCACTCCCCTGAGTCCAGGTGAATGAACTCTGCAGGGACTGTTACTTTGTCTGCCCAGGAAATTGCAACAAGCCTGGAGGCTCCCGAATGGCTAAGACCTCTCTCCCAGAGAGGGATGCTCCTCTTCTGAGAGGATGCTGCTGTGTGGCCCTATGCTCTAGGTGGCATGGATGGTCAGTGGGATTTGATTGTTCATGAGGGGACTTGTTTGGCCCCTGAACCTTCTGCTACTTTTCTTCTGTTTTCTGCATCAGTGCTTCCAGATCCAAGCAGGTAATACCATCCTAAAACTATTTTCCCACCCTTATAATTTGTTTGGACAAAAAAATAAAATAGGACCTCTCTTTCTATGTAGGTTACATTTCTACAAACTGCTAATACTTTTTCAGCAAGCACTAAAAGTGACTAAAATCCATATCTTAACCCTTTTACTTCTCCTCCCCTCTTCCCACTACAATATATATATATTTTTTTTTTCAGAAAGTTCTGTTTCTACTTCCCAGACATGAACAACTGGATTAAATTCTATGGAGAGCTTTTAAAAAATCATAACAAGTCAATGGGTCATGGTCTTCAAAGCAGAAAGTACAAAATACTGAAACCACATTTCTGAGAACATGTAACATGGCTGCAGCAGGTGCAAGGTCACAGCAATTGAAACAGAACCATGAAAATGAAACCACAGCCACAAGAATGGTAGGAGAGATGACTTTTAATTTTTCCCCTTCACAGAGATTGGAGTACTGCATTCCTTTCTGTAAGCAAAGCTGTCCGTCTTGCTACAACAGCAAACTTGGTTCAACCATTCAGGAACAAAAAGCTTTCCTATCTCTGTGAAAAGTTTTTGATACTTGAATCGAGTTCAATGAGGAGGTTCAGCAGAATCTCCAGGAATTTCGAAGAGCTATTTATTGTGACAGTTATTCTTTTTGGAAATGAAAGTGTTGCAGGTGAAGGAACAACATAGACAACACTGGAGATGTTACCAAAAAATATCAAAACCTGTTTTCCTTCACCAGCTTGGTTTCTTTCTGCCCGATCTACAAAAGGTAGTAAGATGAAAACAAAAGATTTAAGCCTATACACTTAGAAAGAAAAGGTTTATCTTTTTCTTCTCACTTGTTTTCAAGAAGATAAATATAGTTATGGTGCGGAACATCTGTCTTCATGTCCAGCATAAAGCTGGAGCATAAAGCTGTGTGAACATAACAAAAAGCTTTGTGAGAAGTTATTTGAATCAGAAGTGTGAAGTCACTTGTAACAGTCTGATAAATAAAATTACTGGTTTGTTAATACAAATACAAATTGAAAAATACTTCTTTGACTAGGTTTCTTTACATGACTGTAATAGCAACACTGCTTCATACTGAGCAGTAAAATTTTTAGAGGGCTGCAGGAAGAAATAACTAAGGCTATAATCACTTTAGCGTCTTATTTCTACAATGCAGTCTACTTAGATATTCTGCTGTGTACTTAAACACATCAGATGCTCACTGCTTGGAAGTCTTGGGTCATATAGAACAGAAAACAGTTGGCTTACAGAAAATCAATACCAGTGCTGCTAAATGATTCACTCTCCACAACAATTTTATTTTCAAATATGTTTGATTCTTCACTGAGCAATTTGTTCTCACTGTGCTTCACTTATGCTTAAATATTGAGATGTTTAAAGTTCTCCAGAATACAAGGTGAGGAAAATCAGCATGTGGAAATGCTTTTTGAGCCTCAGGCAAGTGATGGAAATGAAGCAATGCCTGTGATTTATTCACATTTTCATGGTAACAAATCAGAACTGCATGTATTCACTAGCAGGTAATTTAAGTGGAGATAGATAGCTATGGGGAATAGGGGAACATCCTGCTTCGAAAAGTCACATCTACCTTTTCCAGCTTAAGAATTTAGTCTTTAATCTTCTCCAGCTAATTCTGCCTCACTAAAAAAAAAATAATAATAATAATAAAAAAAACACCTCAGCGAAGCTGTATGATAAAGATTTAAAAAAGAACCACATTTTATTTGTCAGAGTTGTACAGTGTTATACTTCTCAGACTTACTATTCAAAATGAGAAGAAAAACTGAGTAGCAGCTAACGGCATCAATGCAAGTGCAAGAATTGTAGTGTTTAGTCCATTGTTCACTGAAACTCTAGGAAAAAGTACTAGAGTTTCACTAAAGTTAATTTGTTAAAATAAATTTGTTGTCACTGTGTCCGCAGATTTAGTCATACACTAGCAATATAACTGCCACCAGTAGGTGCATGAATGTCAAGTGGAATGAAATTATCTTTTAAGAAGAGTATTTTGGATTAGCAGAGGTATTCTGTTCACAGCTAGCTTCACAACAAGTACAAAATGTCCTTCTTGATTTAAATTTAGAGAGTCAGCTCTTCTCCCTGCACTTAGCAGACAGGTGGATTGCAGTGCTGAAGAAAATTAAGGGAAGGATCCATTAGCAAATATTGGCAAGGGGAAAAGAACTCCCCTTGGTTGAAATAGAAAGTAGTCATCAGCACGAAGATAAACAGTAAACTATCAGCTACATCTGTAACTTCACTTCAGAGGATATGGGTTGACCACTGTACTTCCTAACACTTGAAAAGAAGTAAAGAATTAAAAATGGCAGGTACACATCTTAGCAAATACAACACTATCTGGGTCCTACAAAGTACTTGGGTGGAAAGCTGAAACAGAGAATTGTACATGAGTAAGAAAATTCAGAGATAGGATGACTTGCCTTCCAGATTTTCTCTTCCAGCTCTCTGGTTTTTTTGGTTGTTAGTCAAATGCTTAGTTTGATATATATCTCATTTAAAAAAAAAAAAAAAAGTAAGAAAAATGTTTGAACGGAATATTTCATCAACTTTTACCAACCTCTGTTCATTTGCTGGCTAATGGTCATGCAGGTACAGCTGGTCTCCCTCAGATGTTTGTCCTTTTATTTTTAGGCAGCTTTTCTAGAAACTGCTAACGTAAGTAAGTAGAAAATGTATGCAATTACCTTCAGGAATGATAAATAACTTTACCTTGAACTGTGAAAACTGCAGAAGGGATAAGTAAAAAGTAAACACTGTGTGAATTTTTTGTGTTTGATTTTATCACCTATGAAAAGATTCTAAGCTTTAGAAATTTTGAAATAACGGGAGGAATGGGAGGTGTTGCAGTAGGCATGATGATATAGTTAGCTAGTGTGAAATAGCTCACTAAGTAAATTAATATTGTTAGGAGAATATACACAGATACTCTTGGTAGAAACAAAATTTAGATCCAAACGTGTAAAACCTCAACAAGATAATTTTATACTTGATACACTGCAGAGTTAGACTGTACTGATCTTTGGACAACTGCATCTACAAGTAGCAGTCTCCTCCTCTTTACACTTGGATAATTACAGCTTGCTCGTTAGAGGAGCCACTCCTCTTCTGCAAGGGAAGAGGGCCAGGCACCTTGGGAAGTCTGCTCTGTGCCCATGGTTTTTAGGGTCACTGTATTTACAGACATAAACATCAGCTGCAACACAGGCACAGAACCAGAGCACTGGACCAACATGTTGATTCTATCAGTCTGATAATAATGTATAATATAGCAATGGAAATCACAGAAAAATACCTCAAGATTTCTGTTGTCCCTCTTCTGTCTTTAATATCACCTTCATCCCAGTCAGTCATTCCTAATTCAGTATAGCTTCCAGAGTTAGGTTTTTAAGGCAAGAAGGGATTTTACTTCATTTTAGCTAGATGTGTGCCAAACCAATCAAAAACTCTCAAGACTACAGTGAGCTCCTTTCTCTGAAAGTGTCTCTTGGTCCAAGATTTTAGGTGTTCCAGTTTCTTGAAATGTAGGAGGGTGGCATAAATAATATATAATATCATATAGGTTAATATCTTTGAAATAAAATCAGCTAATGTTAGGTATTATGCATTTCTGTGGGGGTTTGTACAACAAATCAGAATTTCTTAACATGAGATTTGCAGCTGGATTTGCTACTGGAAAATCTGATAGGGTTTCTTTTATGATTAGCACGTCAGAAACTTGTTCAGTGTGGTAATATGTTCAGGAATTGGTCAATGTAAAGGAACTGGTGAATACAGCCATGATATTAAGAAGCATGTAGTGTCACAATCATCAATAGCATACCAACAAGCAAGAGTGTTTGAATTTGCAGTGACAGTTCAGAACGTGAGGAAAAAGAGGGGAGGAGAGAGGAGAGGGAGAGGAGAGACTCATCCCAAACAAGCAAAACAGGAAGGAATATCATCTTCATCTCCCTGGCTATATCCCTGTTTCACAGTAAAGTTCATGTAGTTTCCTATCCATTATTGGTATTAAACTCATCAGTGTTTTCTTTTTTTTATTTCTGCCACTCTCTCTTTATCATTTCCCTTTAAATTTGCTAATAGAGTGTAGTTGCTGAGGTGAATTCTAACGTAAAATAACTATGGTTTCCTTGCAAGTAAAAGCAGTGTTACACAAATAGAAGTGAAAAGTTTGTCACCCTCTAACTGATAAAGAGTAATATCTCTTTGCTTACGGTAGTCCATCATCTGAATTACAGCCCCTACAATCTTGTTTTTGTGGAGCTGGGTATTATGTTGCTTTTTATTATTATTTCCCACTATTCTTTTGCTCTCCGCATCTGTATACCTATCCCATAAGAGCAAATGGTGAAATCGGAGAACAAAGATTTTCATGTAAAATATATTTTCTATTCCCATCCTTCCTGCCAAAAGCAACTAAAAATGCAAAACGCATCTACAAAAATCTTTTTCTTATTTAAAAAATATATGGATGGTCTTAACTGAAACTTTGCCAGAATAAAACTTGACCCTGTGACTGCTTATGTTTTCTCTTCACAAAATGAAAACAAACAAAAAAAAGAACTGAAAAAGATCTCTTTGTTGATAATATACAAAGAATAAAATTATTTTCCTGATAGAAAAAATACTATCAATTATAGTGGGAAAGTTTTCTTGATCATAACAAGAAACAGTATCTGCTGACTTGCACTCCAAAAGATGTTCTGAAAAGATTCACTTTCATTATCCTTAGGTGCAGATAGCACTATTGCAAAAGCTATAGGTGAGTACTGTTATGCACATTCAGACAGACTCACTATACAGTCAGAAAAAAAAATTTAAAAAGAGTAGGAAAAAAATGTGTATTCAAAGATTCTCACAAGGACTCAAAAATCACTTATCAGTACAATTGTTCAGTTATTTTCATGGGATTATCTACCTACACCATCTCTTTGCCACAAGATTCTGACTTTGGGGCACTGAGTTTGGAAGGACAATTCATTTCGGAAATAGGATGACAGCATCACTCTCATGTGAGATCTACAGTATCTGTGACAGCTCCCAGATTTTTCAAGGCAATTCTGTACCATGGCATCACAATACCAAGGCTTGAATTCACACATGGGATCTCAAAGTGTGTTTTGTAAGAAAAGCATGAATCTCAACTGTTTAGATGTACAAGTTCAAAGATACTATAAACAAGAAAATTCAATTTTTCATAGCTTGCCATCATGAATGTAATCATTTTTTAAACTATTTATGATCACGTTGAGGTTATGTCTTGATTTTTGATTGCCGTACAGATTATTTCCTCCTGAATGGACAAGTCAACCTATCCTCAACTCCAACAGCTAGTTACCCTTCAGGTTCCTCAACTTCTTGTCTGGAAATAGGCTACCTTCATTTCCAGTAAACTTAAAGTCTTCACGCCTTAGTCTGAGGTATGAAGCCCTACCAGAAATACCATCGTAAGCACCATCCCATTCCAGCCCTAGCACTTCCATGACAACTCCTATGGTGTGGTTAACTGTAATGCAGTTGTGCCAGCTACCCAGGTCTGAGACTGCACTATGACTCAGATAAATAACCTGAATCACTTTTTAAAACAATCTTCATAAAATCCTGTTTGTTTATTTTTCTCACCCTGAGGAGTTTCACTGCACAACACCTCAAACAATTGTGTTAGCATGACTGAAGAGGTAAAAACACGTTGAGGGTTGGGGATAGCAATGAGGTAGGAGATACTGCCTTAGCTGGTGATGTATCAAATATTTCTGATGCTCAAAACATATGTGATGAACTCTCTGGAAAAATAAGTGAATAAATAAGGGCAGGATTTGAAGTCAAACCTGTGAGGAGGGTATGAGAGCAAGGACATCTGCAAGAAAATATAGGAGAGGAAAAGGGAAAGAAGTAAGAGAGAAAAAAACAAATCCTTTCCCCTTTTGTGGTAAGAACACGCTCCTTAGTACGTGTGTGTGTCATCCTAATACATAAGAAGTTATAATAGCATCAATAGATTTACAGAACTGTAGTGAGACAGTTGTTTGAGAGCTCTCTAGAAATAGTCACAGTTATAAACTGCAACATCATGCTACTCCTTTTTCTTTCACAATTACTTCCTAAGTAAATCACATAAGAGTGTTGCATTAGATGTGTTTACTTTCTTAAAGAAGAACATTTAAAGCTGCATCATAAAAATCACAATTCTTGCTCTGAAGAGTGCTTCTCTTAAAAAAAAAAAAAAAAGCCACACAAAACAAAGAATGCAGCAGTTTTTTCAAATAAAGGTAGATTCCTCCATTAACCTTTTTCTGTTTTATAATGCATTATTAAACACTTAAAGGTATTGCTGATGGAATATACTACAGTAATAGCGTAGCTGGAAAGAGTCCTACTTATTTTTTAGGATAATTTATTCCATGTCAGGTGAACTGGAAAGCTTTTCAAAGACTACTATCACCATTAGTTCTGTTCTGTTGAGGCAAAAAGCTAGAGTATTGGATGTATATTGATTTGATGTTATTCTGAGACTGTATGAGATTGGGAAGATGGAGAAAATGACATATGTGTGTGCATCAGAAAAAGAAAAAAAAACAAAAAGTAAAAAAAAAAAATTTCCAGGCTCTGAAAGCTATTTCATTTGGGATTTCTTATCAGTACTTTGATTTCATGCTTTATGTTGCTATATCTGAGTGTTGCTGTATCTGAGTAAAAAAGTCCACTGATATTCAAAAAAAAAAGAGAACCTAGTGTACATCTTATTCACATTTATTAGATACATGGTATCTTGTATATTAAGGACTATGGTTTACACAACAGAGGTAATCACTTTTACAATTTACTTGCAAAGAATGTTCTTGAAGCCTTGCTCTCATCTTTGTGCGATGTAGGTTTTGGCTATGTTTCCTTCACATTCATTACCATCATGAAGCACCTGATTACTACTATCATAGAACCACTGACACTGAAGGGCACCTTAAAGATTATCTAGTTCCAACCCTCCTGCCATAGGCAGGGTTGCAAACCACTAGACCAGGCTGCCCAGGATCCCATCCAAACTGGCCTTGAATGCCTCCACATACAGGCTCAGTCTGTTGTCATGCACATGACCTAATTCCATCTGGATGCATACACAAAGTACTGTCACAGTCTATAGGCAATCAATTACGAGGCTCAGAGGAATTAGACATATTTCATTGAAACACACAAAAATTATAAAGAAATAACACTGTTGAAGAAAAACACTTTAGAGAGTTTACTCTTAACCCGAAGTATTTTAGAGATCCATTTTATAACACATCCACACAAATAACTGTAACCATACTGAGATATCATAAAATCAAAAGTTCCCTTTGAATAGTTCCGGTAACCAACCAAAGCCTCTCATATCAATTTTTCCTTCAGAAAGATACTCTCAGCCACTTATATGAAGATGAGGCCTTTCTGCCTGTCATAAAGTTGCCTGCAAGTTAGTCAAATACATAGGAGGAAGATTGGTCTGCAGAAAGGAACTGTAAATCCCAAGGGATGAGAGGCTCTTTTTAATTTAATGGAAAGCATATAAATAAAAACCTTCCACTGAAAATTTAGAAATAAACAGGAGGTAAAATCTGTATCCAAGAAAGAACATGGCTATAAAACCAAGTGCATTTCACAGTGTGTGGGATGTTTCCATGAAAGACTGTCACAGAGTAAGAGAATCCCAACCTCAGACATCCCCAAAAGCATCTAGCATGTTCATGGCCATGGGTGACAAAAAGAGCACATGAGAGCAACTTTTGGTTTAATCTGTCACTAGACAGATTAAAGTTTTCTTTCACTTCTGTACCTGCCTGAATAAAATTTATAAATTGTATGCTTTAGAATCTATTAAAGAATACTTATGTTTCTTTGTATTTTATCTAGTATTGGATTACTGTAATTTCCATGCAAGTAGTTAACATCAAGATACCCTCACCCAGGATGGAGTCAATCTAAAAGGCAGATTTTGAAATACACAGAGATGTTCCCTGCTCTCCAAAATGTTTCTTTTCTACCAGCCTGTAAGCAATACAGACCCATTTAAGAACTCGGATGTTTGGTTTTTTTTTCCCCCAAGGCAGGAAATAGAGAAATACAACAAGAGGGAGGCATGCCTAAAGCTACTAAAATCTCACTGGAGTTTGGGACAGGCTAGACCCTTATGTAGAGAAATAACTCTGATTCAAGTGACTACAGATACCAAGTCTTGAAAGACAAATTACTATAAAAAATATTCATCAGTAGCTCTAATGAAATTTTATCTTGAAAAGCTACATCAGTGTCACCACAGACATTTATTTGATAACCAATGCAGAATCAGGCCCATATTAGGGAGGTGAAATCCTCTTTTGGCAGACAGATGAGCTGTCAGGAAATTCTCAGCCCTATCATAACTGATTTCTTCATCTTTAAATTTAAGCAAGATATTCAGAGTTTTGGTAGGCGAAGGGCAGTATGCTCAGCACTTCTTGTTAAGGGTCTAGCATGCAAAAGAGACATTAAAAATTAAGCCTGACGCAAGAACAAGAATTTGACACAAATATTCTTAGTGCATTTTCCCAAAAACATTGAGGATATCAGATTTTGAAAACTCATCAGAACTAATTGTTTATGATTGCTCTGACTGTTTATTTAACTTCCAGGAATGCTCACTAAACATATACTACATGTTTGATTTTATATCTTTACCTGCTTCCTTGAAGTATCAGCTTTCTTTTTAAAATTAAATGCAACTTTCCAGTCCATGCTCCTGACTGTACTTAAACCTGATGAGGATTTTTTTTCAGAATTTCAGCTACATCCTTTCATCAAAGGAATCTGTTTTATACATTCAACAATTTTTGATTTGATTGAACAATTAGATGAATCTGGTTATAGAAACTGGATCAATGTCTCAGCCAGTGGCACTGCAAAAAGAAGGCATGTGGGAGTACTTTAGTCTTCAATATGGTTCTTTCTAAAGCAAGTGGGCTGACATATATTCAATAAACTACTTTCTTCATCACACAGTTCCTCTCTCACCCACTGTCCTAATAATGCTGTCACGTACAAACACTGAATATTTCATATAAGTTATAACATGTTTTACCTTTTCATCCTAACCAAAGATGTATTCAAAAAAATCAGTGAAAGAATGATTTAGTAAAAAGGGATTGCTAAATTTTAAGTAAATCTCAATGAGGAATCAGGTATATACTTAGTAAAAATAAATACCAGTAAAGAATGCAAAGGGAGCTCTCTGTGAGTGGGAAGTCAGATGACTGTCAGTATTCATACACAAGATGGTAATCTACCTTGAAAAACTGATCTAATTTCAATAGTTTTCCTGGTAGTTCTGTAAACAATTAAGGAGTAATTATCTACCTATATCTGAAAAAAAACATCTATTTGAAAATCACATGGATATGTCAGTGGCCTTCTGATACTGGATTACCAGCATCCAACAACATCAATTCTTGTTCTGCTCAAAGGCAGTTTGGTGTTTATTCATTCTGTGAACATAAAAATAAAAATCAAAGCAAAGTTAAAAATACTATTTACTTGAGCAGGAGCATTTTTCTGACTACTTATGGGCAAATTATGTTCTCACGCACATGCACAATCACATTTGGCACAGGAAATTACTAGAGTAAAAGTACTTGTTTCATTAGATTATCACATTGTGCAACTTGTATTCCAGTGCAAGTTTCTGTTTATTATTAATAATAAATAAATCAACAACTCTGTTTTCCTAAAGTCTCACAGCTGGCCCTTCATAAATCCAAAGTGCCAATAGCTATCAAGTATTGCAGAGAAGCCTTAGTGAGAACATTCCAACTACTTTGGTCATACTGTGTTTTTTGTTTCAGAAATATGGTTTTAATAGGGTTTTACTAGGGAAAACTGAGTGGTAATATTTGCATTGTAAGCTCAGACTTCAAATTACAAAGCGAATGTGGGAAAATAGGTGGAATCTATGCTTCTAAATTCTCATAAAATTCACACCCTTGAGAATATTTCTAGTATCACAAAAACATTCTCACAAGCGAAATAACGTTTCATTGTTCCACGTTAATCAGAAGCCTCCAAAAGAGCAGTTTTTATTGATGATGGAAAATAAAAATCTTTGAAATAAAAAAGCACTAGTCAATCCAAAAATCAAATAACATTGCGGTATTACAGAGAGAAAGAATCACCTTAAATGCTAGCACACTAGAGAAAAGGTTGCATGGGCCCATCTTAAATTCTCTTACATCTCATCAAGAAACCTTCACATGTGCCTTAGAAATGCCATTTCCAGCTCTTCAGAATTCTATGTATTCAAAACCAAAGTGAGCGACAGGAGTGAAATAAAAGTTCTGGAATCTTTCCTTCTGATCAAAATATGTTAAGAAATATGAAGCTAGAAGGTAACTAAAGAGGTCATTCATTAAGCTATCCACCTCCATCAAAGCAGAATCAAACTGCATGTCCACTATTTCTATCAGATTTCTCTAATTGCATTGTTAAAGCCCTTAGTAATGAGAGCCTTTTGTAATAATCTATCGCAGTGCTTATTTAACCATCATAATTAGCCATCACATTTTTCTCAAATCTAAGAGACACCTATCATGCTTCAGTTCCTCCATTGCCCCTTGCTCTACTCAGAGCCTACTGCTTTAAGAGAAATACTGCGCGTTTCAATACTTAATGTACTTCCTTCTTGTTTTCTGTAGATTAAACAAAGACTCAGGTAGCCCAGTTCCTTCCCAGTTTGACAGTTCCTGATCATTTCAGCTGCTCACTTGATGACCATCTCAAAGAGCCTATCTTTCCTGGATGTTGTGCCCCAAGACTTACACCGCAAACCAGCCCCAAAGACCTCGCACCTCTGAACAAAATCTGCTGTTTACCCTATCACACCTTCTGCATTCCCCCATGATAGATTTTAATGTGACTTTATACGTGAACCAGGATCATCCTTGATAAGTACCACCAAACTTGCAAAAGAAGGTGGTTCCATAATGAGGATTTCTCCCACTTCAGTGGAAATGCACTGGCTGCTGATATCTGTGACGGGAATGAGAAGCAACACCAAGATGTCTCCAGTTCTAATGCTTATCTCAAAGTCCAAACCATGTTTGAATGTGCTTTCTGGGTCTCTTAGAAGGATTATATCTACAAAGTTAATAAGTACACTCTCTAAACCACTATCCAACAGCTAATTAAAATAATTAACAGCAACTACTGAAAACCGTTGAGTATAGTCTTTGAACTTGACTACATTATGTAATGATACATCTTCTGCCTAGACTGTATTTCCTCTGCTTATGAAAATATTGACAGCTCTACTAATTTAACAATATTTAATATCTTTTCTCTACCAAGAAGTAGTAGCAAGTCCTAGAAAATAAATTAGATCTAATTTATTTTCGGCAGGTCTGTGTTGACTAAAACTTCTCTTTTTTACCTCTCCTCTTTTAAAGTACTTACAAAGAGTTGGCTTGATATTTAGTTTCAGTATTTTTCCATGCATTAAAGGAAAGCTGACTCATCCATAATAATTTTTTTTCAGTCCCTTTAAAGACAGGATCTAACTTCGTCTTTTTGAGTCGTGGCAAAATATACAATGTTCCTGATGTCAAAAATATCTATTTACTTTTTCTGATGAGATCAACTAAGAACTAACAAACATATTGTTATGAAAGTTAATTTTATATTTATGTACACATATATAATTTAACTCTTAAATTAGAATTAGATATATGAATGTGAGTCTATATACATATCTAAACATATTATTAATAAATTATTTTAAAATATAGCTAAAATTGTAAACAATAATAACTATATTTGGGAAATTCCCAGTACAAGTGCAGTTAAGGGGTTGGGGGAGAAGTTCTGGAAAAAATGGATAAATATATGAGATAGAATATAAATGGAAGATTGAAGGATGATGATAAAACTAAAAAGAGCAAGAATAAAAAAAAAATACAGAATGCTAGACCAAGAGGTAAATTCTATAAAAAGCAGTCTAGGCAACAGA
Source organism: Numida meleagris (assembly GCF_002078875.1). Classification (NCBI taxonomy): domain Eukaryota; kingdom Metazoa; phylum Chordata; class Aves; order Galliformes; family Numididae; genus Numida; species Numida meleagris. Next base: position 28,480,204 of record NC_034412.1, on the reverse strand, counting down.
AACAGCCTTAGTCACATTATCACAGCAATAAATGAATAAATAAATCAGCATAAGATAAAATAAAATTAAAAAAATACAAATGAGACAAAATAAAAACTAAGTCTTAAATCTGGGTTTAAAGTGTTTTTTCAAATATAACTACATTTAGTATTTTTCTTTAGGTAAAAGTACTGAGACAAATGCTAAAAATTTATTTTAAAATAATTTGAACCATGTCAGAAAGTCCTTAGCTTTTGTTACGTAGTTTAGGGTGGTGTAGTATTTTCATTTGCAGCGCAGTAATATAAATTCCCCAAATTAGCATAGCTTCATCAAAATGAAAAAGAGGAAAGAATCAGATTTAAAGGTACTGAGGTCACTCTTCCTTATGTTCCTTGGCCACGCACTGCTGCTAAATCCCTTACACCAGCATAACTGGCAGAATTATTCTGCTTAGCTAAAGAACAAATGTTAGTTTTCAAAGCCTTTTTCTACTGCAGAAGCAAGCTGTGTGTGTGATCTACATTTTCTCATTGCTACAGCCATATTTAAAATAGAGGACATTCTTTTCTGCAGTAAAGTAGGATGTCCGATTTGTGCTTAACACACGATATGCAATAAAGAGTTATATAGGTATGCATGTATTGATAATTCACTGAGGTTTTTTTCTTTTAACATATTCCAGGCAGAGATGATGTAGCATTACCTTATACTCTTTCTATGGAAAGTTTCCCACAAATTTCTGTGAGTCATACAGATCCGCAAATCATTACAGTAACATCAAGTTTACAACCTGCAGCGGTTTTCAGTTCCTTTTCTACATCCCTCTGCTGCATGGAAATTTCCAGTAGTCCTGAAATAGTGTTTCTTACCATTCCCTAAACATTGTACTTTGCAGATCTTTAATGACATAGCTGCTGATATTTTAAAGATCATCCAGTGATTTTTGCAGTGTCTGAATGACAGAATACAGCCACTCTCAGAGCAGTGGGAACAACATCTCTGAGGATGACACTGTGCCATCCTCATTCCCTCACATAACAGCACTTTTCAGAGCAGTCTTACAACAAATTATTTTTATGTTAGCTTTACTTTCTCTGATAATTAAAAAAAAAAACAAACAACAATGCAAATGATGTGGAAAGAGAGCTCCTTAAAAAAATCAGCTAAGGAAACAGAAAGCAGTAACTGGAAAATAGAGATTATGAAGATAAACTGAAGGTCTCCTTTGCCAAAGCAATAAAACAACATGATTCCACCCCTGCCACTAACAAATGCGAAAGTATAGTTTGCAGAGCGTAATTCATCTTCTATGATGAGCAGCCTGATCTGCAAGCACCCAGTAAAATTAAGAACACAAGTGAGATTTTTTTTAAAAAAAGTAAATAAGGCAATAGGGAGGATACAAAATTGCTGACACTGAAATTTTGCATCCAGCATATCTTTTTGGTTGAGCCAAAAGGCTATCTACAGACAAATAGTAAATGAATAAAGCCAAATAATGTGTCATGCCATGATGTTGTTACATTGTTTTGGGGTTTTTTTGTTTTTTTTTTTTGAAGGGGGGGGGAATGAAATCCTTTGCAAATGTTAATTACCCTTCTGAAATCCTTTAAGAGTATCTCAGAGGTAAAAAAAAAATTGAAAGGTCACCCTCAGTTCCATGAGGTGGGATGTCCACTGATTGCTACTCAGACTATCTCGTGTTGGGCAGAAGGCTACAGAAATGCTTACTTTCAGGTTCTTACATATTCATATTTCCCCCTCTCTATTTCCATGCGCACCAACTACACTTCTCAGATTCAATACAGAGGACACAAAGGGTGACAGGGTGGGGAAGGCTTCAAGGCTACCTCCAGCAACATTTTAGGTGACTGTTAACACATTCCATACCTAGGAAACTACTTGCAAAATGAAGTGTAATGAAGATAAGCTAAGTAAAAGTGAAACGATTTTAATGCCTGCTCCAAAAATGTTGCATATTAGGAAACATTTCTTCTCAGAAAGAGTGGGAAGGCACTGGAATGGGCTGCCCAGGGAGGTAGTGAAGTAACTGTCCCTGCAGGTGTTTAAGGACAGGGTAGATTAGTACTTAGGGACATGGTTTAGGGGACAATATTGATGGTAAGTGGATGGTTAGACCCCATGATCTCAGAGGTCTTTTCCAATCATAATGGTTCTATGAAAAAATAATCAATTCCATTTACCAACAGAACTCAAATCAGCAACTTTCTTCTGTCTTCCTGCTCATTAAACCAAATGTATTTCATATTCTGAAAGCAGAATAGCTTGCTGGTAAAGCAGGGAGCTAGGGCGCTGGTCATTGCTACAGTAGTTCTCAACAGCAACAGTTGCCATTCCACTTAACACCAGATTGATGTGGGAAGAATGCACACATGCTGCGCAGTGTGGAGCGCTCAATGTTTGCTGCCTGGTCCTTCCATGCCTGAAAAAATGAAGAGGTTTTAAGTCAACTAGGAGATTTGCCACAGCCTGCCAGCTATAACCCCAAGTAACTACGAGGAATAGAAAAGTACGCCAGAGTACAAATTTTGCTATGTAAACATGTGATTTGATGTATGTACAGGATATCTATATTTTGACAAGAAGTATAGAGGATCTGTCATTGATGCTACGTTTTAGGGGATGCTTACGTTAGGTTAGTACTGCACTGTGACTCATGCACTCCAGAAAAGGAACCATAGTGAAAGGAGAGGATTTGCTATGAAAGGACTGATTCAAACAAAAAGGATAACAGGATTGTAGCACATCACTAACATCTGTTGAGATGGAAATGAAGTTGCAGTAAAATCATGTGAAAGGCCCTTTGCTAGTATGCTGGAAACACTGTGAAGAAATCTCAAAACAATGGCAACATTTCTCAGTCACTGTAAGGTAATAAACTGTGGTGGTGAACTTGTGTGGTAAGTACACTGAGACAAATGCTTGAGGGCTTTCAAACACACTTTCTACTCTCAAGAATTTGGTTGGGTGCCTATGGGAGACAGCTCATTTTGCTGCTGCAGACTCTGTTCCCGTACTCAGAAATAACCAACAGGATACACAGCCCATGATTACAAAACTTGTTACTGGAATTACTCATCCCACAGTTCCTCATAGCTTATTACCCCCACAGTCTCTATCAGAGTTGGATGAGAATAGAATGATTTTCCTGTGTTCCTTTATGTTGATCCTTAAAAAACAAGCAATTACATTTTAAACTTGGGTGTGTCTGAAAATTTAATTCTGGGGGAAGACAGGAAGATAGGGACCAATTTTTCCTGCACACACATGCTGTGATACACAGTCTGTGTCATCTCCTTCACCAGAGTTACGTCACTGCAGACAGACACTGTACAGCACTAAAAAGGATCTAATTATGATAGTAATGGAAAATCACTGGAAGCTAACCATCTTTTCGAGTAGGTGGGGCCTCCTACATCTGAACTGCATTAAGCAGAATGAGACAGACCTCCACAATCTGCTCTCCAAGTCTAGTCCTTACAAACTGTCTTACATTCCCTTTCATAGGAGCTACAAATTCATTAGCCAGTTTCCTAGAGGAGATAAGCAGGGAAGTAGTTCTCTACTTCCATCAAGTTTTTAACAAATAAACGTCTGTCCCATTAGAAATTTTTAAAACAGCTAATCATCACATTTAGATTATAAAACATTCTAATGAATGTTTATAGCTTATTAAATTGTTATGAGGACATCACATACCATTTGTAAAGTGCCAGATTTGTACAAATAAAGAGATTTGGCAGCCATCAGGAGCAATAATTTCCCTTTTCTTCCAGTTTCTGTCCTGGACACTTTGAGATGCTGAATGCTTTGGAATCTTGTGAAAAGCTTGGACAAACTTTCACAGTTAGATCCTTTCATGATGAGACTGAATGGTAACTGCCAAGTAATCCTCCTATCCACCCTCCTAAGCTACTGCGAAACTGCAGTGCTGCTCCACAGAGCCTGTTTTCTCTTAGCAGCAGCACAGCAGATTCCCCCTACCAAGTCTTCCAGTCATATGTCTACAGTCTTCACTCTCTCCACTCTGCTTATCTGAGAACATGGCGAACTGGTTATCTATCTGGACAATCAAGCACCTCAAGTCCTCTCCTACCTCTCTATACAATAGGAAGAAGAAGATTGCACTGTCCCACTGGATACCTCAACAACTGATGAGGCTGGGTTTGGGATTCCCCCTACTGGAGATAAGGAGAGAGAAGATTCAAATGGACATATGTATTTTATACATACATATATATTTATATAAACACATGTATGTAGACATCCGAATAAATTGAATAAACTAATGTGAATAATTTATATATATATGTAAGTATATATACTTACATAACATATATAGATACTCTGCAGGAAGCCTGATGGTTAGTTAGGTTTCTTTAAAGCTCACTTTTAAATTGAGTGGAGGGAGGGGCTCCAGGTTTTAATATCCCCCACCCCAAAAGCACAGGTGTGCTGAAATCAACTTTCCTGTTAGGGAAGAAAAAAAACTGTTGCACAAAGCAGATGAGAGAACAAGGGAATAATATATGACACATAGTAATATGTGATTTCCCTATAATCCCTAGGAAACTGAAAATAGCAAGGCAGATATTGACTTTTTTGTCAATTTTTTTGTCAATTTGTTGTCATTTTGTGAGGCAGCACCCTTTAATATGAAGGCACAAGAGTGTCTGCTTTGAGGTGGGATGGGGCAAGGGGAGGCAGATGCTGTTGTGCTTCTTCAAAGGTCATATTTATAGAGCTTTTATGAGCAGACAACTAAAAATAACACAGCAAGTAGGATCATTATCAGAGAACTGGATTTAGATTTTCGGATTGGCTTGGAATTGTTTTTTTTGTTGTTGTTGTTGTTGCTGTTAATGTTGATAATCTGTTTGATTTCATGGTTTTTTTGTGTGTTTTTTTTTTATTATTTTTAAATACACACTTATGGAGAAACAACAGTTCATTGGAAAAATAATTCAAATGCTGAAAGGCAAATCGTCTGTTAACTTCACCTGAAAAACAGATGAGGTCCTGAAAGTAGTTTCCATGGAACGAGCGAAAACTACTGACGTAGGGAATAAAATCCTGTTCCAAAAAAGTAAAGCCATTTTACCCAAGGGCATTGTAGGCTTCACTGGTGCCAAAGAGTATCAGGAGGTGATGACCACGCCATTCTAGGAAGTCCTGAGTAAGGACACAGTATTAAATGGTAAGGCTGTCAGAGAGACAGAAACACTTAAGATTATATTGGCTCTTTATTCCCATGAATCACAGAAGAGTTGATTTGTTATCAGCAATAACAGCTTTTCTCCTGAAGAGAGAGGGATAATACAGGAAGCATATGCTCCAGGCTATTTACAAGGACGTTGCCAGAAACGGGTGTAACATTTTGAACATGGTGACCTGTACCTTTAGATTATAATTGTACGTGAAGTCATAAACTAGACAGACAGACATAAGATTTCCTTTCTCTGCCCCTCTTATAAAAACGATTAATACGTGATAGTTTCCAATCCATTATTTCATCAGGAAAAGAATAAAACAGCATATTGCAGCTCTTGGACTCCACCTTCTAGTTTCTTTAGCCAGGAACAACTATGTTCAGCTCAATTTTCTGTTTAATCTATTGTAATGACAAACATCTCATCTAGCAGCAGATTTAATATTTGCTCTAGGGATATCTAAGTCTCTCTGGCAATGATTAGGGAAGGACTGGGACATAACAATAACACCACTGGGTTTAGTGTCAACACGGGCTGCCAGTGCTTACTTTCAGATGCCTATGGATTGTTCATCCATTTCTAGGCTCATTCAGAATAAACCACCAGTAAATCTGTGCCAATTTCCTTATAACTTATTCTGCTAAAGGGAGTAGGCTTAGGTGAGGCTGCTGAAATGCAGTAATGTTAAAGATTTGATTCACGCTTTTCTCAGTCATATAGGACATACAAAACTATTTGAATATAATATTTATTGCCAACTGCTCTTGTTTTTGCCTGAAGCCTTAATTTCCACTCTGGCCTAATGAGTCACAGCAACTGAAGCTATTCAGTGCTTATTACTATATTTTCTCTGGGTTTATTTTCTGTATTACACTTCTGTCTATATCCTGTCCAAATAATAGAACTGACTATTTTACTAGATCAAATTTCTAATGACAGATGGATTTCAACATCCAAATACATTTAGGTCCTAGCAGAAAACCTTTCCTTGGCTTTCCAATCAGCAGTAAGCACAATTCAAAACAAAATAAAACTGGGGAAAAAATGGACAGAAAACCTTAAAGAGTCTAGCCTATGAGAGAATAAGAAATATTTTAATAAACATATACATATTTCTGGATTAATTTGTCACAATTTAAGTGCTTCTTAGAGAGACCTGGAATTCTCTCTCATTTGATTTTTCCATGAAAACTTCTATCCGCTAAAATTATTTTGATATACCAGTCAAAAATCCATGTGCCGTTACACATCCAAAGTGGCTGTGGATATTTTGCCAGATTGGATGATCAGCTGGCACCGCTGTCTGATCATATGGACTTCTGCACAGGAAAGCAGTTTTTCTTTGCACAAATACATTGAGCAGGTTTTTCAGATGTAAAACCACAAACAGCATCGGTGTGGTGTTTAACAGGACGGAGTTCTCTGTTAAGTCCTTAATCCCATCGCTTATTATGGAAGAAACAAATGGAATTCAATTTTTTCCCCAACTGCTATGAACCATGAATATCTTTTCAGTCAGTTCTTAGGGAGTACAAAGATATAACAAAACAGTCTGGAGACCAAAATATAAAATATGATTCAACACGAAGAATAAATGCAATTGTCATACGATTGATTATTTCAACCATGATTTCCTCACACATAACAGGCCACCTGCTTGGAAAAAGCTGGTTTTAGAACAATGCTGTTACATTTTCTAGCATACTAATTTCAATCCAATTGAAATCTCTAATTCAAAGCTATAGAAATCAGTCAGAACATCTTCTTTGATGTCAAAGTTATCAGTGGCCCTAAGAAATCTCATCTTCAGATTTTTGCCATTCTTCTAGATGGTCCTTAGCTTTAACCTCAGTTTTCTTACTCACTTTTCATATTGTTCTGCTATTACAAGATTTTCTTCCAAGCCTTTCCTCTGATTGGGAATGTGAGTGGCTGAAATTGGTCCTTCTTAGAAATTGTACTTTTGTATTGGAAGCTGTTATAACTTCTGCTACTGTTAACACAAATATTTAGGTGCAACACTATTGCATACTTTCCATATTACTTGTAAGAACTAGTTGCATTCAATGTGATTTAATTTTTCAGTCATTTAAAAGACAGAGAGGGAGGAACTAAGCTAAAAATATATGTTCATGCTTGGTTTTCCCCTTGTAGGATCCTCTCCCTGAAGCCATTTGGAGCTTTGTCACTGATTTACACAGGAGACGGATAGGGCTGTAAATCAACTTTCAGAGATTAACTTTTTTTTTTAAACATTGCCCTGATTATTTTCCAACATTTTCTTCTACCATGCTAACATACAAAATAAATCAGAGAACTTTCTCTTTGTTGTTTGTCACAGGTTTTCCTGGAAAATTCATAGTGGGGATTTAAAGGAAGAGCACCAACGATACATGCAAGATACATATGCATTTTTTCTTTGAAATTACATCTAAGGTGGTCTTCAGTAATGAATGATTTTTCCTATTGTATATGAAGTGACTCACTGGGATTTTGGCTCTGTTCTTTATTTTCCTGTTGTTCGAAAAAAAATTTAAAAAGCTAGTGTGAAGAGGCCTCTGCAGACTGGCTCCGTCTGCACTTCCTCAGCGGCTCCTGGGCTGTCAGACTCAAGGACAGCCAGCGCTCTCCATGTTCCAGCACCACGCGCTCTTGATGGGCCATTGTTTCCCTACAATGGCTATTATTGTTTCAGGTTGTCACTTAAAGGAGATGTTAGTTTCTGGCTGCCAGGTCTCTCTGCCCTCAGAAGTGGTGTTTATAACTTCACTACACCCTTTTGCAGAGGCTGGCCAGCTGGATGATACCCCACTGGCTGTGACTGAAGAACTGAAAAGCTCTTCTCTTCCAGGTGACTGCTAGGTTCTTTTCATTTCCCCTCACTGCTCCATGCTAAATGGCAAGGTTTACATAGCCACCTCCACTGCTATAGAGAAGAACGTTAAGTTCCTTTACGCAATAAGGGTTGTTTCATAGCTCAGGTTTGGAGGAGCCAAAAGTGGAAATTTCTGTTTAAGATACAAAAAGGTTTCTGAAGGGAGCAGGCAACTGGAGCAAAATAATTTGTAGAATTGCTGTATAGATTGTTGAGTAATTACAGGTCTTAATCATCTACACATTTGAGGAGAAAAGCCATGTTCTGAATTAGATCTGCTCAGCCAGCTTACACACTGGTATAAAGCTGAGAAGTAAATGTATGGGTAGCTCATAATCACCTCCTTAATCTGGTGGCACTGCTGCATGTAATGATATTCTGAAAACAAATCTGAGACATGTGACAACTTTAATACTACTGGGGGAAACAAAATGCAGATATTCCTGAAGTTAAGGAATCTATAAACAAATGTGTGGAATATAAGAAGAAATATTAAGGAGAATATACCATCTACAATAGCCTAAAAAGAATAATAAACCTGACAACCCAAGCTGAGCATTTAAAAAAATGTATTTGTATACTTCCAGAATTGCTGTGCTGTTAAAAAAAAAAATCTCTCAAATGCTCTATGCTCCATTCATCAACCCCCTCTCGTTATCACAGGCTCTCACCACACTTGGCTCACAGGTGCCAGGCCACAGCACAAGCCAGCAATTGGGAGTCCTTCACCAAGGACTTTCAGCTGCCGTGGAGCACCCATTATGTTCCATTCCTAACATTCACATTCATCCCCAAAGGAAAATACACAAACCCACATGGCATGAAGCATAATCAAAAAGAGAGATTCAATTCCTTTTTAGGGAGATTTGTAGGAGACTCAAGTTGAGGCGTTCTAATTGTGCATTTGAGATCTGGCCACAGGTGCCCTCATCCAACACTCCATAGTGGGAATTTTCCTCTCCTCTCAAAGGATATTTTTTTACTATTTTTTTTTAATAGGGATAGTCTAGATCAGATTAAATCACTTTTGTGCAAATCTCACTCAAATCATTATGAGTTGCCTGCTCTTTATGCAATTTATTTCCCTTTATTTTTGTTAAGCAAGTTATTTCTGCTCAGTAGGGTTATATAGCTTATTACATGACTCAGGAACATGAGACAGCTATTAAATAGGGCTAAAATTTGCTTGCTCCCCACCGATAGGGTTTTCTGTCAGTCATGAAAACAAACAGCACCTACACATCGTATTCAGGGATAAAATCCCCTTGAACATTTAACTAATGTCCCCAATGACTGAGAAGCATGCATCCTATTGACACAGCCATGCAATTGAGCAGTGGAAAGACAAGCAAAAGCAATCAATCCAATAAAAACTTGACGTTTATCTGACAAAATAAGCTTCTATTGACAAAAAGACAATGGTAAACCTTTTCCATAATATAAAGAAGGTAGAATATTGGTTTACCAGAAGGAGGAAGCATTTTGTACTTGCTGCAGTTTCCAGGACTCTACAGCAATGGGAAAGCCCTCTGCTCTGAGCTGCACATGAAAAGCTGATCCAGGTAATGCTACTGTCTTTACAGAAGCTACCAGCTGGCTCTCCTGGTCTGCCAATTTCCCCCACTCCTGCAGCAGCTGAAGGGGTAATCAGGGCACGTATTCATCTGTGAGCGCAAGCCTCCTAGGTTGTGTGCTCCCTGCTTCTGATATAGAGTAACTTTGCATATCCTGATTGCAGTATCTGCTCATTTTTTCATCACATATTTAGTGTTTTGCTGCAGGAACCATCTGTTCACTGTGTGTATCCCATCTCTGACCAAGAAGTCTGGTTGCTACTTCACTATTAATAAGAAAAAAAAATCTTCCATTTTATATTAAATAGGAAATAGAAAAAAAGACTTTCATGAAAAAAAGTAATAAACTTTTGCAGAATGGCAATAGAAAAGTCACTGTGAAATAAGCACATTTACATTCCAAATCACTGGACATTACATACATAACATCCAGCAGGTGACAAGGATCCAAGATGAAGAACACAAAAAATTAAAGTGATCTGTGACCCCCTCCTATTGCATGAATGTCTTTGTAATGTGCCTTATAAGGGGCACAGTTCAATGAATAATTTTCCAAAAGAACAGAGAAGTATTATATTTTTTTGAAGAAAAGGTTTTTTCTATGAGAAACTCTGCAATACAACAGACATCTGAATATAATATAGTTGGGGGACTACAGGGGAACCTGTATTTAAAGGAAAGGAAGTAAGCATTCTGGTCCAAGTAACGTGTCCCAGCAAATTTACACAGTGTAGCTGATGCACTAGATTTAGATTAGCACAACATTGCTCATTTTCAAACACAAAGACTTTGTGCAGAAAATGCTTAAAGGCAACACTACAAGGGAACTTGCTGAAGCAGTGAGACACAGATGGCCAGGGCTCAGCCTTGAAACTCTCTGAGAGTCTAGTTGTGCTGGGGCCGAGATGAGATTTCCCGTGCACCGATCTGCCTGCCCCGTAGAGGACAAAGAGCAATTGTGCCTACTCTGGAGAAAAAAGGAAACATTAGAACAGCTATGTGCAGCAGATTTAGGGATGGAGAGGTGCCAGAAGAAGGTTCAGAATTTACTTCTCTTGCCAATAATGAGCAAGCAAGTTGAATATTTTGCCATATAGATATCTTTCTAGTTTAAAAAAGGAAAAAAAAAAATAAAGAAAGAAAGAAACCTTAAAATCTCTGTATCAGGAGACCGTGGTGACTGGGAAGACATCAGTAAGTTATTTGGTGCTGCTGGATTTCTACTGTAGACAGTCTGGGCATTCGTTCCAAATTAATAGTATATGTGTCAAAAAAAAAAATTTTTTTGCTCTCCCTCAATACAAGCAGGATTTAGGGAGTGTTTTAATATAAAGGATATTGTGAAGCAAGTGTGGGGTTAAGCACTAGGGAAATCAAAATTGTCTCACTAGTTTTACTACAAAAAATTTAGATGACACTGGGGCAAGTCATTCAGTTTCTCCAGATTGTTTTTTTTATCTACTTAATACTAAGATTAGAATAATAACATTTCCTCCCTTCTGCTTTTGCAGAATTGTGTCTTTCACTCCCCTGGAGGCAGCAATACATGTCTCTCCAACGCCTGACATGATAACTTGCACTTCTAAGCTGTGGACTTCAGGAAATACAATTCAAACAGGCAGTGTGTGTATAAACCCATCATTTAGTGGTAGATGAAGAGGGCAGCAGATGAAGAATAACTCAGAAACAGATGAGCAAATAAATAGACTTTTTAATACAGATATGAACACATTTCCATACAGAAGTATCTGTGGCGTCTTTAAATACTGCACTGAATGCAGATGTAACATATTTAACCTCACAGCAGGGTGGAATTGCTCAGCTGGCACGAGGCACTGCAGGAAATAAAGCAAAAATATTCCTGAATTATAGACATACATACTGAAGATTTAAATGGTGCCCTAAAATCAAAGCTGAAGAGCAAGTTTGCCCAGCCATCAATCTCAAACACAAGGTATAATTACAGCCACTTTAGAGCAACAAGTACTGCCCTTTAATGTTATTCTATGTTATTGGACTCCATTTTTCAACTATGGTCAGCGAAATAAGGTCTGAGGCAGGCAGAGGAGAAACAGCACATTCACTTCAAAACAGAGAAGTAGAGACGACGTGAAGTGTTCGAACAGCACTTTCTAAGTAGTGGTTTGTTACACCTGCCATCAGCACATTTTCCAAAGTGTTCTTTAGCAGAGAAAGGTATTATGGAGTCACAAGTTATGCAGACATTATGCTTGAAGAGTACCTAAATCAAGTAACTTTTAGATGTGTGGCATATCAGTGATGAATCTTATTTGTTACAGCCAGAGCAAAACACTTTGTTTCCCTCCATATAGACATCTATGTGTAATGAATGTTGAAAGTTTTGGACAAGATAAGCTTTCTGTAGTTGTTGGTTGTTTGTTTTTTTGTGTTTTTTTTTTGTGGTGCTTTTTTGCCAGTTTTATCAAAAAGTTACTCAGAAGGCCATGAAAATTTTATAAAGTGCCAGTCAAAAATCACATGAAACTCAGCGCTCTCCGACAATCAGAAGACTTCTCACTCAGTCACTAAAATAAATTCTGTACTCAAATAGCTATTCCAGGTGATGCAGATTATTGATATTTCATATTCCATAAATTAAGTTTTACAGCCTTACAGAATCAAATTGAAGACAGTCATAATGAAACATGGAATTAACCACATAATCTACATTTGATTGCAAAATGTTGCATTTGTCTTATTCACCACGCTGATATTTCCAGTGCTAGACAACTGAAAGCTCTGGGGACAGTCAGCTTTACAATCAAATATCCAGGCACACAATTCCAGACAGTGACGGTATGTATGTGACTTTGACGATCTGTGATTTAGGACTCATTCTAATTCCTGCAAAGCTCATTCCTAAGAATCAGTGAGTGTCTTATCAGTACCGGTATGCACTCAGCTATCTAAGGTCTCTATGTTGATATTAATGAGGTCAAGTGCTTAACAAATTTAACTCTCAGGAAAATAACATAAAAGAGATTTAATTACAGATGTAAACTATCATCTTACGCAGTTCACATTTGATTGTAAACAGCAGAAAATTCTGAGAAGGGAACAAACATCGAATAGAGTTAAGATTTTTGTTAGTGTAAAAATAATTACCTGGCTTACGAGGCTTGCCCTGTAATGTATTACACTGGTGCAGTGCTCTCCCACAAACTCAGTGCTGTGCATGGCTACCAGCCGGTCCTCCTGCCCCCAGGGCTCTCCATCTCTTCAGCAAATAGAGCTTTGGCAGGCTCCATGTTCAGGCTGTTTGCACAACCTCCTTTGCTTTTTATTGCTCTTAGGTTAGAAAAATACTGTCATCCCCCTCCAAGAACATAGCATTTAACAGTCTATATCTAATATCAGGCACTTTTAACAAAAAAAAAAAGAATGTCTCCAGATAGGCAAGTAACAGCCAGCCACAGAACGAGACAAAAGTGTATGTAATTAATACACTCTGAAGGTGGTGACTGAGCACTTTAATTTTCAAATAATACATCAGCCAAAATGTACCCTTTTTCAGGTAGTGAGAAATAACAGCATTATAATTATGATAATTAGACAAATTAATATGTTGTCTGGATCAGTGACTATTCATGTGAAATATGTGTATTTTTGCCAGTTAATTGCGTGGTTTCCTCGCTCCTCAAACTGGCTCAAGCCACTGCATAACACGGCAAGTTCTAAGATGCTAAAGCATAAAGTGTAGTTTGGTGTTAACTATCTGATAAAACTCAAAAGCCATTGTAGCCAAAACTACAGCATCCATATCCTTAAGGCTAATAACAACTAATAATAACAACAACAAAGACAATGCCACCTTCCTCTACCATTCATAAAGCCTTCTTTTCTGTCTGGCAAGTCTTCCTTGAGGAAGAATGAGTGACTACTGTCTCATGTTCGTCATTGCTAGAAGCATCTACACAGAATAACACAGTCTTTCTGGATCATCACTGTCAATCAACATTAAGAGAAATAGTGCTCCAAGCCATGCTAATTTATGGCAGTTGACATTCAGACATTTGTTTATACAGATGCAGATGACAAGAGGAATTCTCTAAACCAGTTCTGCCTTCGTTTGATGTTGTGTTTACTTGGTCAATAATACAGGATAAAATTATTAATAAATCACCACGTTCTGTTGGTTGACTCCTGACAAGCTTGTCTTTTTCAGTGCTGCTGTTCTGCAAGTTCCCATCTTTCCATGATTATTTTGCTCCCCTGTAATCATTCTTACTTTCTTCTGGATACCCTGGGAAATGTCTGGATTCTGCATGATTAAAGTTAATGGGAACTTTGCCATCAACTTCAGTGAACACGAGATCATGCTCTGTGCCAAACTCCATAAACCTTCTAGTAAGCCAAAACACCTGTTTTCCTTCTCCTCCCATGCCCCATTTCTCCTCATTGCACATTTTTTCTCTGCTCTGACACCTATTAATCCATGCACCCTATCCAATTCATCATATTCATCTTTCTTCACCAGTTACGTTGTCGTAGCTCTATGGCTGGAATTAGCAGGAGAGTGTGAACTCACTTATGAAAGTGCTACTTTTCTTTCTGCCAAAATAATGTCAGTGCATCATGGAACACAAGTCCAAAATGGCATGCAATATCATTTCATGCATCTTGACACGATTTTAATTTTGCTTCCAGTCCCACATGGAAAATCACCACCCAGTACATCTATTTCTAAAATGTTCTTATACCCAAATGTTAAATCTCTGCCATTGTTCCACTGAATTTGTTGAATTCCAGCCTTTTCCTTCCTAGTAAATGTAATGAACATACTTTATTATTTCTGCCAAAATGTTTCAATATTCAAATGCCAGCACTTCTTCATTCTCTGTGCTAAAACCCTCCCTGGGATTTTCAGCTTCAGTCCTCCCAAGTTTTTAGAAGACATGTCTTTAATTAAGACACCTACTGAGACTAGCAAAACAAGTGAAACTATCTTAGTAAAATGTAGAGCTTCAGCTTTAGACTGCTAGTGGCTAGACAGACTGAAAGCAAAGACAATCATTTGGGAACAATTGCTCTGATCAACAATCTCAAATACATATTAATCATTAGCAGGAAGATTTAAAAAAAAGGGTACTTTGGGAACAGTCAGTTCCTGACTGAACCAAGACCTACTGCTCTGTCCCTTTAGCACATCCTCTTATTTGTTAAGACCTTTCATTAGTTGTGCGACTGTAATCCACTACTTCATCTCCAAAACGCGCGACAGGCCCAGCAGCAGGTGAAGAACATCCTGTATTCAGCTCCTTCTGACTTTGACTTTATTAGAGTGATACATCATTCAGGATTCAAATTAACATCTATTCCAAGAGACATATTGCATGGCTTGATATTTGCTCTGAAGCGTTATTTGAATTTGCTGGTTATACACACAAAGTATACTGCCATTATCAGAACATTTATCTTCCACTACTGGAGACCATTCTGTGAAACCCAGACTTCTGCTCCTGCTGGTTTATAAGATGTAATTTTTTTTTACCTTCACTTTATTTCCTTGGAAAAGTGAAGCCTGAGCAGCTATAGTACTAAGTAAATAGCAAAATATTACATGTCCATTCAAAAACCTAGCCAAACACACAGTTCAGATTGTAACAGCCAAATGCTCATTGCTCACTCACTGCTTCCACAAGAAGCTAGGATACTGCCTAAGAGAGGAACTGACAACAAGTATTTCATAATAGTACAATTGAAGCTGAATTTTGTGTCTTTATTACTAGCCCCTAAATACAAGAAAATTGAGCAGCTTAGTCCAAACCAGCATCTGACCAGATTGCTCAAGTCTCTTGGTGAAGTAACCTAATGCGTCAAAGAAACTGCCCTGCAGTATTGTCCACCGTACTACATTTTTAATCAGTTAATAAATGACATCTTAGCATCATTTTTTCTTCATTCAAAGAAAATTAGACTCAAGGAGAAGAGAAGCAAAGTAGTTCTGAAGCATTTTAGCTATCGGTAAAATTTAAGAACTAAAATCCAAATAAACAGAAAATCACTTAAGTAGATTTTTGAATTTCCACAAGGCACAGAGAAGAGCAAAACACTGAAGCAGTACTCTCAAAAGCAGAGAAAATAATTTTCTACTGAGCAGCACAAGCAGACTGGGGATGCAAAAGTGATGCTGGGGCTTTCACAGCAACGCCATTAGTATTCATGGGCTTTCAGAACTGCTGCTCTTCTGTTATTGTTCAGATCCCAGAAGCATTCACTGTTGATGCCTTGATTTGGCTATGCATATTCTTCTAACAGTCATTTTTATTTCCTTATCTGAGCTTCTATTAATGATCCTGCTTTTCAGCCCCGTGCTAGGCACTTGACTCTTTTCAGTAATCAGGTATGCTTAAAATTAAATGCTGGTTTAAACACCTGGGAAAATTTAAAACTATGTTGGGTAGTATTCAAGTTATTTTACAGGCACAGAGAGGAGAAAACATTTTTTTAAAGCAATATTTTATCCAAATAAATCAAATGTTTACAGTTAAACATTATATTATTTGGAATTTTTCCCCCTCCTACTTATAAGGCAGTATTCCAAACATTAAGTTTCTTTGCATTTCTCAAAGATTGGAGAGAAAGATCAATTTCAGAGTGTTTTATTTTTGTGTCACCATGCTGTAAAATAGTATTTCTTAAATTAATTCCCTATAAATTTCTTTCTATTTTGAAGGCTTACTCCACACAGTGATCAGCAACAGTGTCATTCTCTGCCAACTTCCTAATCCACATTCATGTACGCGCACACACACAGACACGCTGTAAACGCGAGAGTTTATGTCAGCACAATTTACTTCAGCTTCAACTGGGGTGTACAAACCCTGCTTGCACATCAATGGGACTACCCATCATGAATTTGTTTTGTGGGGACAAGGAGTAAATCACCTGATAATCTAATGAGGATGGATTGTGTAAATAGTTCCACAAAGAGCAAATGTGCATAGATAGGGCAATAAATTGGAATGATCGATGGGACTAGAGCCACAGGAAGATCAAAAGCATGAGGCTGCAGTGAGTGTTTTAATCACCAGACCTAGCACTGCCATTAACCACTTCCCGTAAGTGCTCTCTCAGCACTCCAGACTAGACATTTCCTGAAATTTTTTGCCTGAGACCATTCAAGGTCAGCAGGATACAGCCTCCAGCAGCACCACAAACCAGGTGAACTGCAAACAAGACTGCCCTCAAGATACATCTGCTCAAGCTATGCAGTTCTGCATTCTACATGAGGGCTCTGCCACCAGCTTGCCTGCTGCACACCGTCTTGCCTTTCACATGAAAGATTATGAGCTAAAATTGTGAGCATACCTCCGGGATACCATGGTGACATAAATGGACACTGCCACACCCTGCCCTTCAATGCTGTACTGTAGTTTCGCCATAAAGAGTTCAGCACAAGGAAAGAGCACAGGATATCATGTGGCAGAGGAATATTAGGATGATGGCAGGAGACAACTTACGCCCATGCTTTCTTCTCTGAATCTCCTTGAGTTTGCAGTTATCACTGCCTTATCACCAACCAGGTATCTCCTCTAAAGAAAGAGCCACATACCTGTATACTGGAAAGAGGCAATACATTAATGGCATTTACTTTTAATTCCCTGTTCCCCTCCAGTGTTCAGGGCATGAATATTAAATGGCTGGGTTTTTTGTGGATTTCTGTTGATTATGACGTTTGTTTGATTTGAGGATTTGTTTGTTTAGGAGGTGGGTTTTTTTGTTTTTGTTTTTCTATAGATAAACCTGAATGCCTGGCTCAGTTCAAGAGTATAATCTTAACTGTCATGTCAGTAATTAAAAAAGTTTCAAGAAAACACACTTCATTTCCCACACAGTATCCTCAGGCATGCTTAGCAGCACTCTCATGTCTAGATACCACTGTGAACTCATTCACAAGACAGGCCCAGTGAGTAAGCTGAGATGTCAAGGCAACATAAATGCTTGAAGAAACAATTGCTCAACAAAGGGTTGCAGGATTTTCTCCTAAACATGAAGGTCAAGTTACTGGAAATCAGGAGGCAAGAATTATTAACTCTCTCTTTTGGATTTGTCTCAATTTCAAGCTAATAACTGTGTCACTTTTCTCTCTGGGAATTTCAGCCAGTTGCTGAGTCTTCTAAAGTTAAGACCTTCACAAATCACCATAAGTGCTATGGGCACTTCTTACTAAATCGGTCAGGATTTGCTTTAACTCCACAGTTAATCCATTTCGTCCTAGAAAACAGAAAAACAGATAGGAAGGACATCCAGTCTGAACATTGTAACTATCCAGATAGCAAAGATTTGCAGTGGGAATTATTTTTACGACTGGTTTCCTTTTCTGAAACAGAATCCCATAAGTTAAGAAAAATCCTTATGGGGAAGTCTTTGAACGAAGAGAAAAGAAAGTACATTGCCAACCAATCTAAAGACTTGATGGGCCAGTGTAAATACAACCTAACCAGAAAACTAATACATGCTACTGCAGTCACCACCACAACCTGCCTGCGTGTCTGACTTGTAAGCAGAGAAAAAGAAAATTCACATAAACTATGTTTCACATAGCAAACTGTAAATAGCAACCAAAAGAAAACAAAATTTCAGCTGGAAATTGCAGAGCAGTGACAGGCTGAAATGCTGTAGCCACCACTGAGCTCGAGCTGGCAATGCACCAAGAAAGAGATATTTTAGTATTTCAGTCATCTCTGATTTCTTAGATGTTTTCTAATTTTTACGTTGGGGAATTTGTGATAAAAGAGGGACGCATGCAGGTTTTTTTTTTTTTTAATCTTAGAAAGTCAGTCATTCTGAAATTAAATCCACTCATCACTAAAAAAAAAAAAAATCATTATTTTTCACTTGCTTGAGAAAGCCATTCTGCAGCATTTACTAGTAAGAACAGTGAAAATTACCTATATGGAAGACTTATACCTCGAGGCTAAACAAAGTACACTGACCTTTCACTCCTTACTTAATATACATTCCTTATATATTAAAATAACATATGGAACAGATCCTGCTTTTTTTCCAACACCTGGAAATGTGTGGTGCACTATAAAGCACAGCAATTATCTGGTATAGTATTCCGGCAATATAGATCTATAGCCCCAAAACTACAGAGTGAAACAATAGGTCTGCTGAGGTTATCTTGCAATTCTTCACTCAAAGAAAAGCCACTCCCCACTCACAAATAGAAGTTAATTACATAAAATCAATCTCTTTAATAATCTCTTGCTCTATACGCAAGAGCAAATACATTAGTCTGAGACATCTTTGACCCAAGGAGGCTAACTTTTTTTCTCGAAGGAGTCTCTCAGAAACCAAGAGGACAAACGTCTTCCTGTCAAAGTGTCAAATCAAAGTGAAAATGTAATATCAGATGTTCAAAGACATTTTCTAACCAGGTGTGGTTAAATTATATACATGCATATATACATATGTATTTAATGAGCTTTTAAAATTGCATCTTTTTAACTTGCTGACAGTATCACGTAATAAAATATCTCAAATGCAAGATCCCCCATGGCAATCATGGTGTTAGGAATGGATAAATTTATCCTAGGACCTCTTCAGCCATCAAAAGCACCAGAAGGATATCATGGTGAATTTTCAGCTCACTTTTATCTAAGGCCATGCTACCTGGTTTGGGAGGGCATTTTCCAGAAATTAATGACTTTATTTTTCACTTTTGCTTTCTGTTTCACTTGAAAGGAAAACCCTAAGGCTGGGAATACTGCCATACAATGTAACCTCATGCTGGTTTGTAATGGAGGGCTGTGCTCAAGGAGAGCCTCACTGCTGGCCCCAAGTGCCAGAGCAGGGCCAGCTAAGAACAGGCAAAGGAAGGAAGCATAGCTCAGGAGGTTTAGAAGACGAGAAAGAAGACGTGCAGCCAGGATAAATACACAGTAGCAATTAGCTAATGAAGACACAGCGTTAAGTTTTTCTATAGTTTTGTTGTTGTTGTTGCTTACATTCAGATACTCTGCAGAGAAAACAAATAATCAATTGGCCTTAAGATAGGATCAAAGCAAGAGTATAAAGAAATGCTAAATTGGTTTTAAGTACTACTGTTAACTCCCTGCAAGCCAAAGTACAAGCTCCTGATCCTTGTGAGTATCTTCTACACAAGAGTGTGCAGAAAGGAAGGAAAAGATACCTAACATAAGCAGGTGAGTGGGCAGGACAGAAATAAATGGTTCAAAAGAGAGACTGCTCTAACTGGGGAAAATGCTAGAATAATTAGAATAATTAATTGTAAGAGATAAAATGAAGATGGGGGGGGGGGGAGGGAACTTTAGCATCTATACAGGATGTAGAAAGCTACTTAACAGTGAGAACTGTTGAGGGATTACTGATTATTGCCTCAGGTTAGAGCAGCACTTCATATTTAGACACCATTAATACTGGAGAACAAGATCTGGAGCATCCTGCTAATCCCTTCAATGACCAAAAGTGAAAAACAGAATTTCACTAACTACCAAGTTTCTCATTCTGATTACACAATTAAGTAAGCTTCAAAGAGTTGGAACTGAATTAAAACTTAGATTAAAAGCTCAGCATTGTATAACTAAAATTCCTGGTTTCTAACTGAAAAAAACACAACACAACATTGTGAATTCCCTGTTTGATTCTCGATGACAGCAACACTATGAAAGAAATAATTGGAACTTCTGCTGTGAACTCAGCAGAGCAGATCTCCTTTAAATTTTACTTAAGTAGTACATGGAACAAATTAAAAACAAACAAAGGGAAAAAAACAGTAGAGGAAAAGCTTCTATGATGCAGCTCTACTAAGCTTTCATATATATTAAACCTAATTATTCTGCCCATATTTGACTGAGGCAATCACATAAATATACAAATAAGTAGAGTACAGCCTATATTAGCTCCAATATTATCACAGGCTTATCTACGCCCAGGCTAAATCCAGAAAGCCTGAGAAAAAGGTGGACTTGGAATACACATGTAACAAAGCTTCCTTGTGTCCCAGAAGCATTATCGAGCTATTGCACAGACTTTTGCTCATGGAAAAAAAAAAAAAAAAAAGGAAATGGAAAAGGGACGCTGCAATGTCTAAAGTATCCCACGGGGAATACATGGGAAGGATGTTTCAAAGCTATTTGAGCTAGTGTCAAGCAGGGATAGGAGATGCAAAACCTGATTAAATCATGTACTAACAGATTTTACCTTCTGAAATATGACTACTGAGCCATATGATAAATATAAATGCAGTTCTGAAAAATTAACTAAATAAATGGAAACAAGTAAGAAACAAACTCAATGGATCTCTCATAATCTAAACTCATCTTTGAGTTATATTATTTGCTCACAATAAGGGAAAAAAGTTCAGGTGAAGCTGCTACTTCAAAAGAGCTTGTTGTACCTTCTCCAGAGCTCTTTTTGTTCCATTTGCCACTAAGCTCTTTGTGCAGGTGTTGCATTGCCATCTAGTGTACATGTCATATATTGTAAAAACCAGGAAACAGACTTGCAGACATCATACAGAGCAGCTGAATTTCCCCCTAGCTGGCTTTTCTCAAAACATTTCATCTTACAGAAAGACAGATTTCCTCCAGGCTACTCAATGTCAAGAAACATGACTAATGTTATTTTAAAAAAAATCAGCACCATAAAGAAAGCATCAGTCCAGTGGCAGCCTCCTTACTGAATCTGAAACAGTTATATTTAGTGGGTACATCCACCGACAGATTTAGGAATTTCTACTGTCCATTCATCAAAGGGTGCTTCAGCGTTCCTCCCCCAAAGGGAAGGCGAGCCCTTGCCCCTACCAGGGATACTACCACTGGCTCTGGAGCGACACAGAGCACGGGATAATGCTGATCTTTCTCATCCTGCTTTCCATAACAAGTTAACTACTGAGAGAGAAGAGGGTAGCAGTGACAAGCCCCAGCATGGGCAGGAGGCCCAAGCCTCATGGCGCTGGCCCGCTCCATGCAGGAGCTGTGCCCCAGACTCCCAGCCATGCCTGAGTTCATCAGCTGTGAGTTCTGCAGGATGAGAGAGAAACAGGAAGCATTTAGGCCCTCCTAAGAGTGGGGCTTGGCTGCTTGGAAGGCTCACACCACAGAGGGCTGAGTAGCACCCCGCCACACGCTTGAACATGCAGGCCTCACTCCAGCTTAAGAATTTGGGTTTTTCACCTAAGACCTCTGAAACAACTTATTTTCCAACCAGTACACTAAGATTTATCTTTTTTTGGAAGAGTCCTTTTAAGATACAAACAGGCCCAAATTTAGAACACAGAGGTTAACTCATAACATACTCCAGAGGAACAAGTATATACCCTGTCCACCAGCATCAGAGACACTGCTCCAGCCCCAAGCCCCAGCTGCCTGCCCAGCTCTGACTGCTGCAGTAAAAAAGAAAACAGTTTTGCACTCACCTCATCCATCAGTTCACCCAAGAGAGGAACAGGAAGCAATCCTTTTTATGATCAGAAGAGGAAGTGATACCTATAAAACATGTTCCTGCTTTCAGAATCAAGCTTCTCGGTTGTTATCATTTACAAATATCACATTTTATGAGAACTACCTACAGCTGTTCTTTTTAGTCTCTAGCCATTTTAGTAAGATATCAATATCCTAATGTTATGCATAATGAGTAGGTTTTTTCTTTTGCTAGCTTGAATTACTAGCTCTCCTTGTTAAAATTTGCTTGTTTTACTGCTCTTATCATATGATATTTTGCATAAAATACAGCAACAATAAGCCTATTTAATAGCCCATATCCTTTTGTTCAGCCATCACATTACATACTTGCATGTGTTATTACATTCAAAATACATCTTTTATCAGATTCAATATTGGTCTGTTATTGACCCCCATATATTACTTACAGTATGATTCAAGATGCCAACACACATGCAGTCCATAAAGAGCTGAGCTAGAGAAGGAGGCTAGCAAGCTCCCTAATTCATCTGAGACTAAAAAAGCCAAGTTAGCAAAAAACAACTGTTTAAGCTGGCCAATATAATTTTAAATGAACTTCTGTAATGGCTCTATCAGCAGATCAGAGAGGACAGACCATCCAGCAGGGAAGGAGGTGAAGGACAGTTAGAGCTGTTAACTTCTCTCATTGGTACAGCTGTAGGGCATTAGGCCAAGAGAAAAATGTAAATAAAGTTCCAGGGTGATTATAATCCCTTTACACTAAATGTGGTGAATGTTAATTCAGCAAGATACTAATACCTGTACTAAGTAAATGCTCCCTTTCTCTTTAATAGGACATCATCTCAGGTACAAAAGTGAAGCAAGTAAGTAGCTTGCTGAATTAAGTCATTAATGTAATCACCTAAAGAACTAGCGAGAGATTTTTAGTATACCTCTTCCATCACCTCCTGTGGAATGCCTCCCTCATTCCATCATCGTCCTTAAACTTCTTCCAGCCTTAAAATCATAGGTTTTCCATAGGTAGGCACAGCATCATCAACATCATTCAAGCAAATTTGTACCCTCTTGGCCTACAGTCAGAAAAACCTGTTGTTGCTTTAGCTAGAGCCAGGTGCACCCCCCATCTTCTGAAATAAAAGCAGTTACAGGTAATTAACTGATTGTCAGCTTACTACCTGAGTTAATAGAGTAAGTAGACGTTATATTCAAAGACCAAGATATGAAAGGAAGAGAATTCTTTTTCTGACAAGAAGCCGTATCTGCTTTGTTTTTCCTAATAGAAAAATGAGTTCTTCTTAACTAAAGAAAAAGCTGCTCCGAACAGAAGACATTAATGTAACTGGATCCTTTTCTATTGATTTTTAGTGGTTTCTCTTTTAACCAAAAGTGAAAAGAGAAAGATTCTAACATTAAAATTTAAAGAACTCCAGGACCTAACATCATATAAATTTCCACAGTGTCCAAAAATTGGCCACAGTTTATCAGATCTAACCAGTTAGCAGCCAGCCTACCATTTGAACTTTACTACAAGAAGGAAGAATTAAAGGAGGCTGATAAAGGTAAAAAAATCTTCTAAAGATATTGTCCTACTGGTTCTTAAGCTAGAGCACAAGACAAAGCTTCTACTAAGAGCACACTGTGTACTAATCTTGAACATTTGCTGTCTGTTATCAGCAGCCAGCTGAAATTAGGCAACAGGACTCTCAGGCCATCCAGACTACAGCTTCACTAGAAAGTGTTTGTGGATCAAATTATTATAAATGATTTTTCTTAGTAAAACTAGTTGGAATGGCATTCATCTACAGAACTGTTTTCCAAAGGCCATTGTCTTTTACTGAGCATTCATGACAGTGGATGGCAAACTACCACTGAATTTAGCAGCAAGAGAGATGCATCTTCACCTGGAAGAAGAGGATTTCACATTCTTATCCTAAAAACCACATCTTAAAAGGTTAAGCTTCTGCAGTGTTTTGCATGGTTATTATAACATTTCTTTTTTTAATAAAGGAAGCAGTAACATACTGGAGTTAAAATGATAATGCAAAGAGGAAAACCTTAGTGGAATTTCCTACGGCAGTGTGAGGCTTTTATTCATGAAAAGGGCAGCTATCAGTTCAAAGTAAATCTAATAACCAGATGCATCCAGAACTCGGTGCTTCCAAATATTTCAGGTATGTGAGGTTTGAGAACATGATGCATTATGCCAAAAATGCACACAGGAGAGGAAACAGGTAACTGGGAGGGAAACAAGCAGCAGCAGCACATGCCAAACTGCCATAGCTTAATGTGTTAAAGCTGGGAAAAAGGATCTCTGTAGTGGAAAGAAATGGGACAAAAAGCCATTTTCAACTCCCAAGGATGGCATTTAAATCCAGAGCAATTCCACTGAAGTCACTGGATTTAAATACAGAGTGGAAAATAGACTCTAGCTGTTATCCCTTTCTAATCACAATGAGAGGTGGAGAATCAGTTCAACATATCTTTACTAAGATTTTCCTCCCTAGAGACAGTTGGGATCAGAACCTAAGAGATAGGTACCTGGATTTGCTGACTCAGAGTGTTAAGGAGTGATACAGAAGGTGGTCACCTCATCAGACAAAATCTGTTTGTTCCATCTCTCTAACAGAGGATGCTACCTAGAGGCAGGGCTAGTGTGACTCTCAACACACAGAATTTCAAGCTGAAAACACTGTAAGTAATGTGATCTTTGCAGTAAGTGGAAGCATAGATGTCTAGGTCCTATTTTAAGTTTTGGTTGTTATTATTTAAAGAGGTTTTAGTGTATTTACTTAGTACTTAATTTTGTGCTTAGGTTTTCCAAATATTTGGAATCCACATTTTTGTCAGCATTGTTTTAGCTTTACAAAGCAGTTTTTTCAAATGTTAAAGGCTTCAACTGGGAAAAAAAATAACTTTTTCAGGAAGGGTTTTCATAACTAGTTTTTTGTCTTTTGGACATTTTGGTCTCTTAAATTTTCCAAAGGGAAAACTTTCACTGGAAAAGCATGATGTGGATATTTTTTCTTTTCATTTCAGGCTTCTGAGTGCATTTCAGACCAAATGAACAAACAAATAAATAAACAAGTAAAATAAGAGAGAGAGAGAAAGAGCTCATGTTTAATTATTTATTGATTCTTCAGATAAATGACTACACTGTAGCTTTCCTGTTGTTGCTTCTAATATCATACATGCTCAGGTAAGAAAAGGCATGGTGCACTCATCTGATGCTCTGGGGAAGAACTAGATTAAATTTAGAATTGTGGTGTAACTTTGTCATTTTCCTGATTGTGTGTGCAGTATCCCCATAAACATGCAACTTTCAAACACTTTCCCTTTTGTGACTGCCTTTTTGTGATTTTCACAATATCCACATAGGCACCCATTTGGCTAGAAGAAAGCACAAGTTGCTGTGGTTTGCTTTCATATAAGATTCTTAATTGTGTGAAGATCTGAGACTAAAAGGAAGCAGAAAAGGAAATGAACTGCAGGGTATGCTCTCTAGCTGCATCTTTAAGGAGAATTGCTCATTAAAGATCTGATGGGACATCAACTATGAAGACTAGCCATTGCCTTCAATTCTTTCCAAACACCCAAAATAATGAGGTTGCTCATTAGAAATGATGCACCTGTGCATGTTCGATGACTATATGGCTTTCTATTACCACCAGCAACTTAGCTTTACCTTTTGATTAAGAAATTCCATCATGCAACAATCTCATACCTACCAACTTGGAAACCACTTTGCAGTGCACAGGCCATAGAATGGTAGAATCACAGAATGGCTTAGTTTGGTGAGGACTCTGAAGATCTTCTAGTTCCAGCCCCCCCGCCATCTTAACATGTGTCTCAGAGACATTGGAATGAAAGCTGAAATTGTGAAGAAAGAACAACTACAAAATCCTGAAAATGAGGGAGAAACAATGTTTGTCTTTGATGTCCCATCCCTCCCCATGGAAGCAGTTGGATTGGAGAGGAATGGAAGCTAGCAATCCGGACACTTTTCTTGGATATTATGGGAGCTGAATCTGCTGACAGAATAAATATTATGCAAACAAGCCAGGCTTTACTTAGTAAATTCTAGGAACAACATAATTTGGGAAAAATTGAAACCTTTAAGACTGCAGGAGGCTAGAAAGCACTCCTGAGCATTTTGATTGATCTCAAAATCAAACACGTTACTGAATGTGAAATATGCGCTGCAATCAAGTAAGCCCAGTGGCCAAAGCCTCTCTGGTATGGAGGATGGTGGTGGCCTGGAACACTGTCCTGGGCCTTGAAAAGCAAGGCTTATGGTGACAAAACCTGTGCATGCAGAGCACAGTGGATTAGCAGGTTCTGTTATATGTTCAAATTCTGCTAATGATCAAAGCTAAAATCTCCCTTGGCTTAATTTGTAGAGCAGATAGTAAGGAAACCCAGAAGCAAACATGAAAAATCAATATCCAGATATTTTTAATGGCATACAGATCCTGACCTCAGAATCCACAACAGAATTATCAGAATTCAGTCATTAATGCATCCAAAAATGCCCTTAGATTGATGAAGCAGAACCTCAAAGGGACAGATGACTGTCTAATACCTCAGGAAAAAATTAAACCAGAAGGTACTATCAATAGAAAGGGAATTCACATGAATAGAGGATTAAAATGGCACAAATCTGTCTTCTAAAAGGACAGTTTTAAAAATTCATGTGATGAAAAAATCTTCTGTATGGCCTCATTAACTATTCCAAAGGTGAATGAGTCCCACTAAGAAAATATTGAACATTAGTTCTGCTTCTGAGTTTGTCTAGTTTCAGCTGCCAACTATTTGATCTTGTTTGGTCTTTCTTTGCTAGACTGTGTGTTCAATTATGTGGATACATTAATAAGAACTATAAAGCCAATAAAAATGCTTTCAAGTATAAGCATTATCCTCTAAAATCTCAAAAAAACATTTTATAAATGAAGCATTCAATCAAAAGCAGAATATTATGTCTTTCAAAGTTTTACTATTTACCTTTCAGTAGCACTTTTAATATTGTTTTTCTGCCTACAGTTTTCAAAGGCAACCAAGGCACATAGGATTTATTTTAGAAGTGAATTGTTTTGGCACACAAACCTTTATTTTAACTTGTAATTATTATATTCTTACTTGGAGATTCACGGTGTTTTCTGATTTTATTTTTACTTAGTTTTCTCAAATTTAAAATGAGATTTCAGGGACAAATTTATTTTCAATCTATGGAGAACAGATCTCCATATTTAAATGCTTTGCAAAGGTAAAATTCCACTGTGTAAAAATTTCATTCTTCTCTGACGCTTGTTCAACATATTATATATAAATGTTATAATTTTTTTTTTCATTTTGTTTTCTTGGCAACTATTTAGCTAAGAATTTTTAACATAATATGCCAACAACTTATATAAACCCACAATTAATAGTACTGATTATTTTTCACGTTACTTTGAATTTCTCTTGGCATCTTGTAATATCATCCAGTACACTGCCAAACAAATATTCACTGACTTAGCTTACACTGCTCTCCAAATGTTGTTTCTTTTCAGTGGAAATCCCTGCAGGCAGTGTCTAACTTTTGAGACATTACTAAAATGATCAGAAGATTTTGCAAAAGTTAAACATCTTGCCTATTATCACATATTCCGTGGAGGTGGTGGAGTCACCGTCCCTGGAGGGGTTCAAGAAACGTGGAGATGTGGCACTGAGGGATGTGGTTTAGTGGGCATGGTGAGGATGGGTCAGTGGTTGGACCAGATGATATTAGAAGTCTTTTCCAACCTTAATGATTCTACAATTCTACAAGATTTGAACAGGTATCTAATGCTGAAGCCTGTCAGAAATACATGGAAATACAGAACTAAAGACAGAATCTGTGGGATGGGAATGTTTCACATTTCATGGTACAATGAAGTTCAAAACATTTTTCAATTTTGTCTTTCAAGTTTCCTGAAGAAAGCACAAAAAAGCATTGCCTTCAGAAGTTTTATTTTGCAAAATCCCTATTAAAATAGTTAACAAGCAGGCTTTTTAGGTCAGAATGCAGTACAGGTTTCTTGGCAGACTTCAGCAGAGGGCACGAGGGCTGTCTGGTGTATCAGGCATGATGAAGGCAACCAACATACAGAGCCAGCAGCCACTATGGTCAATTCAATGTAGTCATCAGTCCCTTTGGAGCCATTTGTTATGTCCTTTAAACTACTCCTGTGAGCAGGGACTGACTCCCAGACTTGTCAGCCTCTCCACCTTCTCCTCCAAAGCACCAGGGTCTGCCTGGAATTCACATGAGTAGCACATTTTATTTAGATGTGAGTCATGAAATCAGGAGGCTGAGATCTTTCCATGGCAAAAAAAAAAAAAAAAAAAAAAAAAGGCACCTTCAAGGATTTCTATGCATTTAAATGCCCGCTATAGCTTGGAGATGTTGTACAGTCCAGTGCTACTCTTTCATTCCTCCTCACATCTCTGTACACACACAGTGCATCCAAAAGGTAAACTTCGTAGCATCTCAGCCTCTTCTTTGCCAGTTAGACCTTTCTGGGTCCCAAGTTTTTATACTCTAAACATGTGCTGTCCTTCAGACTGCCTCCCAACAGTCTTCATTCATCACAGCTACCCCATAACACCAACACCTGGAATGATTGCTCCTCCTTTGCCACACAGAAAGAAATGCAGTGCAGCATAAACCAGTTAGCTGCATTTCAGTATGCTTCTGCTCCCAAAGCTCTGTATTTTAATCAAAGCCTCTTTAAATTAAATACCATTTCAGCCACTTGAATAGGGAACACAAAGCAGATCTGCTGCTTTACAGTCACAAATATCACTACCATGATATGTAATGATAGGCGTTTATAGGCACAAATATCACTACCTTGATAAATCTTCAAATACATTACTTAAATATCAAAGGGAAATAAGGTAGCATTAAGTTTACCACTATTCTTTTTCAGATGGAGTTTCTGAGACTGTGTCAAATACCACATCTCAGACCACGTCCAGCCTGTGGGATGCAGGAACACTTCCCATCCTCCAAGTCTTGGCATATGCTTGCCCTGCTGTGGCATGGAGTCAAAGACATAGGCCAGATCATTCCTCCTATACCAGCAGGGAGGTGCAGCATAAATCTCCTACGTCCATGGAAAGAAACTGATGGATGCAGGCCAATAATAAGCTACAGGTGGGGTCCCAATTCTGGAGACCTAAGGATTCAGGATGCCAGGCCACGCCCTAGGAGATCTGCCTCCAAGTGCAAACTTCAGAATTTTAGACGCAAGAAAACCCTATAATCCAGTCCTGATGGGTCTTGGCACAAGTAAGCCTTGAGCTGCTCAAGCTGGGCTAGTTTTTGACACACCCTAAGAGAACTGGAAGCAGCCAAAGAAAGCCACATGAGCGGATATTTAGTGAACGGAAGGGAGGCAAGTCAGACTGTAATTCTGTACTGCTCTTGGCAGCCAAGTCCACTCTTGAATCTTGTCCACAGTCTCTGAAAATGTGTTTAATTTACCTTTTGTGCTGGAGGTGCTGGAATGTGGAAGAGGGATGCTGGTTCTGCGCGTTTGGACACCAGTGTGCACAACAACAGGAATCTCACATTACTGGATGGAGTTGCAACACTATTATCTCCTCTACTGAGGCCATGCTGCAGTCAGGTGAGAAGTTCATCCAGCTTGATATTTTGTCTCTAATTATGGCCCTGACCACATCCTTAGTGGGTGAATGCAACAAAAACATCACCCTGACTTGCCCTCCTGTCCTCTACTGAGCAGCGAGTTCAGAGACTTAGTGAGCTGCAGGTTGCCACTAGGCCAGCTGATCTCCCTGATTTCTACTTCAGGTTGTGCAATGACCCTTAACAAATTCCTCAACTATTTCTGCTCTTTCAGAAAACTGATTTCATTTCTTATTATTTTGCATCTTTCTTCTGGAAAAGATGAAGAACAATTACTGTTAATGCAAAATGAGCAGCCTTGGCAACATGTAGTCCTGTTTACTCAGATTCCAGGCTTGAGGGTCTGACAAAAACCCCAGTGAAGCTAATGGGAATCTTTCCAGAGTAGCTTTAACTTTAGTTTAAGCCTAAAAACACAAAAGACACAGACATGTTGCACTCCTAGAATCCCACAGGTCCATAATCCTATTCAGACTTTTCCTGAAGAAAGATTAGCAGAAAGATCTACAAAATCTACTTATTTCACAATACTGAACTGCTTCCAGTGCATTCCCAGATGTCAAATTCCCTCAACATTCCCAGTGCAGGAGCCAAAGCCTTCAGCTTCTATCTTTGACAATTTTCACTGTGCACAGAGGGATGCATGATTACAAAAATCTGTGGTAGCTTAACTTAATATGAAAGTAGGACAAAGATAAAATAACATGCAAGTATTAACCATTAATTCAGGGAAAATCAAGCACTGTGGTAAATGGTGCCTAAATATGGATGTGTTTAAGTCACTGCTGAAATATAATACTGAGGATCAGCAGAGCAAGGCCATTTAAATCAATTAACACAGCTCCCATTATCACTGTTAGTAAAAGTAAGCATCCGTTGTTTCTAAATCTCTATTTTTTTTTTATGCTGCCTACTCCAATACTTGCTGTACTACCCAGAACCTCAGCTTCTGGAGGCATAGGATTACATCAGCTTCTCAGCTGTCATTTTCTTCTCCCACTAAAGCAGGCTATAAAAATGGAAACTCGAAGCAAGCTCACTCAAAGCCCTCACAAAGCCAGGAGAAAAACAAACCCACTGTATTTTTCTTAATACCATGACTTTTAGGAAATCTCTTGGGTGTTTTTGTTTTCTGGGTTTAATTCTAGAAGCCAGAAATACTGGAACAGAGGCTGTGTCAACGACCAAACTTCTGAGTCAAATTAAAAAGCAGTGAATTATTCACAACAGATGTAATTCAACATGAACAGAAATGTAGGAGGCAATAAAAGAAAATACCTATGAGGAGATGATCAGAATAGGATCACTGCAAGATTCAGGAAGTCAAAAGATAGGAGGTGAAGTGCTGTTTCTGGGTCTCATGCTCCCAGTGCTGCTGATGACAACCAGCAAGGCACTCTTTCCCTGGAGGAGGTCTACTGAGAAGCTCCGGGGGCAGCTCAGACTCAGAGACTGACATCAAACTGCTGCTGTTCTACCGCCTTCACTGGCCTGAATCAAACTGAGCTCAGACACAGGGAGAACCAGGTGGGTGGGAACTGAACCTACTTTTAATTGTCTCCTCTAAATTTATCTGTCATCTTAGCTTCATTATAATCCTGACCACGGCAGTACCACAGTTTTACAAACACTGCACTTGCTAATCCTAAGAAGTCATATGAAAAAAAGAATAGAACTGTAAGAACTGGGTAAGGGAGAAAGATTCACAGAAGTGGGTGACCTGACCCCACTGACCCCACACAGATGCAGGGCATCTCATTCTTCCCCATGACTTGACTTGAAAACCTGCATGGGTAAACCCTCATAGGAAAGATGTATAATCCAAAAGTAGACTATTCTGGCACAGTGTGAAGGGGAACGGATGGCTCTCAGTGGGATACTGGCAGTAAGCCCACCTGTTTCTCTGCTCAAACAACAAATTAGTTGGCATACACACCTCACTGAAGACGTTGCTGACATACTTTACAGATATGCCCAGAAAGAAGGTCACAGTTTGAACCTGTAAATTACTCACGCATTTTAAGTTTTAAATAAACCTGTAGATTTATTGTACAATAGTACAGCATGTGCCTTTTAAACCAAAAGCTCAGCATCACACAACACTTTAATCTTCCATTTAAACATACACAGCCCTGCAACACAGCTCAGTTCAGCTAGGAAAGCTACATAATTCACTGAGAATCCTGGCTACGCTGCTCTGAAGGATGTTTACCTACAACAAGAACAGTAGCAGTGGTTCTGGTGTTATAACAGTTAATTACTGTAACCTGTTCTCAGCACAGTAATAGCAAGCAGTCACCTAAAGCAAAACATTTATGGGAAAACACATTTCATTGTCAATGCACAAAACAGTAGACTAGAGAATCTCACGTTACTACAAGTAAGGGTGAGAAATGTTTTATGAGATCAGTTTGATGCAATGTCTGCACTAGCTATGTCATACAATCCACCACACAGGAAAACCAGATGCATAACAGGCATTGCACCACACAGTAATACTGTTTGGGTTGATATTGTAAGGTTTGGAAGGGGCAGAGCATAAATACACATTTGCCTCATTACATTAGTTTACAGGCCAGAAACACAACTGTAGCCAGTTGCCCATATGCCAGTGGTCTCTTTAATTTTTATACTGCTTGCTTCAGTTTCACCTGGTTTTGCTGAAAACAGTATCACCACTTCCAGACACGAGATGTGTTTTGGGCTATGTGCCTTAATCTTTCCAATTATCACTGTGTGCACAGCTAAGCTGGTGCAACCAGGCATCCTTCATCCATGCATGCTCATGGGCCCAGCTTGCCTAGGCTGTTCCCAAGATGTGCACAGGTAAGGTTCTTGGTTTGACACAGAGGCTCCTCCTCACACTGGAGATTCAAAGGTCACCACTGGATAACAGCATGTTAAGTTTCCCCAAGGGCTGCAGTTCAGCACCTAACAACTGAACAATCTACAGGTTTCAGAGTAAATTCTTGACCAGATAGTGTATTCCTTCTTATTGCTGTTCAATCTACCCATGTGTGGTTAAATTTTTACTGCAAAGGATCGAGTACTGTTTTTACTAAAGAATATCAAATTGTCAAAAAACAATATTTTTCAGTAGATATTTAAATACTCCAAGGAGATAAATTTGGATCCTACTCCTGGAAATGTGATTTTTCACTTAAGGTGGGAACATGATAATGCATTGCTGGTTGATTCTAAATGGTACTGAACTTCTACAACATCAGCTAAAATAATACGCTCATCAAAACACAGACAGAGGAAGGAAATCCATATCAAATATCCGATCTTGAATTAAAATAGAGCAGCAATAGTGTCAAAACTTTCAAACAGATAAGATGCTTTGTTGATATAAAGCAGCAGTTTCAGAAGAATCGTACTTGCACCCACTAGAGTTCATGTTGTAATTCTCTGACTTCACAATTTTCACTCAACTTAGACAAAATACCAAAGCAAGTTAATTCAAGTATACTATACTCTAAAAAAAGAAAAAAAAAAGAAAAAGGAAAGGAGGAAGAAAGATTTTTTTTTTTAATTGAAACTACTTTTTTGGTCAAATTTCACTACTAATAAAATTTTCAATTATCTGCCTTGCATCTAGATCCCAGTAAGACTAACAGAAGAAATAAAGTTGGAACCAAACAAAACAGTTCTTTCAGTGACCATACAAACTTTCAGCGGATTAGCTAGACAGCACTGATACATTTGAAGTCTGTTGAAAAAGCAGGTATATAATTTGAACCGATATGATCTGAAATTCCTTTTTTCTTGCTGGAAAACAAACATAAGCAGCATATTAACAATATGCACAAGCTTTTCTTCTTCATCCACTCAGAATTTTTAATTTGGTTAGTAAATAATGAGAAATAATTTAAACCTGATCTTGAGATATCATTAACAGTTTAAGAAAAAAACTGTTCATTCTTGAATTCATTTCATGCCATCTTTAATAAAAGAGTTAATGAAGATTCTTTCTGCTTACTGAAATGAAGTCAGAAGTTTATGGTTCTTACATATTTGAACAGTCCCAATACCAGAGACATACAAAATGTTATACTGTATTTTAATAATTACACCACCACATTGCTATTATAAATCTTTTCAATAACACTCAGTATAGAACTCAGTAAAGAGCACTGTCTACTACTATGCAAATATGTCAAATATTTCTGGCGGTATTGGGAACTGACTACAGCATTTTATTTATTTTTTCTTAAATCAAAATTTAACATACACATCCTGAACTTGTACATAATACACAAGATTGTACTTCCATATAGGCTGCAGAGACATTCACTCATTTTTTTTTCTGATTTGTATATTAGAGTAAATTTTCTATAACAATATGAAAGAAAATTAATAACTTATGTATCTAGCTAGGTGTTTAGTATTTATTTTTAATCATATTAATCAAAAGATGACTGAAAAAATCGAAGTTAAATATTGTGAAGTGCACAAAATCTAAAATATAGGGACTTTCCACAGTACATTATACTAAGTCAACATATAATAGATTCAAAGCTGTAAAGCCCAAATCTTCATTTAAAAATTTAGTGTTTCTGACATCATCTTCCACCATTCCATCAACTCTTCTTTCTCCTCTTCTTTTCTTTCAGACAACGACTCCAGTTCAAAATCAACCTGAATAAGGGAAGCAATCAAAAATGTTGGTAAGAGATGTAGAGAGAGGAGTGTATGCTTTTAAGATTCATTTCTTGAAAGTCATCTAACACAGCCATGGGTCTTGGGGAGGTACTTTCTACTTATTCCACAGTCTCTCATGTCTGATTTAAGTATGAGCAACACTTCCAGATCAATACAATAAACAACTACAAAGTGCACAAAGGTGTGCAATGAAATCTCCAAAAGCATCCAGGCACCTGACCAGTATTTGTCTTGTCCAAAGACTTCAAAAACTACAGAGCAAGCAAATTAAAAATAGTTTACAGGTACACAAATCTTCTAGCATATAATAAGCATTTCTTTCACATATTGCTAACATCTAGCAGGGCAGGCTACCAACATATCAAAGTATGTATTCTATTTTGCGTCATCAGGAAAATCCAGGGAGCTTTTCCGGCATATGGCTCACTACTGTGGATATGACATTCAAGCATAGTACATCCCAGTGTATGTTACACATACTGAAGAAATAGGCATCTATTTTAATTTTTATGACCGGATTCCATACCCATATGGAGGATGAATTAAAAATGCTTCTGAACTCTTAAAACAGAGTCTGTCTTATTCACCATACACACTGGATATCTGTATGAAGCACAGCTCCATCGCTATCTTTCTGCACAGAGCTGAATACAGTTTTTAACCTGTGCAGGTAGTCACTTGGCAATCTAGACTAAAAATACCAATGAAAATCTCAAGATCACTTACTCTTTATGCCACACTAGTTAGAGATTTGTTGTGATCATCTATCTGATTTCCTGGCCATATAGCTACTAGTAAAAAAGTACAAATATCTCAATATCCCCCTTCTCTGTGCCATCTCATTTCAAATAAGACCATAAAGAAATGAGTTTAAATGACGCTACTCACAGTGTCTTACACAGCAAGTACTAGAAAAGCAGATTTCCAAACTGTCTTCTAAAATAGTATAAAATTCGAAATGCACTAAAAAATAACCTCTAAGCTACATGTATATCAGAAATGGGAAAAAAGTTGGGTTTTTTTGTTGCTGTTGTTTTAATATAATAGATGCTAAATAGACATACATATGATCACTTACCACAACAGCAGGACTAAAGGGCACAGCTACTTTTTTAGTTATTGCTAGATAACCTGGTGCTGAGGCTGTGAGTTTGTAGTTTCCAGGCACAAGCAGTCTCCAGTAATCACCATCCTTGGCTGCATGGAAGATGAAAGAAATAAAATCAAATAAATATGTATAAAACTAATTATGCAGCCAAGGAACAGGGACTGTCTAGCTTGTCAGCAACTATTGTGTTCCTGTCAGCTTTCTTTGAGCTGTCTGAAAGAAATCTTCTGTAAGGACTGTATGAATATATCACCACAGATTTTCTTCTTTTCAGGTTAACAAAACAAGCATTTTAACTCAGGTTGTGCTGTATCCCCCATGAAAGACTTTGCCTTCTGAAGCTGAAGGCTCTCAGCACACTGACGAAAAGGGCAATCTGGGACATTATCCCAGTACAGAAGCACTCCTCCAGCCAACGTGCAGCCTGTTTCAAGCATCTGAGTTTGCCTGCAATGCAACATAGATTACTCATGTCCTTCCCTCAATATTCTGGAAATTCAAATGGAAATCGATTTTATTCTCCCCAGATTCAAATAAATAGGACCACTTTTCTCAAGCTATATTGTAGAGAAAGCTATAAATGAACATGCCCTGGAATATTCCATGCATATTGTCTCTGAAAGTACCTAAGCATTTCAGTATCCAGGCAATGTTTAGGGCTTTTTTTCTTCCATTTAACTGAACAAAGAAATGAAAGCTTGATCCACTGAGGTCAAAGAAAGGCTCCTACTGCACTATTAGTGGAGACTTTTTTTTTTTTTTTTGCCAGAGAATTAAAATATGTGATTCTCTTCTCTGGAAATGACCCTCTGGCATTTCCACAAAGAATCTGATCCACTCTGAACAAAGAGTGGCCAATCATCTGATTTGTCAGAAGATAATACTGTGAATTTCTGCCTCCACACAGAACTTCAGAAAGCATTACAAGGCTATTGTAAAGTTCAGTTAAACAGTACAGTTTAACAGTTAAGCACATGTCCACACTCAGGGAAATATTATTTAAATGCCTTCAATTTAATCACTCTCTACAGCTTCCTGAAAGGAGGTTGTGGCGAGGTGGAGGTCAGCCACTTCTCCCATGTAACAGTGATAGAATGAGAGGGAATAGCCTCAAGTTGCACCATGGGAGGTTCAGGTTGGATATTAGGAAAGATGTCTTCTTCAGAAGAGCAGCAGTGAGGCACTGGAATGGGCTGCCCAGAAGGCTGGATGAGTTGCTGTCCCAGGAGGTGTTCAAGAAACATTTAGATGTTGTACTAAGGAACATGGTTTAGTGGGAAATATTGCTGGTAGGTGGACAGTTGGACTAGATGATGTTGGAGGTCTTTTCCAACTTTAATGATAA
This sequence comes from Numida meleagris, assembly GCF_002078875.1. Taxonomy (NCBI): domain Eukaryota; kingdom Metazoa; phylum Chordata; class Aves; order Galliformes; family Numididae; genus Numida; species Numida meleagris. The sequence continues at coordinate 28,443,339 of NC_034412.1, read as the reverse complement.
TGATTCAATGATTCTAATTTGCACAGTAAAAAATGTTAGTAGTCGTCCATGTCATTTCCAGACTTTTTTTCTTTACAAAAAAAAAGAAAAAAAAATACAGAGCAACAATAATGATCCACTCTACTTTCTGGCAATGAAACAAAGATGAATTTTAAGTCATGAACCAAGGAGCAGGAGAATAATTTAAAAACAAAAACAAAACAAACAACAAAAAGATCTATCCTTCTTTTTGAATGTGCTCTAATTTAAGTACTTATTCTCCTCACTGTTTTTGACAATATACAACTTCTTGATGTGTACAGATATAATGACGTGAGAGGATTTGTGACAGTGCTTTTTTGTATTATAGAAGTGTGAGGTACAGTACTATATGTTCTCATACTCCAGAATATCTCTTTGCACAGCTTACTCCCTCATTTTATCCCTAAAAATTATTCTCAGCCTTTACGTTGTTTTGCTTTCCTACATGCTGTGAAAGAAGGTGGCTAATGTTATCATGGCCTGTTCTCCTGTTTAGCGGAAATGCTGCCCTTTGAAGGTAATGTGAGAACATAGCAGAGCCAGCTGAGAGTCTGTCAGTCCTGTATCATGGTATTCTGTACCTCTGTAAGAGTACAGAAAGACATATAAATGGGAAAATGACCATAATGTAAAATGCCAATGCTTTATTATGTATGATCTTGTATTTTTTTTTTCCAAATAGTATCTTGTAAAAATAAGTTTTAAAAACTTGTCATTTAGAATAAGAAAGCACAGTAAACAGGGAAGACTGCAAGTCAGCACCGCGAAAACTACCTTTGAACTCACTCCTAGCATAAAGCACAACGCCAGCCAAGAGGTGACCCAATTTTCTGAGATCACCAACATGACATTTTTCTCTTTCAACTGCCATTATTTAAAAATAAATAAATAAATAAAATAAAAAAATCACGAAACGGTAAACAGCAGAGAGAATGTATCTTCCCAAGTCAAATCTACGGAAACTGAAAATCTGCCAAGAATTTACACACGATGAGGTATGATTGCATCGTAATATAAGTTCTGGACTGCAATTTAGCTTTTCAGCTCAAAACAGCACTGCCAACAGAACTTTATAAATTCTGGCAGATTTGTGAAGCGCCACCACAAATCAGAAGACAAAATAAGCATGAATAACCAACAGCCATCAGAAGCACTTCACACCAGAGATCCATTAAGCCCCAACAACTGTTCTTCATTTCCTTTGACAGCAAAATACTAGTGGAATATTCATGACATCCTGCAGGCAAGGAGTTTGAGGCACAACATGTTTTCCTAGGTTCGAAACTGTCATACCTTTAGGCACCAGCTAAGAAGATCTGAAATGGCTCCAGTCTGCAAAGCAAAAGATGTGGCAGTATATATATTCCAGTATATATTCCAGCACTTGTCTTCCTGAGGCATAACACTCACCTGACGTAATGTCATGGCTTATTCCCTCCACAGAAATTGTAGCATTTGCTATTGGATTGCCCTGAAGATCTTTAACAAAACCCTTCACTCCTCGGTGAATCTAAAATAATTGGAGGCAGAAACACATACAAAATCATTTAACAATTCCTAAGAGAAGTATTTTTCACCAGTATATTGATATATATCATGTAGATATATCTAAGGATGTGGATTCCAGTCCACATGCTGACAACTATCAAGGATAATTCTTAATAATTTTATATATATATACGCCATTAATAGTTCTTTCATTTTTCTCTATGTAATAATTATTAAAGATCAAGGTTAAAGAATTCAGCTGATAGTTATTCTAATTCCTCCACATTATGCAAACATTTTTCAGAAATGCGTATCAAATCACAAAACGTAAACACTGACTTGAAAGCATTGGTGGCTGGGAATTAATAAATGTGCTGAAAAATTTTCAAAGACAGGCTGAAAATACAATTTTAAAAAATAAAAGTTTCATCAACTGTAAGAATTTAGGGCAAAAAAACAGACTTAAGTGCTTAAAAGTCAAACACTAACAAGGTTAAGTGTGGATACTTGGGCTCTTTCTCAGAATGTCCAGGCCTTTGAGCTGGGACTACCTAGAGTCACAGCACTCCCCATGCAGCTGCAAAAGAGCTACAATGGATCAGGTCCTTGTTTCTGCTTGCCTCATAGGCAACACACTCCAGGCTGCAGCAGAGCATCCACTGAGCTTTTGGGATCTCCAGCTGAAAACCTTCTCTGTTCAGTTTCAATGACTGAACCAAATTCCCTCATTTCTTTAAAATCAAAGGAGGAATAGCGGTGGCACTAATGTGTTAAGGTTAACACTTGAGAACAGGGACCAAGATTCACCATCACTTCTCACTTTTTCCCCAGAAAACACCAGGATTATCTGAACTGTCTGTTCCCAGCACACATGAAATTAAAGCACTGATGTGACTGCAGTGCTTGAGGAAACCAGACTGGCTGAGAAAAGCAGAAAGTACACATTTGCACTGTTCTGGCAATCACACAGGAGCTGGAACATTGGGCTGGTCTTGTTACCCTGTAAGATGCCAGACAGATCTGAACTTCAGAGATAAAGCCAGCAGCTCCACAGGAGCTAAGGAAGTTGGCAAATCAATCTCTTACACATCAGTAATTTGGAAAATGCAGTCACACCATAGTTTTAAATGACACAAAGAAAATTAACCCATGCACCCAAAGAGCTGAGCAATGTCTAGATAGCTGAGACGTGGATCCCATAATAAATTCCAGCCCACATACTACTTACAGAACTGTTTAACTCAAACATTTCAAATGATCAAGTGTTTCAAATTTCTAGCTACATAAAGCAGTTCTACAAAAATAAATTCTTGAAGAACTGAGCATACTACTTGACCAGCTCTGCTAACAAAGTATGTTACTGATTTCATAATCTCAAGTGTGCAGCCATTAACCACAACAGATATACTCGTGATCTTTAAGTACAATATCCAGATTTCAGAAATTTGAACTGCCACAGTTTGGCAGATATGTTCCCTGATGTTACACTGAGCTGCCACCTACAGTCCAACCTGGTCATCTAGGCTCCTTGTGCATTCAGAGTCATTCATCCCATCTTCTGTACACATACTTTTTTATTATAGAGGGCAATTCATCTCTTAGTGTACACATCAGTGCTGGTGGGATGAATATACTCTGGAGATGTGTATTAGTAATCATTCAGGAGGCCAATGTAAGTTAAACATCTGTAAAAACTGATGGATTCTGTATTTTTTTTCCACTGTTCCTTTCCCACTCTTCCTTACATTCAGAAATATCACACAGGATTATCACCTCAGGGAAGTAGAAAAATTATGTACCAATCAGATTAATATGAGATATCAAAGTAGATGTTCACACAGCACAAAGTTCAGAAGTTTCACATACAATAACGAGAGTTTTGCCATCCTTTTTTTTTTTTCTTACCTGCTCAATGTAATTGATGAGGGAGTTCTTGTTGTCCTCCCAGTAGCCCTTCAGAGTTTCTTCAGGTGGGAATTTTTCACAACTAAGCTCCACTGTGATTTCAAAGCAGTTGCTGCTGAGGTAATTGAAATCCTGCATACCTGCAATGACAGAAAAGAGAGTTATGGATGGATTTTGCATTGTTCCAAAGTAAACGGAGCAAAGAGGGACATGTGAGATGCTGGACATATTAAAAAAATAATAGCTATAAATACAATTGGTACAGTTCTATTTAATCAGCTTAGATCTGAATTGAATGATATTACAACAGAGAAACTAACAAAACAATTAATCCCCCAAAACATTTCCCCCCAGGGACTTGACTATAACATTGCACCTGACCTGTATACTCCTTTCTGACATGTTTTTCAGTTGCTGGCATAAAAATAACTTTTTTCTCCTATTTGGGAACTTAAAATCATTTCCAATTATGGCCCAAATGTTTCCTGATGAAAGTAAAAGGTGATCATTTTGTAATCCAAAAAGAATGACAATTAACTGTAGAGCAAATGAAACATGATAAAATGACTTTGAAAGAAAGTCTGATAAATACTGGTCAAAAACATGAGAAATTTCCTGAAAATGTAGTATTTCAACTTAGTAACATTTTACTTGAAGCAGCATCTGTTTCCTAAGGAATATTCTGAGTTTGGTCAAGCTTTTGTACATAGATTCCAAATACATACATATGATTCTCTACATGTGTCATGGTTTTGTGATTTTCGGTTATTGGTATTTCACATCATAACATCATGTAGTGAATGTACCTGGTTCTCAGAAGAGAAGGACTAATACATTTCCCAGGGTACTTTTCTCCTCTGTTACCATTTCCGGACAGAAAGCAAAGATAAAAGCTTGCAGATCACGAGACCTCGTCCCTTTTTCCACCATTTCTCATCTTGGCAGCACCTCGCTCTCCAGCCGTCTTATCGTCGGTAGTAGAGTAAGGCCTACCTTGATTTTGGGACATTCTCTCTCTCTGTATTGGACTTATCAGCTTAAATTGTAATTATATTGTATTATAGTGTGTTGTTTTGCATTCCGATATCTTATTTAGTAAATTAGTTTGTTTCTCCTCAGATTGTTGCCGCTGTTCTTTGCTCTCAGGGCCATCTCCTTACCCTTTTCCCCTTTTCCCTTTTCCTGGGGCATGGGCCTGTGGGTCCCCCGTCCCATTTGTCACGGAACCGGGCCAAACGCCCATAAACCGTTGACAACATAGAAGAAGAAAAAGCAGACATCCTACTAATTATTTTTCCATATATAGTATTTTTTCCATAGAGAGAGCTCAATTTCTCTGAAAGAGAAATAGTGGAAAGCTTTCAATCAATCAAGAGAAACCTCATTATTAATGTAACTTTAACCATATGAATTTAAAAATATATACAATAGCGTCATCAATAGGTGTAAAAACCTGGTCAGAATGACATATTCTTTTGCACTTCTGAGCCACTTCTCTCCCTGCAATGGGAATACTGGCTACTGCAAATCAGTCAACAGATAACCAAGACAGTTCCAGCTTTGTAAGTGGATCAAGAGCTGGAGAGGGAACGTGGCTGTCCTCAGGAGGGTTACAAGCACATTCTTTGCAGACGCTGAGCTTCCCCAATCTAGATAGCCAGCAGAGTCAGCGGGCTCTCAAACAGATGGCTGAAAAGAGAAAGGTTACCAAGCATTTTGAGCATCTCCATGGATGCTCAAAGGATTTAGAAATAGCTACTTCATTCAGCCCTGTGTTGATCCATATGAGCTATGCAGGAGACCTAATATGATCTCTTTACTAAAGCACTATCACTATGCACAGCAATGTCCAGAGAGCTGATGTCATATCCAAAAGAGAACACTGAAGGCAGTGAACAGATTGAGTCAGGCGGGATTTTGCCAAAACATATGGGTGAAGAGTATTTTCTGCCAATCAGGCAACTAGACTCTTAAGTACTGAGAGGAACAGGGACTGTTCAGACTCGTAAAAAAAAAAAAGTGTTTTATTTTTAAGCCTGTTTAGATGGCTGAAAAATGGGGACACAGAAGGCAAGAGGTGCTTCTGAGAGGGACAGCTCTGATGCCCCACCATGCAGAATATGCGATGGACTGTCCACCCGTACATAGCGAGACAGCAGCAGTTATGAGTCACCCTGACAGCAGTGCTGACTGCCAGGCAACTGTTCCAGACAGCAGATAATGCTGTTTTTCTTGATTCTTGCATTTCTTCTGCAAGAAAGAAAGAAACCATGAAGAGAATAACAGGGCACCTAAGGGCACGATGCAATTTTACTGTGATGCCAACAACCCTTGAACATTGCTGCTCCAATTATCAGGAATTTTCTCCTCTCCACCTCCCAAAGCAAGGTGATAGCAGGGGTGCCCTAGCATCCCAAGGACAGAATTAAGAGGGAACATAGTTCTGGTTTTGTGCAAAACAGTCATACCTCATAGTTTGTTTCCTGGCTCTTGGCCTGGTCTCCTGAAAAAAAGTTCCGCCTACATCACTGATATACAGGTGACAACCTGAATCTCTGGCATAGAAAATGAGTTAAAGATAATCTGGATTTGAACTATGGCTTACTACATCTGCAGTCTGGCTGCACTGGCCTGGCTACAATTTGCATTCTTTACCTGCCTGTTCAGTACAGTACTTAAGTGCAACGCTCAATAAATCAATACATTTCAAAAGATTTATTCAACCCTGCAGCAACTTTGATACCACTACCCAAGCTTCCAACTGCCCTATTCCTCCTCATTATGCACCAAGGATGTATCAGAGGTAACCACATCATCACATTCCCAAAGTCTCTCATTTTAACAAAAAAATGTGGAGTGTGCCATTGGTATCCAGGCATCTGAATTATCTACACTTTGAATTGAAAGCTGTAACACGAAGCTGGCTGAAGTTTCACACATGCAAAGCCAGTAACTTCCAGCAAGACAGCATGGAGCCTTGTACACAATGTTGAGAACATGTGCCTCCTACATGTGTTGTACAAAATCCCTAAGAACTGTTCCTTAGTATTGCTTTCAAAGGTGGTAGCACAAAAGGTAACTGAAGTTAGGTATGAATGAACACAGTACCAAGAGTGATTTAAGATGATCTGAAAACAGAAAGACACTTAAACAATAGCTTGCGAGCACAGCAATGGAAGCTGCATTGAAATGCTATTTTCATAATGACATTAGGATCTGATTAGATTCTGGTGACACTGTCATGACAGAGCAAGCAGAACATGCATATGGCTAGTTAGTAATTCATTACTATTACTAAATTATATTTCCAAATAGATATTCCACACAAAAGGTACATTAAAAAGCATCACTGGTGCTGAAAAGCTATGCACTCAATAGCTAAGGAAATTCCAAGATTAAAGCTGTCTGTGCAAATTTAATTTGGCTTTCTTGTGCATAAGTGAAATCATTAGTTACAAGCTGATAGGAAAAAGACAAGTATTAAAAAAAGAACACAGATTTCATGTACAAGTTTGTTTTTGCTTGTGGCCTGATGCGGCCTTTTCGTACAGGAGTACAAATTGCTTTTCGATAGTTTATACCACTGCTAATTTTGAATGTACTACCATATGGATAGCAAAATGTCACCGATACAATAGATGACTTCACTGTCACTTCTCAGCCTCCTGACAGAGCTTTCCAGACTAATGCTTCCAAGAAAATTTTGTTGAACTAAGTAATGTTTAGTTATTTTCCTTAGCCTTAGATGTAGAAAGAACTGTTTTCACTGAATTACTTTTGTAGGTTTTTCTGTTGTTTTTCTTCTAAGTCACTCTGTGGCTCTTATTAGCATGAAGGTTTTGGTCAACAGTCACAGCTTGCCAGCTGATTTTTACACTTGGAAAAAACAACAACAACAAGAAACAAATTAATGCTGTGTGGTCCACAGTTATCTCCGTTGTCATCTCCCCATTTTTTTTTTATTAGTGGCATCATATTAAGATCGTAGATTCTGGTTAGAACTAGGATTCCTTACTTCTTGCTTTTGTACAAATACATGAAAAAAAAAAAGAGCTCACTTGGGCAATTTTCAGTCTAATTTAAAATAAGATCCAAAAGAAGGAATTAATTCAAGCTTTCCAACAAGTTTTTCCAACGGAAAAATGTGTCTTTGTCATGTGCAATTTAGTCAGAATGAAAGCATTGCATCAAAACAATGGAAAGATAGCATTTTCCTAAAGAAAAAAAAGAGGCTAAAAGTTAAATATGTCCACATTTCCATAGCTAATATTCAATATTTCACTAAGTTATTTTTTTATTGAATTGGAATAATTAAATTAAACAAATCTTTCAATATTTTGTTCTTTATTTTTTTCCAAATTATGCAAATTCTGTTTTATCAAATCAAAGTCTGTGGAAACCTCGATACAAAGGAAAACTTTCACTTTTCAATGATTTTCAGAAATGCCAAAATTTTGCCCCAGTGTCTGGTGCTGCTGTGGTACCAGAGCAGGGGTATTCCAGCCTGTGGGAATGAGCTTCCAGAGTGAAAACTCAAGTTTGAAATAACCACCTGAATCATCCATGGGTCTCACCTCCTGGGACACTGTACCACGCACCACCATTCGTCGTTCCATCCACAAAGCTGCTGTCATCATCATTTTTACGACACGGTGGTCTGTTTGGATCAGACATAGCGGGGTTTAAAGAAGAGTAACTGCGAGCCAGGCTTTGAAAAATAGCATCATCGGGGCAGGAGCTGTATTCATGAGCACTGCCTGGGTGGAAAAAACGGTCCAGGAACAAGAATGATCAAAAACACAGTCATACAGTCTGAGGTCAAAACCGAGGTTACCCGCACTGCATATCAGGATAGTGCTAGGAAATTTTATGTATGCCAGTAAGTATTCTATAGCACTATCAACTAACACTGTATTAACTGAATCGCACTAACATTTCTCCAGTTCTTAATCAATTGTCTGTACCAGGCTGCCCTGTTATTAAGATGACTATTCATGTCAGTCTTAATATTTATTAAAATATTCATTTCAATGTGCACCAAAAAATGTAAGGCATTCTAGGCTTTGGATTTGTTTTTTTTTTTTTTAAGAAAACTGAGCATGGAAAAATGTGTCTCCATAAAAAGTTTTACAGCCTGTATTCTAAGAATTTGCTATTTAATTATTAGAGGGTAGACTGAAGAAAGTCCATCACCAACATCATCACATCACAATCATTTCCATGATGCGTACAACTTACAGTGGCAGAAACAACTGTGAGCTAAATCACAGAATCATAGAATTAGTTAGGTTGGAAAAGACCTACAAGATCATCCAGTCCAACCATGCACCTACCACCAATAACCCCACTAAACCATGTCTCTCAACGCTATATCTAAATGTTTCTTGAACACCTCCAGGGACGGTGATTCCACCACCTCCCTGGGCAGCCCATTCGAGCGCCTGACCACTCTTTCAGAAAAGTAGTATTTCCTAATGTCCAGTCTAAATCTCCCCTGGTGCAATTTGAGGCCATTCCCCCTCGTCCTGTCACTAGTTACAAAAGAGAAGAGGCCAACCCCCAGACCACTACAACCTCCCTTCAGGTAGTTACAGAGAGCGATATGGTCTCCCCTGAGCCTCCTCTTCTCCAGACTGAACAATCCCAGCTCCCTCAGCCGCTCCTCATAAGGCCTGTGCTCCAGACCCCTCACCAGCTTCGTCGCCCTCCTCTGAACACGCTCCAGGGCCTCCATGTCTTTCTTGCAATGAGGGGCCCAAAACTGGACACAGTACTCGAGGTGGGGCCCTCACCAGGGCTGAGTACAGAGGGACAATTACCTCCCTACTCCTACTGGCAACACTATTTCTGATACAAGCCAGGATGCCATTGGCCTTCTTGGCCACTTGGGCACACTGCTGGCTCATGCTCAGCCAAGCATCGACCAATACCCCCAGGTCCGTTTCATCTACACAGTCTTCCAGCCACTCTGCCCCAAGCCTGTAGCGTTGCCTAGGGTTGTTGCGGCCGAAGTGTAGGACCCAGCACTTGGTCTTGTTGAGGCTCATCCCACTAGCTTCAGCCCAGAGATCCAGCCTGTCCAGATCTCTCTGTAGGGCCTTCCCACCCCGAGGCAGATCGACACTTCCTGCCAGCTTGGTGTCATCTGTAAACTTACTGAGGGTGCACTCAATGCCCTCATCCAAGTCATCAATGAAGATATTGAAAAGGACAGGCCCCAGCACCAACCCCTGGGGAACACCACTCGCGACTGGTCGCCAGCTGGATTTAACTCCATTCATCACCACTCTCTGGGCCTGGACCTCCAGCCAGCACCTTCCCCAGCAAAGGGTGTACCTGTCCAAGCCACAGGCTGCCAGTTTCTCCAGGAGAATACTGCGGGAGACAGTGTCAAAGGCTTTGCTGAAGTCTAGGTAGACCACATCAACAGCCTTTCCCTCATCCATCAGGCAGGTCACTCAATCAGGTTGGTCAAGCAGGACCTGCCCTTCACAAACCCATGCTGGCTGGGCCTGATCCCCTGGTTGTCCCGCAAATGCCGTGTGATCTCCCTCAGGACAGTCTGCTCCATAACCTTCCCTGGCACCGAGGTCAGGCTGACAGGCCTGTAGTTCCCCGGATCCTCCTTATGACCCTTCTTGTAGATGGGAGTCACACTGGCAAGTCTCCAGTCTTCTGGGACCTCTCCAGTTGACCAGGAACGCCGATAGATGATGGAAAGCGGCTTGGCTATCTCCTCCGCCAGCTCCCTCAGTACTCTTGGGTGGATCTCATCCGGCCCCATGGACTTGTGGCAGTCCAAGTGGAGCAGTAGGTCTCTGACCGTTTCCTCCTGAATCGTGGAAGGTTTATTCCGCTCCCCGTCCGAGACTTCCAGGTCAGAGAGTAGAGTACTCTGAGGACAACTGGTCTGGCTTTTAAAGACAGACGTAAAGAAGGCATTGAGAACCTCAGCCTTTTCATTGTCCTCAGTAGCCACATTCCCAGCCACGTCCAGTAAAGAATGGAGATTCTCCTTGGTCCTCCTCTTACTGTTAATATATTTGTAGAAGAGTTTCTTGTTCCCTTTTATCCCAGCAGCCAAGCTTAGTTCGAGCTGGGCCTTTGCCTTTCTAATTTTCTCCCTACACATACTAACAACCTCTTTGTACTCTCTCCGAGTTGCGTGTCCTTTCTTCCACAGGAGGTAGATTCTCTTTTTCTCCTGGAGCCTCTGGAAAAGCTCCCTGTTCATCCACGCTGGTCTCCTTCCCCACCGGCTCATCTTGTGGCTCAGAGGGACAGCTTGTTCCTGCGCCTTCAGGACTTCCTCCTTGAGGAGCAACAAGCCTTCCTGGACCCCTTCACCCTCCAAGACCGAATCCCAAGGGACCCTCCCTACCAGTCTCCTGAACAGTTCAAAGTCTGCCCTCCAAAAGTCCAAGGTAGCAGTTTTGCTGTCCCCTCTCCTGGTTCCACCAAGAATTGAGAACCCTACCATTTCATGGTCACATGATAACATTTCTACCTCAAAGTGATGCTTGTTTTTATATGACCAATACTGATGAAGTGGAAACAATAATTGCTGTTTTTATTTGTGTAACATCGCTTTCAGAAATCCACTTTGTAAAGGTGCAAGTAGAGAAATCTTGGATCACACGGACAGTCTAGACACATCTCTCTAGCTTCCGTTAGCAGGGTACAAATGGCCCCAGCTAATTTAAGATCTAAGATGCCTTTATTAAATGAGGGATCATTATTCCCTCAGGCATTACATCATCTTTGTGATGTAACTCTAGCAAAACAAGATATCTACCTTCAAAACTAGACAACATGGTCATACAGTGACTAGCTTTAAACATGTTATTAATTAATGAGTAATAATTAATGAATAATAAGTCATTACTGTCATGCCACGATGTTTAAAAGTGGATCTCAGGTTGCACTGATGTAAATATATATTTACATCATACAGAATAAGTACTGAATAAGTAATATTTGTAATAATAAATACAAAAAAAAAAACCCCACAAAAGTAGAGAATAAGTATTTCTATCTCCTCCTATCTACATACCACTCCGAGTCTCATCATAAGGGTAATTTGCAACAAGGTCTCCTCCATGAAGATTGGCAGAGAGCACAAAGGGAATATCCATAATCCAGTGAATGACACCTTTTGTTTCAGGAGCAAGCTTTAACAAAATAGCAGTACCAGCAGTTAAAAATTGATTATTCAGCGCAGAGACTTAGTTACTTGCATATACTTGGCTTAGTTATTATCATATATATTGTGCAATCATTTAAATAAACAGTAATTTTATTTTGGCTTCAGAGATAGCTGGATTAGTCTTTTACATCAGAACTTGAGTAGATTCATATCAGCCTTAAATCTGGTGTAAATTAGATCAGAATGAGGAAACAGATAACCTTATCTCAGTATCTTTTTTCTTCCTATTATGATTATGTCTAAGCTAAAACTAAAATATAAAACCAAGGATAATAATTTCAAGTGTACTGCACTGAAAGTAAAATTACTTCATTTAATAATTCAAATCTGAAGATAGAAAATGGCTATTAAGGCCATCAGATGAATAAATTTAAAGTGACCAAAAGAATGAACAAAACAGTTACCCAAAAGAAGAATCACAAAGAGTGCACAGACAGCTCCAAGGATTGGCTGTGTGTCTGCTTACGCCAAATGGAAGAGAGATGCACGTAAGCAACTCACTCCACAGCCTCTGCTTACCTTGGGATTCTGGTCCACAGCTTTCTTCATGTTTTTCAGGAGGTGATTGTTTGGGCCACCTTCCTTCTCATTAACATAGACTATCCTATCCAGATCAGGGAAATTTCGGTTTAGATCTATCCCCTGGGCATTACTTCGACCAACAAACCAGTCTTTAAGTTCACCGGGCTAAATGAGGGAAAGAAACAGAAAGAGAAGAGAGCTTGGCAGATTCAGGAGCTTGGGTATCAGCTCTTACGTAGGTATATTTACCAATGTAAATTCACATCATGTTCTTACCTCTCCTGTTCTCAAGAGTAAGAATGGACCACATGGGAGTGAAAGCTAAACAAACGCAAACTGTCTCAGAGGAGGGAATCACTCCCATCATAACAGGTCTGGACTAAAGATGGGCAAAGTTACCAACAGATTTTCCACTGCCTGTCCAGTTTGTGCTCGTTGAATCTTCCCTCAGGACCTGGTTTTACCCCTCTGCCTCATGCGCATGCTTTTGACTTACACCCCTCATTTCCAAGAGCCTCTGAGCAACTGTGGGTGTATCCACCAGCTGCAAGGCACATTTGCACTTCCTTCAGAATTCTTCTAAATGGCTTCAGGACAAAGAAGGACCTTAATATTTATTTCTCTTGAGAATTTTATTTTTGTGGTAACTGTCAGCTTCATCTGATGCAATGGTGGTACCAAATAAAGATGCAGAGAAAAGTTCTGCAGAATCTTTCAGCTACTCCTTCACATGAGGTCTGATTTTGCATTAAGGAAATGTCTTCAGGGTGCACAGTTTTCCTTAGCTTGTCTCTCTAAGCTTTCAGTGACCTATAAAATACGTTTAGGTAGATTTTTGGTTTTAGTCTTGGGGTATATTAAATGTAGTGTCATACACTGCGTGAAAGATGCTGTTAAATGAGAACAATAGCAGCACTAAGAGAAATTGCACTGCAAATCATTGGTAATTTTAGAACAAGTCTTGTAAAAGCAAATGTACTTTGGCTAAAAAGTTTCAAATTATCTTATTACTGAATCTCTACAGTGAGAGATTTCAAACAAGTGAAATACTGCACCAATTAGAGGACAACTCCTGCTTTATTACCACTAGAGGGAGACATCATCTTGGACATGGGTTAAAAGAGGTCTCAGGTTTTTAAAAGCCCTTGTAGTAGGCTGTTGAATGAAGAGCTTAACAGAGTTTAACTTACCTAACCATAAATAAATAGTCACATTAATAGATTCTATATTTATATATTTAAATACACAGAGAAATGACTTGTAGAGCAAGAAAACTGTAGTTTTCCTTTAGAATAATAATACACACTAGAATCACAACATAACAGTGTCCTATTAGTCCTCCATTTGCTAACTGTGCTCTAACACTCTTTACTGAGTCTTCATCTTAAACTAAATACTAAATTTTCTTGACTAATAGTACTTAGCTTAACCTAAGTACCTTATGCCTAAAATACAGATTAAGAGTTGTTTTTATTAAAAACATGGCTCACAAAGTTTCCTTGTTTTGAGATCAAGAACAGATAGATGTAAATAATTCACATAAATGCATTTATATTAGAACATTCTTAAAGGAAACATCAACTTTTTTTCCTTTCTAATACTTTGGAAACATGATGTTTTCCTAGACGTTACTTGCTCAGGAGGCAGTTCGGTCAGTGAACTCAGATGAAAGAATATACATGAAGCATAAACATAATTACATTTTAAAACAAAGCATATTCATTTAAAACAGAGATGGCTATCTGTGGAAAGCCCAAGCATAAAATCTTCTTTGTTAAAGAGAAGAAGCCTACTGTACTATTAGAAATAAATCAATTATGCTGTACCATTCAGTGATCTCCATAGAGTTCATATACTTATAAACTAATTTAAGGTGCCATTTTGATCCTCAGGTTAATACAGAATCATAGAATCGTTGGAGTAGGAAGGACCTTTAAAGGCCACCTAGTCCAACTCCCCTACGATGAACAGGGACACCTACAGCTCCATCTGGTGCTTAGAGCGCCATCCACCATGATCTTTAAAGTCTCCAGGGACAAGGTATCCACCACGTCTCTGGGAAACCTGTGCCAGTGCCTCCACCACCCTTAGTGAAAGAAACTTTTCCTTTATAACAAGTCTAAAATATATCGATAGATATTGTAGCTTTACAAACCTGGGATGCTGCCTTCTCAAAGCCATCCGGATTCAAAGATGGCATGATATGGATACGTGTGCTGTGGATCAGGTTGATAATAGTTTCGTTGCCTTTCTGGTATTCATTACACAAGTACTGAGCCAAGAAGATGAGCAGCTCCCTTCCAACAGCTTCATTCCCATGCATATTCCCAACATATTTAAATTCTGGCTCTCCTGCAAAAGAAAGAAGAAACATGTCTTAGAGTAGCACAAAAAACCCAGGCACGGACACTACAGCACAGTACACCAGGGACACCTCTATTGCTGTGACTACATTTTGTCACAGTATCCACAAGAAGCTACAAGCCTCTTTTAGAAAAGTGGATTTAGATTTTTTTTTTCCTAAACTCTGGCTAAACAAATAGTAATTTGCATTTGGTTGTTCACCAAAGGCAGAGAAAGAATACCAGAGGACAGTACACTATTTCAAAATAAATGCTAATCATGGCCATTAACACTACTATTGTTGAGATATAACACAATTGATGCCTCAGTACCACAAAAAGGTGTCCTAATTTTTTAATATATAAACTGACACTAACAGAGCTTCGTATCTTTAATGTTCTCACCAAGATTAGGTTAAGCTTATCCCGCCACACATGCATCAAACTGCAATTCTTCTACTAAAATACTGCCAAAAAACAGCTGTTGATCCAGTGATCTGAAAAATCTAAAGCAGTTGCTTCAGATAGGCAACTCAGACTTTATGAAGAAAGTGCAGTGACCTAGCTCACGGATCATTCCTGCTATACATTCCAAAAAACGTTCCATACATGTACCTATCATACAAATCATAAATTCTCATGAATCATATGAATTATTTTTTAATATACTGAACATATACAAGGATGTTTAATTATATGTTTAATATTGGCTTTAATATACATTGTATATTTTTATATATTCATTTATCTGTGTATGTTCATATACAAGTTTATATATATATATATATATATTCATAAGTTCAGCATCTACGTAAACATTCCAACATTCCCAAGTTGCACTCACCTGATCCTAGATAAAGAACACACTGGAGAGGTCTGAGGTCTCACAGAGCTATAAAAGATTTACCTTTTGGAGGACCACATTTTGGGCCCTAACTCCAGAGAGGTTTTAGTATAAATGTAAATATCTGAAGGGGTGGCCAGCAGGGAGAGGGAGAGGATTGTCCCCCTATACTCTGCCCTTGTGAGGCCCCATCTGGAGTTCTGCATTCGGGTCTGGGGCCCCCGTTACAGGAGGGATGTGGAACTGTTGCAGTGGGCCCAGAGAAAGGCCACGAAGATGAACAAAGGTCTTGAGCACCTCTCCTACGGAGTTAGGTTGAGGGAGTCGGGCTTGCCTAGTTTGGAAAAGAGAAGGCTCTTGGGAGACCTCACTGCGACCATCCAGTACGTGAAGGGAACTTACAATCAGGAGGTGGATCAACTCTTTACACGGTCTGGAAGTGACAGGACAATGCTAAATGGCCTTAAACTAAGAGGGAACAATTAGGTTAGGTGTTAGGAAGAAATTCTTTACTCAGAGGGTGGTGAGGCCCTGGCACAGGCTGCCCAGAGGGGCTGTGGATGCTCCATTTCTGGAGGCATTTAAGGCCAGGCTTGAATGGGATCCTGGGCAGCCTGATCTGGTGGGTGGCAACCCTCGCCATGGCAAGGGGTTAGAACTAGATGATCTTTAAGGTCTCCTCCAGTCTAAGCCATTCTGTAATTCTATGGTTGTCTCATAATTAGCCTGAAGGACACGCTGGCTTTTCTCATTATTTTCCTCTTTAGAGTTCACCTGTTAACACAGCTTGAATCAAACCTGCTGATGATGTGCTTTGAATAGTATCAATAAGCCCTGTGACAGCCTTTAGCACTATCACAGTGGCAAATTCAAGGCAAGAAGCATTACACAAACAAGGCCTAAATAATTGCTAATCAAGCACACAGCCGTATCTGCTTATGACTCTTCAGTCTGTGCTTGTTAATCTTAATCCACTGATAAGATCCTAGCAGAGCACTATTAATACCAGGACTTCTTTTCTTCCAGCTAAGGTAGTTAGTACACATTATTTCCTCATGTCTTTTGTCAGGTTAAAAAATACTCTAGTTTCAATGAAACAGCATCATTTTATCTGATATGCACAACTCCATTACTGTGACTAAAACCCTCCATTTCCTCTTTTGTCATTGAGTTCTTATTTACTGTTTCTTCCTATCTGTTAATACCAGGCAATGAAAGAGGTCTAATCATCAAAAGTAATCAGGCCATGCACTCAGCCCAACCCTATGAAATCAGATGGATACTATTTAATAAAATGTGCAGCACTGCACATCACAAATTCTCATAATTAGGATACTCATGCATATGTATATTGGCACATAACTTATGGAAAAATTGTTTTGCAAGCTAAGAGAGAAGCTTGTTACCATGGTAAATGTGAACGCAGCCATACTTAGCATTTGCGGTTTTCCCTAGGACACCACTATGGAAGCCTGAAGGAGAACTCACTTCTCCTGATTCCCAGCCTATGCATTATTCGCTTGCCTTTCTCTTCCACCTGAATTTTACAGAACTGGTTCAAATGAAGGAATAGAAACAAATGTTTTCCATACAGTATCGCTTTCCTGCCCCAAACAAAGAATTGTTAACAGCATTTATCAAGGTTTTTGAAAACAAATACAGTCTAAGGTGAACTCAGAATAAAGCCTCACTGACCAGTATCTTCAGCAGTGATGAAAAATCTCACATGGCCACAAAAAGCTGAAAAGAGTTCAAAAAGAGGTAGAGTCAATGGAATTATGGAAAGTCTTTGCTATGAAAAGTGATTGAAGATAGTTGGCTGGAGGAATAGCTGCTCTTCCCATTAATCCCTTGTAAGCCATTTAATACAGACCTTAATCACTCTTTATAGGATTTCACAAATGTAACTGCCTCACAGAATTCTTATTTTTTAATGAAAGGACTCCAAAAATCTCAATTGGATTATGAACCTTTTAACAGTTTCTCCAAACTAGCAGAAATGCTCCCTTTCCATGGCAGATAATTGGAGTTAGCTTTGAAGGAGTAGTATTAAAAAATTGTCCTTTGTTTGACAACCACACATGCAAAAAAGCAAAATTATTTTAAAGGGTTTCCACATTCCAAAATATGATAAACACAAAGGAATATATCCGTTGCATGAATATTTAAAATTCTTATTTAACACTATTAGCTTTCTGACAGTACCTTTATATAAAGATAATTCATAGTAACCATGGCATGTTTTGTATAACAATGGGAAGATGACACTTATAAACACATATAATTTCAGCCGAGATACAGAGGTTTGTGATAACAAATGAAAGGATGGATAACTACTAACATCTTTTGGGGCAAGTCACAAGAAATTAAATGCAGCAATCAAGTTTATAAACATCTCAGTGTCTCTCATGACACCTATGCCAGCACGTCATTAAGGCTTTTAGAAAGCTTTTACAATCCTCCTAGTTTGATTGTGTCGTACATTACAACCTGATAAATGTTTGAGGAAAAAGTATTTTGAAATGTCAAGCCTTTCTGGTACTTGACAGACATTGTGAATTGTCACTATTTGCTTCTGCAGTTACAGTCACCTAAGGTCTTCTGCAGCTTCCTGGGAACAGAAGGAACGTCGTTAATATTGGAAAGATCACCCAATTAAAGGTGACTAACCACTGCCATTTTTAGGTCAGCCTGTGTTTGTAAAGATAGCGATCTTCTAAAATACAGGAACAAAAAGTTTAGCACTTACTATATTTATCACTCTGAAAGTAACGCCTCCTATAATTTCCATGGAAACCACAACAGATACAAAGAGCACAAAAACACTATTTGATAGAGCACATCCTCCACTACAAAACACTCTTTTTCAACGTAGTCACCACCTTTAGCTGTGCATTTGCATCAGAGATGAACAAGAGCCTGCATGCTGCGCTCAACAAAATCTGCACTGACAGAGGTGACCCACTGTCACTGCTGCCACTGCTGAAATGCACCACCCACTGCCTCACTGTGCTCACATCCACTGTTTGGTCTCCATCAACATTCAGCAAGCATCAGTAACTATCAATAGGTGACATTTTTTTCCATATGAAGGGATTCAATAACTTTCTTATGCTCCACATTTCTGTTAGTAGTTCAAAGAGAAAAAAGTTCTCTGGAGGGCAACTATGTGGAAAATCAGGGATTGTAACATGAGTTTCTTCTTTGAACATGGAAACAGCAAAAGGAAAAGAAGAAAATAAATGAAGATGAGATGTAGGAGTGAAAGAACTAGAAAATTTAGATTTCTATCATTCTGGTAACTAGACATCTCCAACCTGCCTTAACAGAATTTCAGTAGAAACACTCTATGACACTCTCTATGACATGATCTCTAAGACATGCGAAAATGAACAGCACTGGAAGACAGAACAGCAGGCAGTATTACTTTCTACATCCTTGTATAGGCCTTACATGATGTTAGGATGACATTTACTAAGTAGTAGTGCTGGTCTAACATTGCTGAAAGATAAACTTCTGGGGGTTTCACAGCTGGCTTACAGGAAAGCAGAAATGGGTCAACACCAATGGGTTTTAAAAATTCCAGTCTTTCATATTCCTGCCATTAGCTACTACAAAATACACTGGGAACAAAACAAGAAGAAAAGATACTCAATGAACTTTTTGCAAGCCCTTGCTTTAAAAAAAAAAACACTCAAGTCTGGTCTCAAGCTGCTTCTGGAAATCTCTGCAACTCTTTGAGCACTATGTATTCTGTATACTAGGTATGGAAGGGAAATTCTCCAGACATTACCTCATGCTGAAGCTGGCTATTTCCACCATAAGGGTTCTGCGTGACTAGATGCTTTCCTCATGCTTCCAACAGCCCACTCTCCCTGCTGTCACTACAGGATGTGACACAGCCACCCACAAGCAACAGGCACAGCATTTACTCTGCTCCTGCAGACCCCATCACAGCTCCAGCCTGGCACATTCCTCTGCCATGTTTATGCTGCAGTGTTGCACAGCACAGTACCAACTGAGGTACATCTGTGGTAAAGCCCATGTAATGCAGCAGAGTAGAGTAAGAATAAGGCTTTCTGCCTACTACTTACCAGTAGTGTGGTACTATGTAATAGAATTGATGATTATTCTTTAAATCGTAACAATTAAGCATGTTGAATCAAAATCCTTAACTAAATAAGAAATACTGGAATATAACAAGCACAAAGCCCTGGTTTTATATAAGTATGTTAAATGACACTCTTAAATTCAAAGCAGATTAGAAAAACATTGGAAGTTTAGAAGTAGCAAATACGTATCTATACATGCAGCCAGATTAACCAAACTGGTTTTGTGTTGCATTGCATTTTTCATGCTCTAGGATAAACAAACAGGACTTTGCACTGATAGGATTCATTGCTTCATTGCAATAGCAGGCATAGTTAGCTCAGCATGGAGGATGAGCTTCCTAAGAATACTAAACATGAAATGGACAGTCCTAAGCCATCCCTACCACTCACTGGCTGAGTATGGGACATGTTCATTGTTCTCACTGCTTGGGAAAAAAAGAAAGAAAAAAAAAAAGCACAAAACAAAACATGCACTGGGCCTCTATCTGAAGGATGCCGGCAATACAGAAATGACACAAATAATCCTCCACCTGTCCCCTGTGATGATGGTTGTGGGATGCAACAGTTTCAGTTCAGCTTTCTACTGTGCTCAGTAGAAACAGTGAATTTTTCCATTTATAACTACATGTGACCAAGCAAATTTTCATTTCAAAGACTTTCACTGTACCCCTCCAGTTTTGGTTGGCACATATAGCAATGATACTTTTTTAATCCATCAACACATCATCAAAATAGATCTTTTAATGAAGAAAAGGTTGATATACAATTCAGGTATGTACTTATATGACAGCTCCTCACCAAGCTCATTCGACAAGTTTTCTTCAGCAAACTACAGCATCAGCTTTTTCACTTTAGCCACAAAAGCTGTTGCCAATCATTATGGCACTTAAAAGGACGGAGCTCATCTATCCATTCCATTGTTTTTGTAGGCAATAAGAACATGGGAAATTTCAAAGCTAAACTAGTTCAAATGGCTGCTGCTAGCAGGAGACACGTTTGGAACTTCGTGCTCTACTTTTCCTCATTCTGATTTTGTGAAGCAATAAAATAAAAGATGGAAATAACCCACTTATATCCAGATCTCAGACCCTAAAGTCAAAGAAGGCAGAAATGCTGGGGGGTGGGAGGGGGAGGGGGAAAGAAGAAACAAAAGCAGTTCTCTTTCTTTACTGGAATCAAATAAAGAGAAATCCACTGGAAAGACAAGTAGATCTACATGCAGTTAGTAGGAAACCTCCTTCTACTTGCCTTAGACTTTCTCCTCTAATTTCCAGGAAGGTTTCTGAAGCATCATAATGGCACTTGTTACTCCACTAAGGCTGCACACACTGGACAGTTCTTCCTTACAGGTGACTCAAACATAATTTCATTCCACCACCATTCTACCACAAAGTGACAAAGTGTGAAAAAACTGTAGGTTGCAGATTTGTGATTCAGATAGATGATTCTGAAGTGTGTTGGTCATTGGAGAGGGATAAAATCTCCCCATAAATATGCATCTGTCACAAGTCCCTCATGTAAACATATTACAAAGTAAGAGTAGATTTTGCATAGGCTTATTTATTTAGTTTCCCACGTCCAGATGAGCTCTGATGTTTACCAATGTTTGTTTCATGACTATAGAATCATAGAATGGCTTAGGTTGGATGGACCTTAAAGCCCATCCAGCTCCAACCCCCTGTCAGGCCGGGGCTGCCAGCCACCAGATCAGGCTGCCCAGGACCCCATCCAACCTGAGCTTGAATGCTTCCAAGAATGGAACACCCACAGCTTCTTTGGGCAAAGAGAGAGTCAGGGAATCATTACTGCCCACGGAGTTTAAAGAAAGAGTTACAACGTGCCCTTTTAAAACAAACTGCAGTATGAAAGAAATAGGCAAACAGAAAAAGCTAATTATGTTCTTACCTTGTCTCTTTGTGGAAAAAAAATGAAAAATTGACTTGCAACGACTAACAGAGGGCACTACTTACGTCATTGCACAAGTGACCTGAAATACGCCAGTATCCTTAGAAACCAAGGAAAAAAAAAAAACAGGCAGCTTCTTTTAGTCCTAATATTACATCAGCATGATGCTTTTGCTGTAAAGGATTTAAGAAAAACAATTTGATTATTTTAGAAGGTAGGGTAGGTTGTTCTGGTTTTGCACTATAGGCTTACAAAGTGTATGAATCCTTAATTAAGAAGCATCTTACTGCATCTGTTCTACTGATGCAGAGAGTGATCGAGACTGATATTCCAACAATACATCTACAAGCATTGCACTCTTGCAGTCAGAATTTTTCAGTGGGACGTGAAATTATACTTTAAACTGGTATTGCACTTTAATGATTTGTTCATATCCATTTTAGGTAGAAACACAGACTTGGAGGGAGGCCTTCACACTCACATGTGTTTGAAATATAGATACCCTTCAGAAAATACCCCTGTATCATCTTAAACACTAAAAATTAAAAAAGAAAGGTGATGATTCCTTATGACAGTACAAGGAGAGGAGTATAAATTGGTGCAAAGGCAACTGGTGCAAATACAATCACACTTGGTGAGTAAAAGGAAGAAATGAATCACATAATAGCTTGTTGACTCAAGAATAATGATGCAGATGACTGAACCAGACAGATTGTTTGCCTCAATAGCAGAAGGGAGTGGATCCAGAAGGCTTTCAAGGTATGTTCTGCATTTGGATGAAGAAGCTCCAAACAGAAAAGACATATGAACAGTGATGTCAGCACTGCAAGCCATGGCACAGCTATACTGCTGGGAGCCACAGAACAGCCTTCCAAAGAGAGAAACAAATGCTTAAAAAATTCCGCAACAGCTTTCAGATCTGCTCAGGCACATACATCTCAGTGTCCTAGAAATGAGATTTTTTTTTCCCTTGTAGGGAACAAATATAAAAGCTTGGTATCTTCTTTAGCTTCTCCTAAGAGCTTCTACTGGGGACAGGTACCTATTGTCTGCATGGCCTACAGCGAAGCACAGCAGAAATCACAATCCTTCTTAAAAGACATAATAAAACACCAAGAGCTGAAATAATTAGTCATACTTCAGGCTGATATTGAAGCAGCGGAAGCAAAAGGGCAATTGCGTCCTATCTTCCAGATTTGCAGCACCTTTTTTCAATTTTACATAGGTGTAAAATGTTAGAGAGGCATTTAATGAAAAAGAAAGCAAGCTCTAGCACTTCTTCATAGTCTGGTTTCGTGTATTTTGTGCTTTTATCAACAAATATTCAATATTCTGAGATGGTGGAAATGACTTCTGTTATGCATAGCATAATTCCTAATGGCTTGAAAGCTCATGAAGAAGCTAACTAGCCATCTCACAGAGGAGAGCATAATGTAACCAAAAGGCATCTCCTAAGCAGCTCTACAGCAATATTTGCATTTTGAGGGTTCAGGCATTTGTTTTTTTCTCAGAAAAATGAAGAAAATGCCCATGGAAAGAAGACACTGTAATTTTGGTAGGAAGTGCAGCTTTTATTGAAAAGCTATTTTAAAGGAAAATTGTTTTATGCCCTATTGTTATGACTTACTAACAGCTCTAGGAGGCAGACAGAAAATGTGAAACAACAATTAGATGCTTTGAATATGTGGAAGAGAGGCAGCATGAATTCTAAGAGTTTGAGCTCTTTGAAATATCAGCCTTTTTTCCACCCCTCTGGAAAGAGCTGTGCAGAAAAAAAGTGCAGAGAGAATAAAAATAACACTTGTGAATGCAAAAAAAAAAAAAAAAAAAAGAAAATGCTAGATGACAAAAGAAATGCACACCCTCTCAAACGCTCTGATAAAATAATCCCTGTACACCAAACAAGAGCGTAAGTTTGCTGCCCAAACCATTTCTGCACAAATAGGATAGGAGAATCCTGCAAAATTCCTACTCAGAAATGAGAATTTAAAGGCCATGCAAGTTTGGCAACAAATCCACAGAGATCCAGGAAATACAAACACGTGTGAACTGCACGGGCAGACCTCACCTTCTCTGGTAAGACACATCTGGAGTGCTGAGTCCCCATGCAAGAGATGCATGGGCATACTGGAGAGAGGCCAATGAAGAGCCAAAAAAACAAAAGGGAAACAGTGCTGGATGGTGTGCATGGAAAATTCTTTCCCCAGTCATATACGAACACTTGTCTATTAATCTGCATGCGTGAGAGGTGTTCATATACACCCAGATACACACACAAATGTCCTTCACTGAGAAACTGGAGCACCAAAGAGGTCATCCCCAGGTCATGAAAATATTTTTCATGTTTCTGTTCACTTACACCTTAGATCTAAGTACGCTTCTAATTTTAACTAAAGAAATTGTATTTGCAGATATTCAAAATCATATGAAAAGACAGATTTGGCACTGTTCTCAAACAAAATCAAAACCACATGAGTTCAAGACAGAAAGAAACTGAACCCATTGGTAAGCAATCCAGTATTCCCTATCTTTATTCATGTCTTTACACCTTACAGTTCAGTGATTCATTCTTTTTTAATCAAACAGTGTGAAAGAAAGGCCTTTCTTATCGTAAGATTATAATTTTTGCTTTCATATAAAAGCTCGAGGTTGCGTGAATTGTTTTCCAAAGTATGAGCTATCCAGTCTTTGCCATATTTTCTATTTCTTTTTTTATATGCACTTAACTTTCCCTTTCATCCTGGCTTTAACTTTTATGATCACAGCATGAGGACTGCCAAAAACATGTTTCAGTATATTTTTTCCAGCTGTCTTCTAAGCAATAAAGAAAAAAAATAGTTACAAAACATAAAATATTCTTTTAAAAAATGTGTTTGGATTATAGGAACACCGAAATGTGAAGGCAATAAGACTCAAGATTATCACATTGTCCATTAAAGATTGCACTTAATGAAAAGCCACAAATTTGGGAAAGAGCAGCCAGCACATAAAATTCCCCAAGACATACTGCTAACCCAGCAGGCAGGAAGAATACTTTTTGATTTTCTTCTCTCCAAAATATCCCAGAGATATTTTACCTGACACAGCTCTTTTTCTAATCATAAAGGCTTCTCTATCTATAAGATAAAGACATTCACCTCTTTAACTTTGCTAGTAGCAAAATCTATCATTGAAAAACTATTGAAAGTTCAGCTGTATCATCTTTTCTCTTCATGTCAAACTTGAAGCAGTAAAGTACATTAAACATAAACTCAGCACCTTTAGAGGGGTCAGTCTGGAGCTTCAAGTGAAGCGCATGTCCAGGAGTTTGCCAGATGAGGCCTTGGAGTCTCAGCAAAAGCAACACTGAGAAGGCATCTCTCCCATGAAGGCAAGGAGTTGAGGTTTTTCAGAAGAGAAGGCTCCGGAGAGACCTCATTGCAGCCCTCCAATACCTAAAGGGAGCCTACAAGAAAGCTGGAGAGGGACTCTTCAAAAGGGAGATGAGTGATAGGACAAGGGATAACAGCTTTAAAGGAAAGTGGGGGGACTTAGATTATATATAAGGAAGAAATTCCTCACTAGAGGGTGGTGAGGCACTGGTGAGGCTATAGCTGCCCAGAGAAATTGCAGATGATTCATCCCTGGAGGTGTTCAAGACCAGGCTGGATGAGGCCCTGGGCAACATGGTCTAGTGGATCAACTCCTTAATTCTGAAAAACTTCTTTCTGGGTTCAATTTTTCCATATTTGGTGTCTCTCAAAATTTAATGGGGTCTTTTTTGTTTGATTTGATTTTGATTTTTTTTTTTTCCAAAGGAAAAGGTTTTCACCTACTTACAAATTATTTGGGGATTAAAAAAAATGTGGTTCCTAGTAACAGAACAGTTTTTTAAGATATTTTCTTTTCACTTGTGTAACTCACAAAACAAATTAATTTTTGATGTTGAAATTCCTCAGGCGGCTTGTTCTCAGCAAGGCCTTCTCTTTGAACTTCTCTTTGAGCGGTGCAGTCGATACATTGGAAGGAAGGGAAGCCATCCAGAGGGACCTGGACAGGCTGGACAAGTGGGCCCACGAGAACCTAATGAGGTTCAACAAGACCAAGTGCAGGGTGCTGCACTTGGGCCAGGGCAATCCCAGGTATTTATACAACCTGGGGGAAGAAGTACTTGAAAGCAGCCCTGGGGAGAGGGACTTGGGGGTCCTGGTGGACGAGAAGCTGGACATGAGCCAGCAGTGTGCGCTGGCAGCCCGGAGGGCCAACTATGTTCTGGGCTGCATTACAAGAGGAGTGGTCAGCAGGGAGAGGGAGGTGGTGGTCCCCCTCTACTCGGCTCTTGTGAGGCCCCATCTGGAGTACTGTGTCCAGGCCTGGGGCCCCCAGCACAAGAAGGACGTGGAGCTCTTGGAACGAGTGCAGAGGAGGGCGACCAAGATGATCAGAGGGCTGGAGCACCTCTCCTATAAGGAAAGGTTGAGGGAACTGGGCTTGTTTAGTTTGGAGAAGAGAAGGCTCCGGGGAGACCTCATTGTAGCCTTCCAATACTTGAAGGGAGCGTATAAACAGGAGGGGGATCGATTGTTTGTGAGGGTGGATAGCGATAGGACAAGGGGGAATGGTTTTAAGCTGAGACAGGGGAGATTTAGGTTAGATATTAGGAGGAAGTTTTTCACACAGAGGGTGGTGACGCGCTGGAACAGGTTGCCCAGGGAGGTTGTGGATGTCCCGTCCCTGGAGGCATTCAAGGCCAGACTGGACGTGGCTCTGGGCAGCCTGGTCTAGTGGTTGGCGACCCTGCACTTGGCAGGGGGGTTGAGACTTGATGATCTTTGAGGTCCTTTTCAACCCAAGCCATTCTATGATTCTACGATTGTATGAACTAGATATAAAGTAACAGAATTACAAAAGCTTGAAAACATCTTACAGCAGGCAAGATGAAGTTCACAATTACAATGCAATATGAAAAATTATTGAAAAAGGTACACATAAAATATCGTTGCAAGGCTCGTGGTTGTAGTGGGGTGTAGACATTAAGCTGTCAGCTCTGCAGGTGCATATCTGGTAAGCAGCACAGAAGCTCAGTGAGGTTAGCACAAAGAAATTAGAACGTCTTGATGTTCCCTCTTTCTCCTCTTTTACTTAAAAGGGGAGATGGAAAGTAAAATTACATTTATATTATTACTTTATTAAGTCAACTCTCCAGTGTTAAGAGAATGATGCTTTTTTTCTGTCTCAGAAGACAAAGCAGCCTTTAGCAATATGGCTGTACTGTGAACAAATTTGCAGTAGTCATCTTCATTTGTCCCACTGGACGTGTTAGTCTACTAGCGTAAGCCCAAGGAAGTAACTGCCTCAAAACCCAGCCTTGCTAATAAACTATTCTGCATTGGAAACAATGTTGTTATCACATTTCACACTAGGTCTCATTAGGACAGAAAAAACATCTCAAAGTGTCAAAGGAAGCAGGACAAAAAGGCAAATTTAAGTGCTTTACAGCACGAAAAAAAAGTGTCAAGAGATAACTTCATGAACGGTATGAATTTCCTGACTAGGAACTGCCCCCAGACCTCCATCAGGATGTTATTCTGTCAAGGCCACATAACTTATTACCAAGCAAAAATGCAAAATATATAATATATAATACAATATGGGAAACTAGAACTTACCAGGCTTTCTGAGCCACATGCTACACATGACTATTATGAGCAGCTCATGCTTTGCTTCATGGTTCTTTCCAACCAGGAAAGTAGTTTAGCCACAGTGTTCTTCCTCAAAAGAAAAAGACTGCTATTTTAGACTGCTTGGCCATCACTGGTCTATACAAATACGAAAAAATCTATGCAGTTTATTTTAATGCTTACTAAATCACAGGCTTATTTTTTTTCAAACAGCTGTCTGAACTACCAGCCCTCTTTCAGTAAGTGTACGTAAGCATGGTTACAAGGCATGGTCACAGTGGAGAAAACCACACTGCAATCTAATTACACACTACTCAAAGGTACCAGTCCAGCTGCACGATACTTTCCATACAAGCAGTAATACCATTATCACACATCCTTAACAGCCCCTGTAACAGGACAGACACCACTGTGCCTTCACTGAACAAACAAAACAAGGACTGTACCTGCTCTGGAGTATTTGCTATCTACGTAAAGGAAGGAAAGACAATAGAAGCATAAGGCAAGCACTAGGCGTGCTGTGATCTCATTAACTCCTCTTTCTCCCTTGCCTTCGGTAACTTCTATGACAAAAGTAAATATTAAGGAGAGATTTGAAAGAGGGCTCCAAGTTGCTGAACTCAAAGAAACCTCCAAAAATAGGCAGAATGATATATTTGAAATATTTGTTCCAACAGACAAATGAATACGCACTGTTTTTCTTAAGGAACAGCTCATTGCACCATCTAATGAAGAAAATGAAAAATCATAGAATTGTTTACATTGGAAAAGACCTTTAAGATCATCTGTTCCATCTGTCCACCTACCACCAGTATTGCCCACTATATCATGTCCCTAAGTATCACATAAAGAAACAGAGGTTTGTATAAGAAAAATAAGACCATTCAAAATGAATATCGGTTGACTGTGTAATTAGTATAAAAGTAGGTGAATACTGACAGAGGAAGTTCTACAGAGCTCTTTCCCCACAGATTTTCACAACAGAAATACACTAGCAGATGTCATTTTGAATTTGCATCGATGCGCACGGGAGAAAGCAGGACAACATGTGATGTTCAGCTGCTATGTGCGGCCATTGTACTTTACAGCTATATGCTCTTTAGCATGTTTCCTTCCTTCCTCTATCTTGTGGTTTTATTTTAGGATTGCTGAACTCTGATTACACCCACACAAATCCATCTACAAAAGAAAAGGCAAGTTTTGTCAAAGTAACGTCACACCTAGTGAATTTAGTATTTTCCAGATAAATCAGGCAAAATTCGAGAAGATGCTTTTTTTCCTTGTGCCATTCACATGTATTTTTAATTAAATCTCATAAAGCATCTCAGCATACAAGAGTGAAAGATAACTAGGTTTTGTGAACTGCGTAAGTGAAGAAGCCAGATGAGCTGGCAAAGTCCACAAGGATATCATCTATGTATTTCTTCTGCCAGACAATTCTGCTCCAAAGTATTCTCCAAGACTTATTCATTAATTTTTAAATAACAATCTTTGAGCCCATCTGACACCTTTGCAGACTATTCTCAGGTCTGATGAGCCTTCCAGTTCATTTCTCTTTATCCTTTTGAACACTATAAGGATATTCCTTGCACTGAACTACTTGAAACTCATGGCAGTTGATATAGCTTTCTCACTGTCATTTATTTTCGCTTCTCTTCTTTCATTTCTATGTTGTACAGAGAATATACTCTGTGTAACGTCTTGCGGTTAAACACAAGAACCCCATCTTGGGGGAAAAAAGGAAAAAAGTAACAGACTGGAGGCAATGTCTGCACCACCTTTCACAGTTGAGCTCCAGATTTGAATCAAGGTTGATATTGTAAAGAAAAGAGCAAAAACTCTCCATACTTCAAATGCACAAACACATATCTAAGAAGCGTGTGGACAAGATCTGGGAAAGTAAAATTTGGTTGGTTTTTTTGTCGTTCTTTTTTTTTTTTTTTTTCCCAATTACTTACTAGGTGAGCCATATAATTTCACAGAGAAAGAGGATTTTGCTCTTTACATCTGATATGCCTTGCTGGGTTTTCTTCTCATGTATGCTCACTCTCAGCTTTGCAGTCTGGAATTTCTGTAAGCACTTGGAAATCTGACTGCATCAAGGTACCAGCTATAAATAAATAACAAAGATGACAGTCACAGCTGAGTTTGGGTGGCAGCAAACCACAGAATGAGCACATAGGTGGTCTGATGAGCAGCCATGTAACACAGATGTGTCTTCCATAAATAATTCACTCTGAAAGCAGTGCCTCATCAGTGACAATGTAAATTTCAGAGCACTGAAGGGGCAAAAGAGTTTCTCCACAGAGTACATTCTGTACGTTAGATGTATTTGCTCCATCACAAATAGGAAATTAGATTTTATTTTGGCATCAATATTCTATGCCTTGGGATACTGAATGTGGAACCTGCCATATTCTGCTGGCACAAATTCATAAAACTATATTTTCTCATACAAATAGTTATGTAGGCAGTTTCACAAAGATCAGTCATCTACTGAATTACTCTGGAAGTAGAACACTTGGTGGTTGTCACGGTATTATCTAAGGGTCTGCGTCCGTGACAAGGGGGACAGGCCCGAAAGAAAAAAAAACGAGAAAAAAGAGGAAGGAAAGGAAAAAAAAAAAAAATTGCCGGCGGTAAGGGCCAGCCCCCGGGCGGTCCGGTGGCTAAAGAGGCAGAGAAGCCGCGGAGCCGCAACCTGGGAAGACAAAGGGAAAGAGGGAAAAAGAAAAAAAAAAAAAAAAAAACAGCGGCACCAATCTGAGGAGGAACAACCAACTTTACTAAATATATCAAAATGAGGCTAGTAGAATTATAATAGAGAGTTTACAGGCTGAAAATCTTACACAGTAAAATGCAGGAGGACCACGTGCTTTCTCCGCCGGGCAGGAAGGAACAGACCCCGCATCTCCCACGCGGCTTCACCACCCCCCCCTAACGCAAAGACCCCTGGGGAGTGCACCTCCTCCCCTCCCCCTCAGAGGGCCACACCAAAAAAGGTAGTTTGCAGTAATCAGGGAATTAACTCTTTAACTGCCCGTACCTTACATGATGTAATGATGTGGAATACCGACAACAAAAAATCACAAAACCATAACAGTGGTGAATCAAGCTAAACTCTACATCCTTCAGTGCAGTTGCTACACTGTCATACTAGAAGCATACGTTCAAAGATCCTATGAAGTTTCTCCCACTGATGTGCAGAGGAGTCTAGGCGCATATTTGGGGATGTACTTTGTTCTCTATCACATGTGGCACTTCAATTGCCCTCAAGAAGAATTACACTATGTCTTCCATTTTTGCAGTCATGAACATTGAGACAAGAAAATTTCTTCCATGTGGTTATCTACAACTAAAGCAAAGATTTAGACAGCAGCAAGAGAATCAAGGACTTATTATAACCATACCTGACTGTATTTTGCCTAATTTGCCCACAAATCTCTCCACGACAAAAACCATCCACAAAACAGTGAAGCAACCACTGGACAGTTCTACATGCCAAAAGCATCCTACATTGGTTCACATAGGAGAGATAAACCCTACTTTATGTTGCACTGCACACAAACTTCATTTCTGATCAAAAGGGGCTTCAAGTGAATATAGAAAAATATGCTTTTTCTCCTTTAAAAAATTATAAGGCTATAGGATTATAATTATCATCTTTAACCATTTCATAAATATATGTTCACAAGACAAAGAGTTTCCAAGCCCTCAGCTTCTTTCATAAACACCTCTGGGTTTTGAATTTATCCTATCTTTTACAGAATGTCAGAAATGGAAGAGAGGCATGTTTACACTACTAGTGGCAAAGAACACACTTGAAAACAAACTCTTAAAACGATGATACTTTATACATGCTAAGATTCTTCCTCTGGAAATATAAATGCTGGTGTGTTCCTGTAGTGCTTACGTGTCTCTCAGTTTGGGGAATGGGAGGCCAGAATTTCCTGAGGTTAAAACACAATGCAGAAGATAATCACGCTGGACTTTTTTCCCCAAATCAAAATATTTCAGAAGTTATTGCAGACTTCAGGGAAGATAAGATAAGGTGCCATAAAAGGTCGATTAATAAAGGCAATTACAGGGAAGAAAACATGAACAGGATAAGGCTCCAGAGGCAGACAATAGGATAAAATAAGAAATACTATACCACGTCAGCCTCTGGAAGGCACGAGTTCAGTTCTGCTGCAAGGCTTGTCAGTGAGCAAAGGGAGAACGACAGCAGCTGGGGAGCAGCACTGTGAAATGCAGTCATCTACCCAGAAGGTTATTCCATGGCTCAAGATGATGTTTTCCAGAACAGCAAACGACTACTTTGAAGAAATTTGAGACTTGGAAGTAAATGAGGAGGGAGAAAGAAGTCACAATGCTTTGGACACACAAGTGTGAAGACAACCTGCAGAGGGTGCAAATCCCTCCCTTCTGCTCCATTCTCCCCGCTCGGGGTCCAGGCTCAAAGGGGAAGAGATGGAAGTACCAGATGTCAGCAACCTAGGCACACAGCTCAGTGGCAACCCTGACTTGCACGCACTGGGGATGGGACACTGACCTGTCCCTAGTGCTGTGCTTCAATTCAGCAACAAACAGCACTGGACTACAAGGTCAGTGTTCCCATAACCTTGTTATAGACCACTGACTGTTTCACCAGCCTCCATCACAATTGCCCTTGTGACACTCCAGCCATCCGAAGCAGTTCACTCTTTGCACATGATCAAAAATTGCAAAATATCTGCAAAGAGTTGTTATGCTAGTAATCTGCAAAAAAAGAAAATTCATCCCAAAAATACATAAATTGACACAGTAATTAGCATCTATTCACTGCAGACCTGCCAAACACCCTAGAAAGCAGCACGTAGGTCTCCTAAGTTACTGCCAAATTCATCTATTTTCATCTACTCGCTTAATGGCCTTGGCAAGTGGTAAAATGTGAGTAGTTCTTAGCCTCCCAAATGATCACAAATGATTCTTTTTCAAGTGCTAGGAACCAATGGACCAACACAAGCATTTGTGTGTTGCTTTGTCCCAGTTTTGTACGTCAGCAGATGAAATTATTGCAGCTCTACAAGCTTCATGCTTTAAAATTAAGCAGTGTTCCTCCTGAACTATATTTAACCTTCCTCTCTTACATTTGTAATATTCTTTTCCCTGAAAAAAACATCTTGCAACTAATTTCCAATTAAAGTAGCTGTATAGAGTGTGAGTTTTATACACAAAATCCAGCTCATTCACTGCTGTGTTGACTTGACCATTCAGGAACAACACATCAATCCTTGTTTTAACTAGAGCAAACTTGATTAAGGAAAAGATATCCCTAATAATGATGCTTTGATCCACAATATGGACCAAAATTATGTTCTAATCACAGGTCATTTTCAAAAGTAAGATTAATCAAAACATCACATGTATTGTGATTTCACCCTAATGAAGAGTTTTGCCCAGTTCTTTCCCTTCTTCTGATCATGTCAAAAATGAAAACGTTTAATAATTAATTATAAACACTTCTTAATTCATTGTTTACATTCCACTTATCAGTGAAATGTAATCCCACAGAATTTATCTCCAAACACTACTTATGATCTCTGGTTCCTGAGGAAATCCCACAGAGTCATGATATCTTGACAACATTATGAGTCAGCGTGTCAAATGCAGTTCAGCACTGACATGGGAAAATCAAAAGCTCGGGAATTTCCTTCCAGAGTTCTGACCAAAAAAATTAAATAACAGAATAACAATGTAGGGAAGGAAGGAATAGAGAAAAACCTTTAAAATGATAGTTAAGAATTACTTCAACAATTTTCCTTGAAGAAATAAAACATGAACTAAATCATAGTAATTATAATCCTATTAAATTTGACAACTTTAATAAATTACACCTATTTTAATTATTAGGGAAATGTGAAAAAAATCCATTTTAAGAAGTTTGCTAACAAAGTGGCATCAACAAGAAAAGGAAAGCATCAACACCATCTCTGTGGTGCAGCCTGGGATACTATTTCACACCTAAGTATACAGGAAAATCTAGTAACAGTACTCCAATATTAGTACCGGGATTGGCAAAGCATGTTGTTAGGACAAAGGATACCTTTGCTTTCCTATTTTTAGAGAACACATGGATATTACAGTACCTCCAACCCCTTGGGAATTATTGCCTCACGCTGTTGAAGTTCTTCTCTTTCTGAGGGTGTCAGCCTCCAGATTATCACAAAACATAATGAAGTCATCTCTGTCATTAAAAATGACATACCTTTAATGAACGTTCAGGTTGTTTATCATGGTTCCCTCTCCAAATTTCACCTTCAGCAACCACAGTCCTCTAGGAAATCTTGTAATTGAGAGTGTGACCGTAGCACGGACAAGTTTAATTTACCTATGGAGTAAATCTCCAGGGATGGAGATGCAAGTTTAAGCACAAGCTAGCAGCACAAATAAACATCCAGTGATCCCATAAAAACCTCAGGACAAACACTTAACAACATGTAGGAACACTTCTATTAATGTATTTCTATCAACACGATTGGATACAGACATTTGACTAAACAAGGCACAAGTATGTTTTTGGTACATTTGTACTTTTACGTATTTGGTGGACGTATGCAAATAAATGGGTTTCTTCTCATCTTTCCTGAACAGATTTGTGTTTCTCACACATATCTTATGCATAGATCAATATCCAGTAATAATGAAAATACACTTCAAGATCTTCTTAACTTTCAGCAAGTACAGAGTCCAGCTGGGTCATGGTAAACTGGCTTGCCACGGTTCTTCAGAGTAGACATTACTGAAGAAATTTCACAACACAGACAGATCTTTTTAACTGGCATCAGAACACTTCTTTCCCTTTTGATATCGCCCACAGAAAAAACTTTCTTCGAATAGTGGGCACTCAGTAAACAATTTCTGCTACTGCATTATAATTGTTCACATAGCAACACACTAACTCTTGGGAGAATTTTTTTGTTTCTTTTTATCTAAAGAGCTTTCTCAGACTTCAGCATTAGGTAGATTCTTTTATTTCTTTTCTCTAGTTGTAGAGAAAGAAATAAAACAGTTATTCAAGATGCACCATAAGCCTCTAACCTATCTGATTTTACCACTTCAATACATGAGAAAGTTCTACCAAGTTACCTTTGATATTTTTGTTCCCATTCTCTAAAACTACTTCCTTTTGAAGTTATTTATGCTTCTTTCCCTTTGAAATTACTGAATTGCAAAGGAAGCAAGCTCTTGACTTGAGCACAGCTTAGGCTTAGTATGTCTGTAAAGGCTTTTGAGCCCAATGCAAACATTTGAAATTGTGTTTCCTAAGGGGATCTTTCAATCTGCCACCTACCCACGGTATTCCAGTTTGCCTTGATCATCTGACTTGTTGTTTCTTAAGTAGTTCACATGAGATCTGGGCAATCTGCTCAGACTCCTCAGTGTACCTCCAGGCCCTACAGGACTCCCTCATTATATTCCAGCAATGGCATCCTTATTCTAATTTGCAGTTCCCAAATAATGTTTATACTGGTACTTTATGTCTAAATGTGTTTTATAGTGAAGATCTAACAGTTTTTAAATTTCTTCTAGAAGAAATAATCTGAATATAAATGTTGATTTTAATGCTAAATAAATGTATTTATCTGTCAGGATATTAACCATAGCCACGCCACCCCTAGTCGTTTTATCTTTCATATTTGCTTCAAGCCTAAAGATATCAAATCAAACAGTCCCCAAGCAAAATTCAACTTGCTACATCACTGGAAGATGAGTCGTGAAATCAGAAGGTCTTCCCCCATCTACAGCTCTGCTCTGCTTGGGGGAATCCTGCTGAGGCTGAAGTCATTGTGGCTGTGGAGAGGAAAGCATGCCATGGGAGCTTAAGAGTCACAGGCAGAAACACCACAACCAACAGCAATAGCCATCAAGTAAGAAAAAGTTACCACCACCACGGGAAATGGGAAATCCTAAGTTGTTCTACTCTATTTAGCACCGTCAGATCTTTGTTTTTCCAAATCTTTAGAATGAAACCCCAGCTATTCCAGGATTAGAGGCAAGGCTAATGTTCACAGAATCACAGAATCCCAGAATCATTAAGGTTGGAAAGAACAGTAACACCATCCATGCCAGCCATCAACCCATCACCACTATACTACTAATCCACGTCCCTCAACGCCACATCTACCCTTTTCTTGAACACCCCCAGGGATGGTGATTCTACCACCTCTCTGGGCAGCCCGTTCCAATGTCTGATGGCTATTTCCAAGAAATAGCTTTTAGAGAATTCTCAGAAAGTTCAGAACATCTTTTTCTATAACATACAGTAATGTTATATGCCAGAAAATCACCTGCTAAAAGAAAATTTTCTAGGCATCATGCACCAAGAATGGCAAACTTCCATTTTAAGCATACCTTCATGCTTAAAATTCTAATTAATAGCAAGGAAATTTTACACATTTATTCATTTTTATTAAAACTTATTTAGCCAAGCTGTTATTAGAAAATTTTTCCAGTGGAGAATTACAATAACTCCCAATACAGTCTTGATCAATCCAGAAACAAAGTAGTACTAATGAAACCTGCAAGACTTGTTATTTTTGATGATTCAAAGTTATTTTTGATGTTTCAAATCATTTAAAATACACACACGCCAAGGTCATTAATTTTTATATTGACAGGATTATTCCTCATTTCCTCTTCCAGCAGTTTTTCATAGAGTAAAATGCAAACGAATAAAAAGTACATTTTAAGGATTTAAAAATAAAAAGCAGCATGGAGAGAGTTTCTTTTTTTTGTTACTCTCCCAAGAGCTTAGTAAGAAAGGCTGTTTTTTGAAGCAGTCTGAACTTTAATTGCTGCTAAGGATAGCCAAATAAACAGGAAACAAAATTGATCAGAATATCAATTTTGCAGAGACTGAAGGCTACTAAAGCTTTGCCAATCACATCAAGAAAGGCAGAACATCACGAATTAGCTATGTTACTGATGAGAAACAAGGGAAGCGCATGAACTTCATTCATTGTACCTGTTGTTAAACCTTTCACTGTACACACTGTTAACAATATAGAATGACTTACAAATTCAGGGTCAAGAATTATTGTCTGTTAATTTGTATCTGCGTATTTTATGCTATAAAAAAATTTCCAGGTAGTCTTGGGTTCACTCTCTCATAGAGAGAATTAACCGAACCTCAAAAGCATTGACTGCTTCTTGGCTGCCCTGCCCACAATAGCTCAGAAGTCTCTGTGACACTGCACTGACGATCCCTTGATCTCTCTGGACCCCTAAAGCCAAAGCTTTAGTGGACTTCACTGTGTACAGAGCTGAAATTCACACAGATTTCCTTGCTGTTTAATTTTGACTGCTCTACTGAAGATACGCTCATCATTGTAAAACCGTTGAAAGAAAAGCTGGAAGAAATAACACCCAACATGTATTTCTTGAAATGCACTTAATGCACTTCTGGTAAACAGTTTAAAATATTAAATACATGCTACCCAGTTTGCCAAGTAAAGACAAAGAGAACTTATGCTGCGTTAATTTCAATGCTGCTGTTTTTTTGATGATGGAGAGTAACACAAGGGCAACCAACCAAAGAGAAAGCAAAGCAAAGGGAAGATCTGGATCCACATTCCTATGCTGGAGATCCTCCTACAGGCAGGGCAAGTTCTCCTCCAAACCACAACATTAGAACCAGGTTGTTTACTAACATGCCATTTTTTGCTGTCAACTACAGCTACAGCTTCCTTCTGTATTTTACTTTCTCCATATGCCCTATAATGCAGGCGTAAGGCTGGTGAAAACCAAAAGTCTAAAGAACCCGAAGCATAACTCTAACAGCAGTTTTGCTTACATTTACACAAAGCACTGCAGAAAGCTTTGATCAATTCTTTGTACAGAATACATTTGCCTTCTGACAATTTGGCAGTTTCTGTTTACAGGTTTGTGAGACTGACCCCACAATACGGAAAGATATTCTGGTAATCCAACAGAATAGAGAAAGCATATTATTAAAATGGATCTATAGATCTATTGCAATGGTATTGTGATAAGAACTTGTCATTAGCCACTTGTGGCTGGTCATTTCAAAAGCACATTTTCATACCGTTACTTTTCAGGGCCACCAGTAAAATATATTGTAAGGTATATGAAAAATTATTTTCAAGAAACTCTAGCTTCTGATTCTGAAACTGGAGATGAGCAATCACGGCCATATCTAAGCTGCTAAAGGAATGTGGGTGCCTTACAGCTATCAGGGCCTTCAATCATCTCCATGGTTGGCCCAGGCTATACAGCCCACTGGGTGCCCATATGATGCAACTGCGAGTTTATGCACTTCCAAGAGCCTGCAGTCATGTGACGGGATGGCTGGTGGGAGACTGAACTGACTTACAAACAAGGAACTGGGGCCTGGGAGCAGGGTAGGGAGATAAGCTATTTGGCATTCTTCATGCAATCTATACTCATTCTGACAGACTGGAAACAGGACTAAGCTGTAAAAACATTAAGCACATAATGTAATCATGGTAAAGCTATTTAAAGGAGCTAGAACATCCATGGCTATGTATTTCTTGGATCTTGCATTTGAAGTGAAATCATAAGAAGAATTTATTTTGGCGTCAAAGTCAGAGCTCCAAAATAAAAGCTTAAAACCTAACGGTTTCTGAAACAGTTCCCAAACCCTTTGTTTCATTTTATTGTTGTGCCACACAGTGCATCACCACTATCCAATGAATCCCACATCAGTCTCTGCAGACAGCTCTTACGCATTTACATTAGTAACTACAGAATGTCAGTAATAGGAAAATGCAAAAACGTAGTATTTGCTATCAAGATTTAACTTCAAATTCAGCTTCATTACAAGTCTCTACAGGAGAACAAAGCCTCTGGCTAATTTTCCCTGCAGCCACTTCTCTCATGACGCTCAGCCCATGCACAGAGCTCTGCACTGGCACTCATCAGCTGCGACGGGAACATTTTCTAGTTAGTATTTGGTCACCCTTTAGCTACCCACCCCTGCCTGGGGAGAAGCTCTGCGAGTAATCAAGCATCACGATAAAAATTAGCCCCCCAAAAAATTAAAAAAAAAAAAAGAAAGAAAGGAAAACCTAAATTCACAAGCATGTGGGCAATGTCAGCGCTGGAGCATAAGCTCCTTTGGAAGCTAACACCCACTCTACAGTAGTATTAAGGAAAGCAGATGAAGACTCACAGCTATAAATAGATCAAAGATATGGTTCACTTTTAACTGAGTCTCTACAAAACTCTCCTTCTTATCAAACACTGCAAAACATATTTTCAACAGGACTTGGCAAAACTGAAGAAAACTGAAATAGTTTACTTCTTGAAAGCACAGACTCCAACATACCCTAGAGGGGATCTGTTGGTCAAGCTTCATTTGGTTCATTTAACTCTGTGCCCTACCTTCCCTCAACACACAAATGATGAGCAACGTGACCCCATGCCTGTCCTGGGCACATCCCAGGCAGCCCCAATGCACACACCTGTGCAGAGAATGCTTTAAATGTGTACTGGCCAACAATAAAAAAACTCCAGAAATTCTCTTCTCAAGGCCCCACTTCAGCTCTGTATGTGCTGTGACTTTTCAGAATATTTTTAGGGCATGAGAGACCTCCTAACTCTTGTAACTTGTCTTACAAGTAGAAATCAAGCGATGCCAGCCCACCCTTTCCATAGCACAACTGCACCTTTAAATACCGCTGATGCCAGATGGTCTCAGCATATAAAGCAGCATGAGACAACATATTAACACTGCTCAAACAAGCGACTCGTGCTAGCAGCAGACCAATGAGATCAGTCTCGGGCTGCTAATCCTCTCTGTCACCATGGCTACATCTATTTCAGACGATTCTTCAGTTTTCAAGTCAGATGAGCTTGCTGGCTCTTAAGCTTCGCTGTTTGTGGGTCTTACAATACGGGGGAGTTTTCTTTTGTTATTGGCTAACGTTATCAGTATCCTCTGTTTCTGTTTGTTGATAGGTTTTCCCACTGCTATTCAAACAGCCTTCCAGTACTTGAAGAGAGCTTACAAGCAGGAGGGGGATCTCCTTTTTACACAGTCTAGTAGTGACAGGACAAGGGGGAATGGCTTTAAACTAAAAGAGGGGAAATTTAGGTTAGATGTTAGAAAGAAATTCTTTCCTCAGAGGGTGGTGAGGCCCTGGCACAGCTGCCCAGAGAAGCTGTAGGTGCCCCATCTCTGGAGACGCTCAAGGCCGGGCTGGATGGGGCCTTGGGCAGCCTGAGTAGGTGGGGGGCAGCCCTGCCCACGGCAGGGGAGTGGAACTGGGTGGTCTTTGAGATGCCTTCCTTCCCAAGCTATTCGATGATATCCACTAAAGATTTCTGTTTCCGCTATGGATTTGCCCCCCTAACTGTACCACATGGCAACCCCACAGACAAGTGTTTCTGTTGTGACTGAGCCCACCAGCACTGGAAGAAAAGGGAAACCTGGTACCTCCCAGTCAAGGCAGATTACCAAACAAAAAAAACGTATATCCACAGCAGGTAAACAGGGAGAGAAACTCCCAACTCACCCCCTTTATCATATGTGTGCTCACATAGCTGGGCTAGCGCAAGTACTGGGGCTGGTTGCTACAGGGAAAAAACAAGAGGAGGCGGGGAGGAACCGTGTCCTGGAGGCAGGCCAAAAGCTGAGCCATATGGTATCTATCAGACACACACACTGAGCACCTGGCATCACCACACGCTAACCTACAGCAAGGATGTGGAACATGCCTTGTCACGTAGGTGGAAACTTGAGCGGGAACACGGAGAGGAAGTTCTTATCCAAAAGATGAGGAAAGCATGGCAGAACAAGATGGAAGGCAGACACTCTTTATCACAAGACCACTTTTTCCTCTGTGAAGCAACATGGGACAGTCCTGCTCCCAACCCTATACGATCCTTCTTCCTTTCACCCTGCTACATACTGATGCCACCAAAAAGAAAGAAGAAATTCCATTCTGAAAGGCATCGACTCGCATCGCTCCTTCCTTAACTGCAAGCTACTTCAGAGCAGATGTCACATTTAGTCTTCTTGTTTAAGGGCACACAGTAAGCAGGCTTGCACGTTAGGATTTATGACCCTCCAGCTTATAACGAAGATTTGGATGTACAGCTCCCATCAACTCTGGTTGGACCTGTGGATGCTCACCTGCTGGGTCAGAGGAGAAACTAAACCATCACCAATCTTGTACGAGGTGATGATCTGACACAGTTAGATTAACCATAGCCTTTATTAGTAATAATTTTTTTACGTGGACAAGAAGTGTGTATTTAGGCCTTGGAGTCACCCCATCCTAATTTTGCTAAAATTGCTCCTTTGAGCAAAATGCAGAGCTAGCCAAAGCCACAAAACCTTCATTTACCATAATAAAGTATGTTCATTTTGAGTGATAAATGTGCAAGGAATACACAGATCGCAACGCTGAAGGACAGCAATGTGCCAATGAAAGAACTGCACCACGGGCTAATTTTGCTTTGGAGGGACACAGAAGTGGGAGGACATGTCTTGCAGCTAGAAATCTCAGGGGAAAAATGTACA
Organism: Numida meleagris; assembly: GCF_002078875.1. Taxonomy (NCBI): domain Eukaryota; kingdom Metazoa; phylum Chordata; class Aves; order Galliformes; family Numididae; genus Numida; species Numida meleagris. The sequence goes on along the minus strand of NC_034412.1, from coordinate 28,402,785 downwards.
GCAGTTCACATTTGTTACTTAGTTATCTAGCAGTGTGATGATATAGGAAACAACTAGGCAAGAAGTTTTATCTCTGAAATATTTCACTGTCCTTTTCACTTTCTTTGTTTCTAAATTACTTTTCTCACAGTGAAGCACTGCATGGTTAAGGAGAGCTGACAAGGGTCAGGGCCACACTTCCCACATACCGTAAAACTCCGCTGGATCATTACATAGGTGTGTTGACAAGGATGTCTTTGCCAAGAAAACAGTTCTTGACACCTTGGCCAAACAGCCAGATGTGCCATTTGATCAAACAACGCACGGAGTTTTAAGGCAGACCCACAGCTAAGGTAGGTATTTAAAATGGCACACAATGGCCATCCAGGCTGTTGGGCAGCATCTCGTCAGCTGTAAATCAGGCCGCTCACCTTCACAGTAATGAACAGCTCCATGGATAGCACAGCCATCTCACCCTGCTCCCTGGGACTCGCTTTGTAGGTGAACAGGGATGTCACATTGTGCTCACAGTTCAACACCAAGAGCTACCAGGAAGCAGCTACTAGCTCATATCATTATAAACATCTACCTTTGGGGGGAGAAAAGTAAATAAAAAAAGTTTTTACTGCCTCAGAACCACAGGCTTATGACTTCAGACTCTCTCTTACGTGGCCACTGTAGCCACATAGAGACATTTCCAACATACACCCCCGTACTGAACTGAAGCTGACAGTCATAGAATCACAGAACATCCAAAGTTGGAGGAACCTAGAGGGATCACAGAGTCCAACTCCTGGCTCCACACAGACCAACCAAAAATGAGACCCTGTGTCTGAGGGCACTGACCAAATGTTTCTTGAGCCCCATGGTCCTCTGACAATAGCCCACTGTTTGCTGCTGTCAGAGGAGCTGTGGCTCCCGGCTGGCAGGACGGCACACAGCTGCAAACCTCTCCCCCAGAGGAGAAGTGGTACAGACTGAGAGCATGCTGTTGTCTTGGTACCATCACTGCCAACAGCACACCTGGAAGGAGCAAGCAAGGCAACACCTCCATGCCATAGGGCAGCTACTGCGCCACATCCCAGTCTCCACTGAGAACTGTTATGGCATTCTGCAGATGTGGGAGAAGTGACCACCAGACTGAGTCACATCAACAAACTCAGAACGCTCTGCACACCCAGATTATATTTTAAGCCTAAAAAATTAAACAACTAATTGCCCTCTGTGGTGTCACGTTGTACTCCTTATGGCTACGGCCCTTCTTACCAAGGATCATCTGACCTTCTTACTATTCCATAAAATAAAAGAAAAACTTCTTACATGCAGTAGCTGGGATCCACAGTGCTTCTGCTGGAAACACGCAGCCTCCCTTTATCCTTTTTTAACCAGCCTAATGAAAAATTGAAGACATTAAATACCTCAGCTAGTGAAACAATTTGGAGAAGGAGCATTACAGCTCCAGGAAACACTGCAGAGATTGCCGAGGACAGCTGCCTAGCCACACTTACTGTAAATTTCCATCCACTTCAACGGCAACGTGAATGGCATCACCAACTAGCTGCGATCTGTAAACTGAAGCTGAACCAGTGATAGCAAAGGGATGGTTTAAACACAGAACGGTTTGAGTTGGAAGGGACCTCAAAGCCCACCCAGCCCCAACCCCCCTGCCACGGGCAGGGCTGCCCCCACCAGCTCAGGCTGCCCAAGGCCCATCCAGCCTGGCCTTGGGCTCCTCCAAGCTCACATCCACACATTTATAGCATTTGCAAATTCCACCTTGAAGCAACACAGCTGGATGAACACAAACTTGCTGTACTATCACTTACCAGAGAATGCTAAACAAGCACTGATAAAAACTGACACTTAATTAAAACTCAAGCATGCAAAAATTAGGTTTGCTCTCTCATACCCAGCTTTAGTAACAAGCTCTTGCTGTATTCAAACTGCATTAATGTCTTGCCAAACTGGGAAGTATTAAAGGGGCCCATCAAATAACTCAAAATATTTACATATAAATTCCGGGAGTAAGGAAAAGGAGCTTCTCAAAGTCAAATGCAATTAATCATAAGTGATAAAACCATAGCAGCAACTCTGAGGATGTGCTTCAATGACAGAATTAAGACCTAGGTATGGTTTTCATATGAGTAGAAGGATCTTGCATTTCCCCATTCATTTCTCACAGCAGAGACACAGTTCTCACTTCACTTTCAGGCACACTTTCAATATGTTTGTGCAGGAGGAAATGGCTCCAGTGCTCATGCCTCATCTACTGGTATTTGTGGGGGCAAAGGATGAACAACAGAGTCATTAAATCCTGAGAGTGCCTCTAAACAAAACGCTGCTCTGAAACTATGAAATGTTGTGCTCAAAGTGCCGGGAACGTCAGACACCCAAAGCAAGAGTCTCGCACACAAGCAGTCACTGCACAGCAAAGTACCATTTCCTTTCTAGAAATAACACATGCTTCGCTGCCAGCTGTTCTTTGTTGTCCTTCAGTACATCTTCAGTTTCCCACCATCTCCTTCTCCTCACTTTATCTCACCTTGCAGTCTTCTGCCAACTTAACCAGATTTGGGTGGTGAGGCCCTGGCACAGCTGCCCAGAGAACTGTGGGTGCCCCATCCCAGCAGGCGCTCAGGGGCTTGGGGCCAGGTGGGCTTTGAGGTCCCTTCCAACCCAACCTATGTTCATCTCATCAAAAGATGAGGCCTTAATGACTTGGGCCAGTTGCTTCGTTCATTAAAGATTTGTTCCAGTGGCTCTGGAAATCTAAAGCGTGTTTCTAAAATCTTCCTTTTGACTTCTCTCACACATTTGTTTACAAATATTGCATAAATATGACAAATTTATCTGGAAAACAACTGATATTCCAAACTAAGAGGCGATTCAGGTGTTTGTGCATGACCATGGGCATGCCATCCATATGCTTACATAATGGATGCGCGTATGCACCAGATTTGATGTGCTCAGTGCAAAGCCTCTTTACTCGGTACAACACATCTTCATTGCTGTTCTGCAGACACCTCATGGATTTGTTTGGTCACTAAGTGAGTGGGAACATTTCTGCACGTTCTCATGGTGGCTCGCTGGATAATTCCAGCGTCGTATCTGCAAATCTGCCAGGCTTACAGAACACGAGCTCTACATATCACAAACCAATAAGCCACAGTGTACCTTACTCACCCATGTATAAATTTAAAAATAAGCCCTGTGACACATATCCTATCTTGCAGAATCACAGAATGGCTTAGGTTGGAGGGGACCTCAAAACCCATCCAGTTCTAACCCCCTGCCGTGGGCAGGGCTGTCCCCCACCAGCTCAGCTGCCCAGGGCCCCATCCAGCCCGGGCTTGAGCACCTCCAGGGATGGGGCATCCACAGCTGTGTGGATGTTTTCCAGCAACTCACCACCCGCTCAGAGTAAAATTTCCCACTGACATCTACTCTAAATCTCTTCTCTTTCAGTTTAAAATCATTCCCTCCTCCATCTGTGTAAAAATTTGATTTCAGTTCTATTTAAAGCTTCCTTTGAATACTTTAAGGCTTCAACAAAGTCTTCCCAGAGCCTTCTTTCTCCAGACTGAACAAGCCCAGCTCCCTCAGACTGTCTTCAAAGGAGAGGTGCTCCAGCCCTCTGAGCATCCTCATATGCCCCTCCTCTGGACCCGCTCCAACAGCCCCACATCTTTCCTGAGTTGGGAGCCCCAGAGCTGGATGCAGTACTCCAGGTAGGGCCTCACAAGGGCAGAGTAGAGGGGGACAACCTGCTCCCTCGCCCTGCTGGCCATCCCTTTTTTGATGCGGTCCGCGGGTTAGGAACGGGTTGCGTTCAGGTATAACAACAGTTGCTTAGCCTGCAGTGAAAAAGCATCTGCAGGTATGCCTGTGTCTGTGAGTCTCCCCCTTGTTACGTACTAACAGATGAAAATAGATGAGGCGGGTTCTGGCCCCAGAAGCATTCGCCACGTGACACACTCCTGCCTTGCACCAGAGCCACATATTCTTTGATGGTGAGAGGGACCCCCGCTCCAGTACAGCTGCAGGGCAGCCCCACAGCTCCGCTTCTTCTGGTGCACAGAATCAGCACACACGAAGAAACACAGAGCACTGCCTTTCACCACACAGCAGAAGAAAGGGCATATTATTATGGAGAAAACACCTCCAATGCAATCACTGGTATCACACCGGGGCGCTCAGGGTCCAGAATGGAGCAGCACAGATGTTGTGGGCACCCTTGCAATCGTTGCAGAGGAGCACAGTGCTGGCAGGCGTGCGTCCAGCTTGTTGCCCTTCCCCAGGTGACCCCGAGCCTCCCCCTGTGCCACTGCGGGCAGAGAGCTGCAGCCGCTCTGCACCGTGCCCTGCAGAGGGAGGGAGGGAGGGAAGAAGGGCTTCAGTCACATAGCGAGCGTGCTCCACTTCTAATCCTGCTTAATCTCACTGGGGGGGGGAGAAAAAAAAACAACTATTTTCAGCACCCACCAGCACAGATTGTCAGAGCTCATCACATTCCCCAGCACGTGACTCGGGCGCTGAAACATGTGGCGCGTTGGTCCATGGGGCTGCCTTTGTGAAGGACCCAGCACGCCACGGGGAACGCAGAACACTCCTTATTCATGCGGTTACGGGCGGATGCCATCCAGAGGGAACGCTCCTCCCGCCGTTCTCTCTCCTCCGCAGCCGCCGGAGCACGCACCGCGCACCTGCCGCCCCGCACCGCCCTCGGGATGGGGCAGCGCCGTTCCCGGGAGCGGCGCCGCGCAGCCCCACGCCCGCAGCCGCAGCCCCTCCGCTGGGAGCGGGGGCACCGCCCGCCCCTCGCCCCGCGCTGCCGCAGCGCCCGGCCCGTCCCACCCCTTACCGGGCTCGTGCTCGCCGGGCCGGTCGGACACCTCGATGACCAGCAGCTCGCGGCCCTCGGCGCTGCGCCCCACCGTGTAGATCCTGCTGATGGCCGGGCACTGCAGCCACACGGCCACCAGCGCCTCCCGCAGCTCGGCGTAGCGGTGGTACTCGAAGGAGATGCCTTCCTCGGCGCTCAGCCGCCGCCGCCGGCTGCTGCTCCCCGCCGCGGGCTCGGCCGCCCGGCAGGCGGCGAGCAGCGCGC